>NC_064861.1:54311658-54621658 GCF_024139225.1 Suncus etruscus
ACAGGCAACATAGCCAGATACAATAGAACAAGGTAAATGTTCAGAATCCTAGATGAAGGGGACTTACTTTTAAAGTTTAGACATAGCACAGCAAAAACGATTAACAGTTTGTTCTTCAAAATAACACAATCTTATTTCAATAGCCAGTTATGCTTTTGAAAGTAGTCAGACTTACTGTATGAGTGTATGTATGTAGTAGTAACCTAGAAATGGTTTGTTGCTTAAAGAAAGTGCAAAGGGCATCTCAGGTAATTTGTAGAATATTCTTTCTGTAACCAATGTAAGATTTGGGTTTTTTCATTTATGGGACTTTCCTATTTTCAGATAGCTATGTGTTCCCCGTTCTCTGGGGTAGAAAAACTAGGGTAAAACCACCCATTTCTCAAACATCATCTGAAGGAAAGACACATACTCTTTCAGCTCACATTTTATGGCCAGAAATTTAATTAAATTTGGATTCCTACCTCATTGTAGGAAACGTTAAAAAAGGGAGAGTAGACCCTAAACAAACGAAACAGATTTTATGGGGTGAAGGGACTAAGGCAAGACCTTGTAGTGCTCAATGCTTGGCCTACCTTTGTACTCAGAATTGACCCCTTGTAGGGCTTGGAATATTATCTATGGTACTAGGGATTGAACCCAGGTCAGCTGGAAGCAAAGCAAGCACCTTAAGTTGTATTCATTGTTCCAGACACACAGAAATGGAATTTGATTAATTCATACATAGTAGTGTACTAATAAAATTCAGAGTCAATTTTTCCTTATGGTTTTCCTATCTGTTATGATTTAAATGGATTTAATACTTTCTTCATGGGAATATGTTAGTTATACTAATCATACAAAGCTTTTGACACTATTATGCATATACTATAACTGTTCCCTAAATGTTTGCTCCCATTATTTATATTACTATGTCTACAGGAACCTGAGTATCTTCCTGAGAGAAGTCAATACTGTCTGAGTAACTAAAAGACTTTGCTTTGCAAAGATTCAATGGAATCTAGTATCTCAAAAAGTTACATTAAAAACAATAATATCAACAAATAACGTCTTGATACTTGGGTGCTCTTTTGCTCAAGTTCAAACAGGAACTTATCCCAAGTTCCTGGAAAAAGTAAAAGAGAATTCAAATCTTACTCTCTGACAAAGTTTTTGTCACCATATCTAATTGCTCTAGGCACCATTAAATGTTAACTGAATTATTGCTCAAATGCACTTTCATTCATAAAGCTTGTGGTTTATGACTTTGCCATCAGGTGCAGTTTGATGAATGAAGCAAAACTATAGCACCTACCAAAAACTAAAGACTATAACTACAGATTATTCTGCCTTTTAAAAACAAAATACTGGTATTTCAAATGCAGTTTTGAAAATGCAATATTCAATATTTAAAAGTTGCAAAGTCCAGGTATTTCTCCTGCTCCTGGAAATTTCAAGCAGAAGTGAATATTTGTGTGTTTATGTGCATATCTATATGCATATATAACTAATATTTATGGAGATAGTTTGTTCATTCGTTTTAATTTCACACTTGCCTGTGCTCAGGGGTTACTCTTGGTTCTGCACTCAGTGATCACTCCTGGTGAAATCAGCAGACCACATGGATTTGAAGAAAACACAAGTCAGCCATAGCTAGACATTGTACCATCTCTCAGGTCTAGGATATCACAGAGATATCTTTTATTTGTGATGATTTTTTTGTGTAATTGACTTTCTTAAAAATATTCTTCATTCTCATATATCAATTATTATCTTTAAATTATAAATGGAAAGATTAAAGCTCAAACAAAAATTAATTTATAAAAACTTGAAACTGATGGAATATTAACATTGAGAATGATAATTATTACATTAAAAGTGGGCTTGATGAAATAGTACAGCTGATATGAGTTTATCTGGATTGCACTCAACTTTGCTTTGATGCCTGGCTCCTCACTTGGTCCTGATCATTAGTAGTGATCTCTGACAAGAGTAGGTCCTGAGTACATCTGGGTACGGCCCTAAAACTGAAAAACAGTAACAAAAATAATTTAATAAAGTAACTTTCTAAGGAGTGTTATTCGCCTGTTTACTTTCTTTATAGAAAATGAAATTTTTCTTTTCACAATAATGTGATGGTCATGGAGACTGATTTATCAATAGATTAACTGATCAATGTATGTGTCTATAGTATAGTCCTACATTCCAAATTTAGATAAATATATAAGTATATCTATACTTTAAATTATAATATATAAAATATAAATTATATAATATATATAATATGCATAAAGAACTTCCCCTCTTTAATACATTTCCTCATTCAGTTATTTTGTATACTGATGTGTCTGTCACAGTAGCAGGCAGGGAGTGTGGTGGGGATGATAGAATATGTGAGGGGAGTAGGTACTGGTGGTGGGATTGGTGTAGTAATACATGCCTAAAACTCAAGTCTCAATAACTTTGTAACTCTATGTAGATATATTACGAATATGTCAATAGATTGTAGATAATTATTTATTAAATATTTAATAAGGTAATAAACAAAAAATGTAATGATGATAATGACTGAACCCTCACTTGGAATAAAAATCCCATTCCTCACTGTAATAATTCTAATATTGATTTTATTTTTTACTTTGGATCAAGCTATTCTGTCACCAACTTTGTGCATACATTGTCTTGAATAGTCATCGTAATTTAGTATATTGAATTAGAAAGTTATTTAGAAACTAAGGCGTAGGGAAGTTGGCTTGCTCAGTCATTCAGTTATCAAATGAAGAGGCAGTCTCTAATTTTGCAGCGTTCACTCTCTTACAATGTACTCAGTCTACTAGCCATGGTCTTCATTCCATTTTATTTTTACAACACTTACAGACACAAGTATTGTGTGTTTATTTCTGTCTCTTGTGTAGCTTAGAAGCAGTGCTTTTATGGTGTTCTTTTGAGTAAGTAGTAGAGTTGCAAAGGGAATTGTCAATTCCTGATGGCAACAGAGTCACCTCCAATTTCACAAACTAAACTTCATTAGTTCTTTTGTGTTCTTCTAGCCCTTTTCCTCTGCAGCAAAAGTCACAGCCCTGTAAATTTTGTAAATCTCTTCTTTCTTTCCCTGAGGACTTTAGAGTTTTCAAGTTTTCTTTTCCTTCTATAAATTGTTTTCTTTAAATTCCTTCATCACATTGTTTTCTAATCTGTCTTCCTTCAGCTGTTTCCGTTCTTTTGGTTAGACAATTTTCACTCTGATAATTTTGGAAAGTTTGTTTTGGTTGTCTTTGGGCGAGGGTGTTTTTTCTTTTATTTTAAGTAGTAAAAAGCTGATGGGAAAATGCCTGAAAGAGATTATTTAAAGTGGTCAGAGCAGGGTGCTCTGGCTGGTTCATTTTGTTGGGACATTTCAGACACTGGTAGCTTTACTTTTGCTACTTTGCTTGGCTGAATTTTTCAAGAACGTATTTTCTAATCTTTAACTTGGCAGATGAAAAAATTATGTTTGACAGATAGCCATTAGGGAAAATAAGAGGGAGAAGTTTATACCATTCAAAATACAATCTTTTTTATTATCTTTATTTAAACTGCTATTACAAATATGATTATAGTTGTATGATTACATTCATGTAAAGAACACCCCCCTTCACTAGTGCAACATTCTCACCACCAATTTCCCAGATCTCCCTCCTCCCCACCCCCCCACACCTGTACTCGAGACAGGCTTTCTACTTCCCTCATTCATTTACATAATACAATCATACTAACTCATCCCCTCAATGAGTGGTATATGAGTTACTCTTTATGTGTTCTCTTCGCTTTATATATGTATGCTCTTTGTTGTTGTTGTTTATTTATGTTTTACAACTCTTTGAGTAGGAGAAACTTCATGCATGTGATCAATGCAATAACACTAAACAGAAATATCCTCATTCTGATTTTAATTTGCATTTTCTTGATTGCAGATGAAGAAAAACATGTTCATTCATCTTCTCTCTTAAATGCCGATTCATGTACTTTGCACATTTCAAAGAATCAGTTTTCAGTGTTGTTGAGTCTTGTGTTTTGGATTTATCACTTTACTACTATCCCACAGCATCAGTAAACCCTTGTTGTCTCATTACTTCCCTTTCTCATCTTCTTCCTTCCTGCCTTCATCTCTCCTTTTCTGCCCCTTTCCTTCCTAAAGTCTGGGGTGAACAGTGATCTAGGCTTTCCCTCTTTAATACATTTTCTCATTGAGTTATTTTGTATATCTACGTGCCTGTCACAGTAGCAGGCAGGGAGTGTGGTGGGGATGATAGAATATGTGTGAGGAGAGTAAGTACTGGTGGTGAGATAGGTGTAGTAATATATGCCTCAAATTCAGCTATCAATAACTTTGTAAATCACTGTTGTTTAAAGTACAAAGTTGTTTCAAAATCAATTTTTTTAATCTGTAAGCTTTTTTTTATAGAACTCTATGTTTTAAGAATAACATCTTAAAAATATATTACCACACACTACATCTACCCCAAAACATCTCATCTTCACCTTGATTCTTCTGCAATTTCTTTTAGCTCTTCCCTCCAACATTACATCAACTATTGATTTTGTTTTTGTTTGGGGGCCACACCCAGAAATGCTCAGGGGTTACTCTTGGTTCTGTGCTCAGAAATCAACCCTGGCAGGTTTAGGGGATCATATAGTATGCCTGGAATTGAACTTAGGTTGGCCGCATTCGAGGCAAACACCCTTCCTTACCCGCTGTGCTATTGCTTTGCTCTGGCTTCACATCAATTATTTGAAATATAAAAACAAACAACAAGATAAAATGCTTAGTTTTTTGCACTTGTTATGTATATTGGTAGAGCATAAGTAGTCTACTATAAATGTAGAAATACATGAGCACGATTGCTTGATAATGTAAAATGCACAGACTTTTTAATTACACACAACTGTTTCTTTCATGGCATTTTGTGGGAACTCTAGATGGGAGTTGATAGCAGAAAACGTCTTCACTGTTTTCTTAAGATTATAAACGTGTTCACAGGTTGGAAATGGCATGAAAGAAGTCAGATTTAAATCTGTATTCACATGGCAGTTCACTAGCCTTTCAAAAATGTTTTCCATGGAGAAGAGACCAGAATCATAACTAAGATCTAAGATTGCAGGTGAAAGGGTAATTACCCACTAAAGGAATGTACCACATGCCATTTCTGAACAGGGGAAGGACTCCTGAGATCTCAGCTCTTGTTGATCTAGCCTGTTATAAAATGGCATATACTAGATTTGGAGAACATACGCTTTGAGCAATAAGTCATTCATTTCACCACTTTATCGCTTTTAGGTTTAATGATTTGGGGAAGTCAAAAAATTATTTGATCCTTCTATTATTCACCTGTAAAATTAGAAGGAAAATTTCAGCCACACATCATCGTTTTAAGAATCAAATTATATAATTATGGGAAAGCGCTTTGTAAGCAGTAAAACACTGCACCAATTACGTTATCATTAGTACTTTGATTAGCTAATCTCTGCTGCTAATTATGATACGTCAAGTGAACTTTGCTATAAAGGTTTAAATACTTAACCACCTACATGACTCAATAATTCTGCATAATGGATCAAAATCTTGTCATCTCTTATATATTAGGGAAGCAATGATGCTAGAATGAAAATTGAAGTACAAGTTACACAGACTGAAATTCTCCTCTAATTCATTATTGACTAACTGTGTGTTCTTTGACGAGATATTGAACCTCTCTGATTTCTGATTTATTGTGTTGCAAGAATACCTTTCAATGTCATTTCTGATTCTAGTGTTGTGGTAAATAAATAAGACAATAAAGGCTAACCGCATAACAAACTCCTAGCACTTACTAGCATTTAAGCAATTGCTACTCTATGTGTCCCTCCAAACCCACTTTAGTATATGTTTCATTTGAATGTTTAGGAAACATTTCTGGGTGACTCATATTGCAAAACTTTAGTTTAAGACAAGTAGACTCCAGAATTTGAAGAGATACTTACAGATAATATGAAATCTACCACTATGGGTAGATTATATAATGGAACACATTATATAAAAATCTACCACTATGGGTAGATTATATAATGGGACACATTATATAAAAATAAAGTCCATAGCTGTGTAATATTGTATTTATATTAATCTCTTAAAAAATGAAGATAACTTTAGCATCTCTAGTTAAGAATGTTTATATAAATTGTAGCTGTTTTTTTATTATCGTTCAAGTATCACTGACTATTGTCTCTGCTCCAGCCATATGAACTTTCCACAAACATTTTTTAGATAGAATGAGATTGGTTTATTAAGACCAATTCAGACAGAATGAATTGGTTTATTAAGACCTTTATAAAGTTACTACTGTACAAGTCCATTCTTTTATTTATTTTGTTAGTAAAAATATTTTTATTTCAAAAAATGGTTGGATGTGTCTTTTCATATCAAAAGCTGCTGGTGCTGTCATTGATAATAATGATGATGAAATAACATTAGCAGCAAACCTGATGATTTGTTAATATGATATGCCTGTATATTTTATTGCTGTTTTAAATGAAATTTTTTGATTAAGTCTTCCAAAACAATTCTCTGCAGAAACCAGTAATTTAAAATAGGACAAGTAGCTTAAAATATACAGCAGCTATGAATTAGAGAGAGACTAAAAGGAAAAAGATATTCAAATACTAACTTTATTGAAATATCAAGTCTGTTTATATTCTATATTTAGTACTGATAGAGTACAAATTCAGAATATAACTTGTTTTTTACCTATAGCTCTTTTTCTATATATTTTTACTTTGATCTTATATATTTATATTTTGCACATAACCATTTTTCTCATTCTATATTTTACGCATGCATTTTAATTATTGCATATTCATTTGAATATTACTTGCTAAACTGCATGTCATATCTGTGAAGATTTGCTTAAACACTTACTCAAACACATGGACTTAAACACGTACTGGAATAATAATAATGACATGTCTAAAAATAAAATATTTGACATAAAATAAATTTTTCTTTTTAAAAATATTTTTATAAATAATTTAAATGAAACACAATGAGATAAACAGTTAAAAAGTTGTTCATAATTGAGTCTCAATTATACAATATACAATACGTTTCACCAGTGCACATTTGCACCACCAATGACACCAGTTTCTCTCCTGCCCTTCCCTCTGCCCTCTGCCCTCTGCCCTCTCCCCTGTCTTCTTCTTCTTCTTCTTCTTCTTCTTCTTCTTCTTCTTCTTCTTTCTTCTTCTTCTTCTTTCTTCTTCCTTCTTCTTCTTCTTCTTCTTCTTCTTCTTCTTCTTCTTCTTCTTCTTCTTCTACTCTCCTCCTCCTCCCCCTCCTCTCCCTCCCTCCTCTTTTTCATTCTCTCTCTCCTGCCCTCTTGTCTGTCTATGTATCTCTCTATCACTTTTTTCTTTTAACATTGTGGTTTGCAATATTTTTACAGAATGGGCATCATGCATGACTTTATTTTCTTTCAGCACCTAATTTTAGTCCAGAGTGAAAAATTTCAACTCTCATTGTCATAGTGGTCCCTTCTCTGCCCTAAATGCACTCCTCTGCTATTTGAGGCAAGCTTCTGAGCTTGGACTGGTCCTCCTGGCTTTTTTCTCTATTGTCTTTGAATATTAATAGCACACTATCATTTTTTATATTCCACAAATGAGAGTAATCATTCTATGTCTATTTCTCTTCCTCTTAATCATTTTGTTCAGGATAATATTGTCCATATCCATTCATGTATTGGCAAATTTCATGACTTCATTTTTCTAACAGCTGCATAGTATTCCATTGTGTAAATAAACCACAATTTCTTTAGCCACATTCTTGTCTTAGGCTTGGTTTGCTTACAGAATTTTGTCTATTGTGATAGTGCTGCCATGAACATAAGACTTTAGAGGGCTTTTCTGCATTGTTTTTTGGACCCCTACAGTAAAATCTAGGAGCTGTATTGCTGAATCATATAGAAGCTCAATTTCTAGTGTTGTTTTATTTTTTTAAGAATATCTATTTTGCTCACCAAAGGGCTTGACTAGTGGGCATTCCCACCATTCCCAATGAATGAGAGTCTCTTCCTGCATTTGCACCAACACTAGTTGTTCCTTTTTTTTTTTCCTCATGTGTGCTAGTCTCTGTAGTGACATTGATGTTTTGATTTGCTTTTCCTTTATTATTAATAATATGGAGAATATTTAAATGTATCTTTTGGATATGTGTATCTCTTTGAGGAAATTTCTGTTAACCTCTTTTTTCCCATTTCTGGATGGTTTAGATTTTTTTCTTTCATTAAGCTCTACCAATGCCTTACATAACTTTGATATTAGCTATTATCAAATGGGTATTGGATGAACAGTTTTTCCCATTTTGTGGACAATCTTTATATTTTATTCACTATTTTCTTTAAGGTGCAGGAGTTTCTTAGTTTTAGTCCTATTTGTTTACTTTTGCTTCCATTTGCTTGCTCATTGGTATTTCATTCTTGCAGATGACTTTAGCTTTTCATGTTATAGAGAGTTCTGCCTATGTTTTCCTCTAATGTACCTTATAGTTTCAGGTCTGTTATCAAGATTAACTCATTTTTATTTGGTGCACTGTGTTAAAGAGAGATCTGAACAAATTTTTTTTTACATGTAGTTAACCATTTTTCCCAACACCACTTGTTGAAGAATCTTTTCTTGCTCATTTGAATTTCTGCTCCTTTAGCAAAGATTAATGGATCATATATCTGAGAGTCAGTCTCAGGATATTCCATTGATCTGAGAGTTTGTATTTATTCTAGTACTATGCTGTTTTTGATTACCACTGCCTTATAGTACAGTTTGAAGTGAGGAAACTTATGCCTCCCAACTTCTTTTCCTAATTGCTTTAGCTATCCATGAGTATTTATTGTTCCAAATGAATTTCAAGAGTGCTTGATCTATTTCTTTGAAAAGTGTCATGGGTATCTTTATAGGGATTGCATTAAATCTAAACAATGCTTTGGGAAGTATTGCCATTTTAGTGATGTCAATCCTCCCAATTATGAACAGGGTATGTGCTGCCATTTCCTGTGTCTTCTTTTATTTCTTGAAGCAGTATTTTGTAGTTATCTTTGTACAAATCTTTCACCACATTATTTAAGTTGATTCCAAAGTAGGTGCTTGATTTTCTGAGATATAAATGTGAATGAATTCTTTTGTAAATATAGTTTTTCTTGGGCACAATTTGTATATAAAAATACATGGATTTTTGTCTATTAATTTTGTAGACTGTCACTTTACTACACAAATCTATTTTTTTCTAGACGCTTTTTTGTAGTCTTTAGGATTTACTACATATAGTATAATCATCTGCAGAGAGAACTTGACTTCATCCTTTTCTATCTGGATACCCTTGATATCTTTTTCGTGACTAATTTCTTGATAACCTTGCCTTGTACCAGATGTTGCAGGTAAGGCTTTTTTTTATTTTTTCCCATTGACTAAAAGGTTTGTCATGGCTGTAGTAACTGGCTTTGCCTATTTTAAGGTAAGTTCTTTCAATTTCAATCTTGTTGAGAGGTTTTACCTTGTATAGGTGCTAGACCTTGCCAAATGTTTTCTCGATATATGTTGATATGATCATATGATTTTTATTTTTCCTGTTATTGATGTGATATATTATTAATTGGTGTATGTTAAAACCATCCTTGCATGCCACAATAACTTCTACTCAATCATGGTGTATGACGTTTTGTTGATTCTATTTGATAGTATTTTATTGATGATATGTGTTTATCAAGGATATTGGCCTGTAATTCTCATTTATTGTGGATGACAGGAAATAATTTTTACTTAGAATCTTAACCACATACAGAAATTCTTCTGATTGCATATATGGTTGTATATATGTAAAGGAAGACTATCAAAATTTGGTTATTTGGTTATTTTTACAAATCTCTAACCATTAATAGAAAGAAATGGTAATTTTGATGATTTTGAGACCATAGCTGGTAGTACTCAGTATTAACTACTGGAGTTGCATTCAGGGATCATTTCTGATGGTACTCAAGGGACCATATGTGGTATCAGAGAATAAATCAGGGTTGGTTCCTGATTTGAAAGACATTTGCAAGACAAATGCCCTTCTCATATTGCTATTGTTCTGGCACCAGAAAGAATAATAATTTATTGTAATAATTTCCTATTTATGACATAAAGAAAGGCATCACAGTTATTTTATTTTATGAAGTACCATATCTACCATAGTAGATAATACGTTGTTGAGATTTCCATATATTCCAAGTAGGTATTTTGGCAAGAGATACAATCACTACTCTAGTTATTTCATTTTCTCATGACTCCACATTTCTCCTGTTTGTTTTAGCCTAATACCTGATACCAAATGCACAGTGCAATAACTGGTGCAAATAAGCTCATATTATCTATCATAGGTTTTAATAAAACAGTTTTAGTTTGTTTTATTATTTTAAAGTCCCTTGGATCTTTAAGAAATGTATAGCTTTGTGTAATATATTTTTTCTTTTGGAGCAACACTGGGTGGTGCTCAGGGGTTACTCCTTCATTTGCACTCAGAAATTACTCCTGGTAGACTCAAGAGACAATATGGGATGCCAGGAATCGAACCCTAGTGGGCTGCATGCATGGCAAATGTCTACCCATTTTTCCCTCAGCTTTGTGTAATCTTAAACACTATAAATTTGTTGTTCTATTGTTTTATAGCTTCAATCTTCTTATAACTGAGTATATTTCTTTTTTATATAGGCACATATGTAGTATGATATTTTCATGAATTTAAATTATCTTTTGTTTATAATATTGAAGTCTGGTGTACTCAGGTACAATAACCTTTATATTTATATTGTCTAGAATTTGTTTAATGGTACTCAGGGCTTCTGGATCTGCACTCATGGATCAATTTTGCCAGGGCTTGAAGAACATATGCAGTTCCAGGAACTGAACCTAGGTTTTCTTTGTTTAAGGCAAGCACCTTACTCACTGTATTATCCCTCATGCCCCATTTACCTGAAATTTTATAATTTTGTTTGGTTTATATTCCATCTTTCCTTCCTTCCTTCCTTCCTTCATTCCTTCCTTCCTTCCTTCCTTCCTTCCCCTTCCTTCTTCCTTCCTTTTTCTTCCTTCCTTTATTCCTTCCTTCCTTCTTTCCTCTTTCCTTCTCTTTTTTTACATTGGATAATCAATGCTTATTAATCTAAAGAGTAACCGATCTTTTCTCTTAGCTCAAATCTTGTCTTATGCCTAAGTAGATATTTTTAAATGTCAGATAATTTATTTTTATAGACCTAGATGTCCATTTTGTTCTTTTCCATTGTTTTTGCTTTTCTCTTATTACTAATTGGTTTATTCATCTTGACTACTTATCCTTGAGTTACTACACATGTTTCTAATAGCAATCAAAAGAGTATCTTCAAATATTAATATTTGCATCTTCTAGGTACATTTTATTCCCCTTCCCATCTTTATAATGAATGATATTTTATGTTTCTGTGCAAATGCAATAATAGTAGTGGTGGTGGTCATGTATTTTGCCAGCTATTGAACCGAAAGTCTGGTACATGCCAGACCTGTCCTCTACCATTGAGAACAACTCCAACCCACAAGTGCATTGGTTTTATTTAAGGGTCACTTCCAGTCCTGCTCAGAGGTTGAGCCTAGAAAAATTCCTTATGATGCGCCTCCATTAATGTGGACCTGCTGATTCAGTGCATCAACCCCAATGATATGATTCTTTCAGGCCCTTTGGTTCATGGGAGCCACCAGAGCCACACACAGCCATTCTCAATTGGTTTTGAAGTATTGAGGATTGAACTCAAGTTCACAAGCTAGGCAGGTACTATATTATGTGGGACCTATCTCCAGTCCAATTGTATAATTAATTTCATTGTTTGGGGCCACATCTGATGATGCTCAGAGATTATTCTTGGTTCTGCATTCAGTAATTATTCCTGGTGGTCCTTGGAGAATCATATGGGGTGCCAAGGATTAAACTCAAGTGAGTCATCTGCAAGGCAAATGCTTTACCTGCTGTACTATCACTCCAGCCTCTGTAATATTCATTTTTAAATTATTTTACTAATTGTTGTCTGTGGCATATTCTTGAGCAGTTCTAGATTCCATTCTATTTCTCTGAAGAAAGTTTTAGGTTTTAATTTTTTCCCTAGAAATCTAGAAAAAAAATGGCTGACACCAAATTATCTTCCCTATGGGAGTAGCAGATAGCATTTCTGGAGGTAACTCTTTGTTTTGTTTTATTTTGGCTTTTTTACTTGTTAGTCTTTGAGGACCAGCTTTGTCTAGAAAGTATGTCATTTTTTTTCCCTTAATGTGCTTGGTGCCAAGCTTAGCTAGTAATTTAAATGAAGTTTTTAAGTGGATTTTGAAGATCCTTCTCTATGGTTCCCTCATTTGGAGATTGCTCTCACACATACACCAGGCAACCTGGCAAGCTGATATTTCATCCTTTCACTTCTCAAAACAGTAAAACTGGATTTCTGCTTAAATTCTTACCACTCATGGACTGCAATGTGCATTCAGGCAATTTACACATGAAATTAACTCAGTGCAATGTGTCCCCTGTTCTAACCTTTCTCTCTTTTATTTTTATTCCAGTGCACTCATAAAGCTTTGAGTCATCTTTATCTTTCTTGTTCTATTTTTTATCACACTTTTATAGTTATTATCCATCAGATGATTAGACTAAAAGAAGATTACTTTTACTAAAACAAAATTTGTTTTTTCTATAAATTTTAATCATAACTTTTCTAATTAAGGCAACTTATAATAAAGTCCTTTTATTATTACTTTTCCCTCCTCCCTTATTTTCTGGTCTCTTGAAGTCAGAGAATGCAGAGTAGCAGAACTAGTAGTTCCTTGTAACTTAGCTAAGAATTCATAATATTAATGAAATGATGATACCTCAAGATATAGCAGGGCAATATATAGTGTAATATTTTTCTATTTTTTGACTCAATTAATTTTGGTAATATTGACTGGACAGAGTATATTTCTACTTATAAAAGAATATATGAGTCCACAACTCCTAGGAGCTATCAATTTCCCTGCTTCTCAGAAATCTGAAAATTTGCTTCTCTACTGTTCTTTTATACATTACTTGTCTTATAATTTTTTTTTATACAGAGAACAATCTTAACATTGATGAATCTATGGATTTTTATGCCTCTAAAGTCAAGCTCATCTTTTTTGGAAGGAATCATTAGGGATACACTCTATACTGCCTGGAATACTTGTGCTGCTGGAGATAGACTCAGGGCCTTACATATACCAGGTATGTGCTTTACCACTTAAAACATATCCCCAAGCCCCCAAATCATTATTTAATGGTGCCATGTCTGCAACTTTTCTGGAATAAGTGAGTCAATATACACTGATTGTGCATTGCTTTTTCTGCCTGATTTAGTATACTATAAAAGGATTTCACATAGGTAAACATTTATATCCACCATTTTATAAATTTAATATTTGAGAAGAAAATGCATAAACATTTCAAAAATTAAGTTTTAATATTTCATAGAAATATACTATTGCATTTATAAACAGCAAATTCCCCTGTTGTATGAGCATTAATTTTTATTTCAACTGATATTTATTTAAATGGAATTATTTAAAGTCATAGAATGAGAGTGCAAGAACATTATTTATTAAAGATATCAAATTCGGGCCGGAGAGATAGCATGGAGGTAAGGCGTTTGCCTTTCATGCAGGAGGTCATCGGTTCGAATCCCGGCGCCCCATATGGTCCCCTGTGCCTGCCAGGAGCAATTTCTGAGCCTGGAGCCAGGAATAACCCCTGAGCACTGCCAGGTGTGACCCAAAAACCAAAAAAAAAAAAAAAAAAAAAGATATCAAATTCATATTAAAATTTTACTTCTAGCAATGATTATTTGGCCATCAATTCAGTTTTTATTTTGATTCAGTGTGAATCTTTCATTGAACCCTTACAGACTCATATCCTTTGTGGGCCAGGGAGCATCCAAAAATTATAAACTGATTCTATGATATCCATAGAAGAAACCAACATTCACCTTTCTGTTATTTCTAACATACAATGTTTCCTAGCAGCAACCTACGGAGAGGTTAAATCTGCTTTAATCATGGTCATCCTTTTTTTTTTTTATCACAACAATCAAATACTTAAATTAAGTGTATTATTTCTAAGAACCATCTGTCAAAGTTCTGCTCTGAATATAGCTAAGCTACCCAATTCCCAGGGAGAATGCAGCACATGCTATCAGCTACTTCATCTCTAGTTTGTTCCTGGGGCACCATAGGCCATTTTTCAAACAAGCAATCATCTACGTGACTAGATCTTTGATCAAAAGATTCTGTCAGACTGTGTGACTACTATAGGGAGCAAGAAAAAGCTAAAATGAACACTAACAGCCATTCTATTTGGTCCATTTAATCTTTTTAAAGCGCAGACAGATCTTCACTGCAATCAACTACTAAAACTTGTCTCCTATCACGACATCAGACAGTGTTAGGTGTGGTGGCATGAAGCAAGTGAGGCTCTTGGGAAAATGGAAAGTGTCGGTTAGTGAAAGTGAAGGTATGTAGGAAAAAGGGGAGGGAGATGAGACTTTACAGAGCTATCAAGAACCATAGTATTGTGATGTGATGGTTGTCCTAAGGACGTGGTTATTTAAGAATATTGGCAGAGAAGTGATAAAGTCAAAGGCAAATTTTATTTTTATTTTATTTCATCTCTTTGATGTTTGAGGGCCATGTGGCTATTTCCTGGCTTTGTGCTTGGAGACCAACTCTGGTAACCTCAGGGGACTATTTATAGTGCTGGGGATCAAACTATTTTTTTAAACTTTATTTATTTATTGATTAATCGATTGATTGTTGGTTTCTGGGCTATATCCAGCAGCACTCAGGGGTGACTCCTGGCTCTGCACTCAGAATTTGCCCCAGGTCGGCTGGGGGACCATATGAAATGCTGGGAATCAAACGGGGTCCCTCCCGGGTCAGCTGCATGCAAGGCAAATGCCCCATCGCTGTGCTATCTCTCTGGCCTCTGCGGATAAAACTATTGTAGGTTACATATAAGGCAAGTTCATTAACCCTTATACTGTCTCTAAAGCTTGGAGGTACATTTTTAAAACTTTTGTCCCCTCTTCTCAAAGTAGGTACAATTGCTCAGAGAATGCGGGTAAATGGATGAGTCTTTTTTTTTTTTTTTTTTTTGCTTTTTGGGCCACACCAGGTGACACTCACGGGTTACTCCTGACTATACGCTCAGAAATAGCTCCTGTCTTGGAAAACCATATGGGACACAAGGGGATTGAACTGAGTCTGTCCTAGGTTAGCGCATGCAAGGCAAATGCCCTACTGCTTGCTCCATTGTACTAGTCCCATGGATGGGATATTTTAAATATATTTTTTATTCTAGAAAAATTTAGATTTATAAAAAATTTAACCTCTCACCTCATTTCCTCTATTGTTTATATTTTATATTGCTTGATAGCAAATAAAGATATTTTAGCAGCTTCTAGTACATCTGTAAAAACTAACATTAGTACAATACTGTCAAGTACATTCCAAACTTCATATAGATGTCACCAGTTTTACCACTTATGTCTCCCATTTGATTCCAGACTGTAAATTAATGGGTCACTTGCCTTAAGACATCATGGCTCATTAATGCCCTTTGACTTACAAAGTTACTGTTTTTCTTGATTATTTGTGAACATGACAGTTTTAGGAATACTAATCATCTATTTTTCTAGTACTTTTTATATGTAGAATCTAGAATTAAACTCCCCCTTTAAAAAAATTACAAAGAAACAATGCTCTTTTTTAATATCCTAATAGAATTCCCTATATCCAGACAACATTCTTGGGGGTGATAAATTATCATATGCTAAAAGTGGTGTACACCTATCTCTGAAATCATAAACTCTCTATGTGTTTCTTCTTTGATTTAATGAGAAGCCAATCTTAAATCAAATTCTATATACAGAAAAGGAATAAATCTCTACTTTCTAAATGAGGAACAGATCTACCAACATCTAACTATATTGCTACTCAGATGTGTACTTTTGTCTCTTTTCTTACAAACATGGTTTTATCAGAAGAATGTCTAAAGGGGGGTGGGGGAAATACCATAGCATGTAGATAGGGTTGTTTCTTTGCACAAACCCAATCTAGGTTTGATCCCTGGCACTACTTATGGTTCCCCAAGCATCATCAGGAGTGATCTCTGAGCACAGAGCTAGGAATAAACCCACAATGACTAAAGATACTACTGAGATATTGGACAGGATTCAAGGAAAATAAAGCTGTTGGTGTTTATAGATTAATCCTGCAAATTAAGAATGTATGTCCCCAAAACCATGGTCCTTCATTTGATAAACAATCTAGTACATTTATTCTCAGTGGGGGTGATAATGTCTCTAAGGATGTGAAAATTGGTTCTTAGGGTAGAATATTTTTCTCTTGTTATCTCTGGGAGGGTAAATCTCTTCTTAAGGATGTGAAAATTGCTTCTTAGGGGCAGAAAATCTTTCCTCTTATTATCTATTGAAAGGTGGATGTCTCCTATTTGTTCAGAACAGGCCTCCCTAAAATATGTCAATTAGACACATGAATTTTTTACAGTGAAGTCAACCAAGGTTTTGTTGGCTCATAAGAAATGTTTATAGTTCTTAACTACATGTATTGATAAAATTTCGGGCTATTACCCAGTATAGGTTTTCAATGGAAATAACCTTTTGATGAGAAAAGTTTAGCCATATGGCAAAAAAAAAAATCATGTTTTTCATCTTATGAAGTCTTTTCCTTATTTCATGAGGTCTTCTTCTTCTTCTTCTTCTTCTTCTTCTTCTTCTTCTTCTTCTTCTTCTTCTTCTTCTTCTTCTTCTTCTTCTTCTCTTCTTCTCTTCTTCTTTTCTTCTTTTCTTCTTCTCTTCTTCTCTCTCTCTCTCTCTCTCTCTCTCTCTCTCTCTCTCTCTCTCTCTCTCTCTCTCTCTTGTTACCAGTCCCCTATCCTATTTCTGAGCTAAATATTTATACACCATTTTGCCTCATTGTCTTTGGAATTCAAATATCTATGTTGATGCACATGCATAATTCAATTTTTTCTTTTACTAATCTACCTAATGTTATTTCAACAGGAACCCAGAAGAATAGAAGAAAATATCCTGCCCCCTTACAATATAATGTGCAGATACACACAGAGAAAATAAAGTATTTTATGGCTCTGCTATTAAAATGACAGAGGACACTTTTAGGGAGGAAATTCAAGAAAGGAATTGATAATGAAAGGTGTGTGTGAATATGTTGAACTTCATGGGAGATGGGATCAGAAAAGGAGTAGCAATTGGAGGTAAGAGTGACATTGAGGGGGCCGGGCGGTGGCGCTAAAGGTAAGGTGCCTGCGCTAGCCTTGGACGGACCACGGTTCGATCCCCCGGTGTCCTATATGGTCCCCCAAGCCAGGAGCAACTTCTGAGCACAAAGCCAGGAGTAACCCCTGAGCATTACCGGGTGTGGCCCAAAAAAAAAAAAAAAAGAGTGACATTGAGGTTACTTTATTGGTCTTCTAGATTAGGCAAATTGGGAAGTAACTGAAAAAGCTAGTGTTTCTTTTATTCAGATGGGTTCCTATGTCATTCTTTGGTTATTAAATTTTAAAAATTGTTCACTCAAAATATGGCAAAAGGTTGTTGAAGATAATGCATGGAAAAACATTTTATAATAATTTTAATTTTATAAAGCCAATACAATTTTGGAATGCATTGCTTATATTTAACAGTATTTTCATGAATTTTTATGTTTTTGTGTATAACTTCTTATTAGCTTCACATATAATTTTTGGATTGTTAAAATTCTTGCATTACAAAAATCTGGAAAGAAATAGAATCATTTCTGTACACTTTATAAATTTTTCTGGCTTAGCATTGAGATATGGATCTTGATTTGGTGAATTTGAAAGAAAAAATACAAATGTAGCCAATAAAATTGAAATATTTTATATTAGAATGTAAATCGAACATAAATGTATTTTCTTTTTGAACTCAGGTTGCAGCAATATTTATTTAGAAAGATAAGAAAATAAAAAAAGCATATTCCAAATATATATATTTGTGCCGTATGATTTAATTGCGATTTTAGTACATTTCGAATCGATATTTTAATATAAATATATATCATATTATTTTCTTTTAAAAACTGTAACATCCCAATAATTAAGGTATATGTCTATATTCTCAAGCATCCTCTTTCAATGCACTATTCAATTTCTTTAAAATCAAATAGCCTCAACTTAATATCCCTTGACTTCTTTTTATGAGGAACTCTATCATTCTTCTTTTTCTAACTTCATGACCTTTAGCTATGTGAATTATCTAAGGATGCCCTTTAAACAGCATTCTTCCATGCACAAAGCACGGGGGAAGTCAAGAAAAATCAGTGAGTCTTATTTAGTACAGTGAAAAACTTTGAATGGTTATGGAAATGAGTGGCTATATTTAATGCATCTCACAGTCAGATGTGTATATACATTATAATGACACCAAAATACAGGTCTTAAATGAGCTCAAGCACGCTGGCTAGGATTTATTATTTCCCAGGGTATTGAAATAAGTAGGAAATTAGGTTGCCAAACCACTGATCTTTGAAGAATAGGAAATGGAAGAAGAAACGGGAGACTGAAGGCTGGGAGGTAATATCCTGATTTTCTAAGACAAGAAATTTCTATTCCTGAAACAGTGAACTATGAGCATGAGATTCATACTCAATGAAGTTGGCATTTGTGTTATATTTGACTGCTTAATCGCTATTTTTACTTTCTTAAGCTATTATAGAATTTTGACTGTTTAATGCCCATTTCTACTCTCAAACTTACAAATTTTCTTCTGAGTCTTAGGTGATATAATTCAATAGTTATAATAGTGGAATAGTAGAAATTTACTCATTCCTCTGCTGCCATAGATGAGCTCTGAGTGATTTGAAACTTTTCAGATTTTACTCCCCTGATCCTAATGATGTGTTGCTATATGGACATGTGACAAACTTGTACCAGTAAAAGAGTCAGAAGAGTTGAATTGACTAGGAAGAGAAGTTGCTTCTTTTCAACAGAGCTCAAAGATATGAGAAAATTTGGGGTTAGTGTGTGTTAGTTTTCCTGAGGCCTACAAAAGCAAACATAATCGATTTATAAAAAGAACAATGATGAGAGGTATATAGGCATTGGAGAAGCTCATCCTAGCATCTCCTAATCTTCTAATTTGGTCAAGACTAATGACAGACCAACTCTTAGCACATTTAGCATGTAACTTTGTTTTATTTTGTTTGGTTTCGTCATAACCAGTAGTGATCAGGACTTACTCAGAGCTCTGTGCTCAGAGTTCACTCCAGCAGTGCTCAGGGTGCCTGGGATCAAACCTGGCTCGGCTGCAGGCTAAGCAAGTTCCCACCCTGGGGGACTATTTTCCAGTTTCTAATCTTCTCACTTCAAAATGCTTCATTTGTTCTGTACCTTCTTTCTGCTGATATTCTTTTCTTACCTTAAAATTAAAATTTTTCTATAGAGCCTTTTATTTTATTAGAAAAAATATAGGGCCCGAAGAGATAGCACAGCGGCATTTGCCTTGCAAGCAGCCGATCCAGGACCAAAGGTGGTTGGTTCGAATTCTGGTGTCCCATATGGTCCCCCGTGCCTGCCAGTTGCTATTTCTGAGCAGACAGCCAGGAGTAATCCCTGAGCACCGCCGGGTGTGACCCAAAAACTAAAATATATATATATATATATAGTATTCATCTCCATATCTTCAAGATTAATCATTTTGTTTACAACTTCTAAATGTTCGTTTCCAGGTCATTAAGTGACCTATATCTATTTCCAAGTGCTACCTGAATTCATATATACTTGAAAATATTTTGGGGGGTTTTGGGTCACACCCGGCATCACTCAGGGGTTACTCCTGGCTCTATGCTCAGAAATCGCTCCTGGCAGGCTCAGGGGACCATATGGGATGCCAGGGTTCGAATCAATGACCTTCTACATGAAAGGCAAACACCTTACCTCCATGCTATCTCTCCGGCCCCCATATACTTGAGAAAATGTTATAATGTTTAACCTTTTCCCAATAAAGAAGCTATTCCTTTGAATTTCAATTTTGATTAGTAGAATTATCACACACCTATTTTGTCAAAGCACCACTTATAAATCAACATATGACATGATTTGCTACCAAATCTCTATCAATCCAGGAGACAATTATTATCAAGTTTATTATATATGAGGCACATGTAGTTTATATTTTGCCTTTGCTTTGTCACTATTTTGTTTATTTAATGTTTGTTTGGGGGGCACATCCCGTGGTACTCAGGGGTTACTCCTGGCTCTGCACTCAAAAGTCGTTCCTGGCAGGCTCAGGGGACCATATAGGATGCCAGGGATTGAACCCAGGTTAGCCACATGCAAGACAAATGCCCTACTCTCTGTGCTATCGCTGAAGCTCTGTCAATATTTCGATTTATTGTGTCTGTGTTTGTGCTTAGGGGTATGTATACTTCTCCAGATTATCAAGCATTCAGATCTAGGTGTTCTAGATCATTTTATGCGAAAAGTGACAACTTTATCATAACATTATCAGAGATGAAGGTGATTAAATTTGTATCACTAATATTTAGAAAATGTTTAATAAAATAAATGATAAAACTATTGATTAATTGAAGCAAAATATTTAAAAACACAAATGTTCTTTAAATATAATAAAAATTACTCCAGAAATGTGGATATACACCCTTACCCATCATTAAGTTTGCTACTTTTTTGTATCTGAAAGAGGTCTAAATAGGTTTTTATTTTTATGGTGCACAGAAAAATAGTTCAAAGACCCAGTAGATTATACCTTCTTTATTGTGTATTTTTCTCTCAAAAATAAGTCTCTTATCAACAGTTCTTCTCGACTGCAGTCAATTCCCAGACTTCCAAAGGAGCCACCTTGCAAAACACAAATCTGTAAATGTCATTCTCTTTACAAATGTTCTTGGAGTCTCCTCATTTCCTAGAGGACATTATCCCTAAAGGCCCATTTCTTTTATGGTGCTTTGAAAAATTATAGTTACCTACATATATCTGAAATAGAGAGCAACCCTCCATATCAGTAAGAACTCTAGGATTCTTCTTTACAGGTGGGACCTCTTAAGTGGTAGTCAATCAGACCTGCAATTTAATGCAAGTCCTGAGGACACAGAATTTCTCAGGCCCTGCTGTGCTGTGGATTACGTGGGCCACCCTGGCACTGCTCAGAGACCTCAGAGCCTCGCTTGGTAGTGCTTGGAGGTCTTCATTGAGGTACGCAGTAATGTTTAGAGGGAACATATGGTGCCTGGGATCAAACTAGCATCTGCTGTGAGCAGACTTCATCTTAACCTCAAAATTATTTCCTCAGATCCACATGACCTCTTTTAAGCATTTTTCTCCATCCTATGCAACACAAACACTATGCTAGATAAGGCTAGCTTTATATCTTATAGTTATGACAAGTCTATATATTTTTTGCATTTTTTGTGGTTATATTTTTTTGGTTATTAAGCATCTTGGCAGTACTCAGCTATTTCAGTTTAGTTCTTTAAGTATTGGATATCCCACAGGGGAGATTCCCTATAGATTTAAAAAAAAAAGTGTTTCTGAAGAGTATCATGCTGAGTGAAGTGAGACAGTGGTAGAGGGACAGACATACAGTGATCCACTCATTTGTGAAGATATATATTTAAATTTATATTATTTATATATCTTTATTATATATTTAATATTATATGTTTATATTATATATTTAAATATATTACATATATTTAAAAATACATGGTATTAAAATAATACCCAAAGACAATAGAAATGAGGATCAGGAGGACTGGTTCTTGGTAGGAAGTTTGCCACAAAGGGGAGGGGTGTTCAATTAGGAAATAAAAGGGACTGCTCTGACAATAATAGTTGAAAATGATCACATTGGGCAAGAAATTGGTGCTTCCAGGAATCAAACCCTCCTGGGGAAGAACCTAATGCCTCCCTGGCACCAACTTGCTCCAGGGTAGGTTCCTAACAACAAAAAACAGCAACAATTTGCTCTAAGTGCAGGTTTTCCTGCCTGGACAACTAATGGTAAGATGAAACCAAGATCTCTAATTACAGAAGCGTGGCTTCTGAATAGAACTTTTCCTGGGATCATGGACTGTTAGTATGCCGAGAGCCTATAGTCAGTCTTATGACAGTATGCTTCATGGATAGAGTCACCCTGATTTTTTAGACCAAGGATATTTCCTTTCTAATTTCCCTATGCAAACAACAACAACAACAACAAAAGCACAACACAACACAACAAAACCCTGCCACACACACCCCTTTTGTTTTTTTTTTAAATTATAATTTTATTTATATCTTCTAGATAGGGGATCCCACCTTTTTCACAGAACCTTGGGACATGAATTACTTTGTATTACTTCATACTTCTGTGGTTTTCTACAAATTGAGAAAAGAAAAAAAAAAGCGAGATCAAGAGAGGATGGGGGCCCAGGGGTCAAATAGTCTCAGGTGCATTGAAAAGAAAAAGCAAAAAAGGTTAGAACTAAATACCCAACCCAAAGTCAAAGACACTAGAATCAAGATACCCAAACTTTAAGAAGCTAAACGAAATGAACCTGTACACTGGTAAGCCAGTGGGCAAAGGGCTGGAAGTATGGGATGAATGCATGCAAGGAACTTTGTTGGAGGGAGGTCAGCTCTGGTGGTGAGAATGTCCCTAATTAGCTGTCACTATATGCCTGAAATACAATGAAGGACTTGTAATTCACGTGGTCTCAATAAAAAAATAAAAAAAGAACTGGGTGCTGAAAGGAGGTAAAGTGATATGCATGTTACTTTCTAAGTAATAGTATTGCAAGCCACAGTGCCTAAAAGGAAAAAAAGTGGGAAGGGAGAGAGGGAAAAAGAGAAGAAAAGTATCTGCATAGTGGCAATCTGAGGAAAAGCGTGAGAATTGGTGAAGGGAAGTGTACACTGGTAAAGAGATGGGTGCTGGAACATTGTATGACAAAAACTCAATTTAAAACAATTTTAATATGTGTCTCTAATACTCTCAAGACTCATTACTGATGATCTTATCAGTGCTTTATGGTTGTCTAAAATTTCTAAAAGAAATGGCAAAAAGTAAAAATATCCTAAACACTACTTCTATGGTAAATACCAAACACTTTTTTGTTCATTAAAATGGTCTTTTATTTACTTTCACCTACATCTCCAGATATTATGGCTTTCTTTTCTTTTCTTTTCCTCATATTCTCTCACCAGATATAATGGTCTTACTTCCTAGCATCTAAATCAAATCCAGTATTTCTTTCCTATGTGCTTTGCATTATTTACCTTTTGTACTAAGACACCTCTGTACTATTTTTTCCCTGTCCTCCCAGATACTTTCTGGGCTTAGTTCTGGTTTTGGTCCCTTGGGTATACCCACTCTGAAAGACCTCCTTGCTAGTTGGTTTAATGTAAGAAACCATTCTCTATGCTTCTAAGTGATTGACTACATTTCAAGTCCCTAGTGGTCACATATAGCTAGTGGAAGTCACTAGGTAGATAACATAATTGGACTCACTCCTCCTCTTTATGCATATTGCGCCTCTGCTCTTGTTTTTCTATATACCTAAAACACCTCTTCCATTTCTTCAACTTCTCACCTCAATTTTTAGATGTACACAGATTTGCATTAGCCACCAAACTTTCACTGCGCTATGCTCCATTAAAAAAGCACTATGAGAAAACATATTTAATAAATAATTTTGTATAAATGAACAGATGAGAAGTTAGGTAATATGGTATTGGAAAAAGGTTAGCAAATAGAAGGGCTGTGGATGTTATAAAATTCAAACAGAGATAAGACATCAGTATTTTATTGCTAAGTGAAATTGCTCATTCTCCTAATCAAGTGGATTTTGTAAGGGAAGAGAAAATATATTTTTCCTATTAGCCTTCTAGGTTTTGTGGCTGAAGTCTTGTAAATTGGACTGACAAAAGACAGATCAACAAGAGGAAAACAAATAGAAGTTTATTAGCATTGGCTTATACCTGGGACTACTCAGAGAATCATGACACAGAGTCCATTAAAACTTGGCTTACATAGCAAAGGAAAGAAAGAGAGAAGGAGGGAGAACTGATTAAATAAAAGCATTTTGAGCTTCTAGGATAGTGAATTATGATGAGGCAAAAGCAAAAAAATAAAAACTTATGGTAGATAAAGATGTTTTGGTAATATTTGTTTGTTGGTTTTGGCCACATTCACCTCTTTTCAGGAATTACTCCTAGCTCTGCACTCAGGAATTACACCTAGTGGGCTTGAGGGACCATATGGGATGCTGGAAATGGGAATGTCATGCAAGGCAAGCACTCTACCCACTATATTATCTCTCTAGTCCTGTCTGTATCGATATCATTTCTTCTGGAGCTGAGTCTTAGCTGATAAAAGTCTATGCTTGAACAATTCACTTGAGTCCTTGATGGAAGAGAGTAGAGACACACACCTTTATAAAGGCAGAGCAGAGAGCTATTCATGTTTAGGGTTCTTAATTGCCTTTTGTCAAAGAAATGCTCATGCAAAAATGGGACACATTGAATGGTATGTCCTGTTATAATGCTTAATATCTCTTTCTCCACCTCCAACCATTGTAGCACTTCTGTTTGAGAACAGTGTCATGAACATTTTTGTTGTTAGTCTGGGTTACTGCTGTCTTCCTGCTCTATGTAGACACATAGTTTCTTTCAATAGTGTTTAAAAATATGTGCAAATCTTGTTAGGAATTTATACTGAGATTAGAGATGGTGCTTCAAAGGACAGATTTGAAAATGCTTATCTAATATACTCTGAAGATAATCACATAAAAATCCCACCTAGATTCAAACTACACTTATTATATTCTTTAATAAAGCAATAATTTTTCTTTTATCCCAACTACAGAATGTTCTTTATTTTTAACTTTCGGATATGACATGATTATCAGACTTTATAAATTTACAAAGTTGCAACTAGCTTCTCAGAATACTTTATTTCAGTCTTATAGAAAAAAAGGAGTAGATAAAAAACAAGCCTCTGAAATGGACATTCTATTTCCCAGTTGGTAAGAGGTAAAATTGCCACTTTTTATTTGATGAAATATGATGGATGAGAATGCTTTTGCTACTGTAGAAAAATATTCAAACAAAAAATTTTATTTATTTAAAGTTTAAAGATTATATCTTACTCTTTTAAATTAAACAAAGTTGGCACTATCTTATTTTATATTTCCTATAAAATAAAAATGTTTAAATATATTATATAAAAATATAAACAGGGGGGCTGGAGAGATAGCATGGAGGTAAGGCATTTGCCTTTCATGCAGAAGGTCATCGGTTCGAATCCCAGCGTCCCATATGGTCCCCTGTGCCTGCCAGGAGCAATTTCTGAGCATGGAGCCAGGAATAACCCCTGAGTACTGCCAGGTGTGACCCAAAAACCACAAAAAAAAAAAAAAAAAAAAAAAAAAAAATATATATATATATATATATATATATATATATAAACAGGGCCAGAGAAATAGCATGGAGGTAGGGTGTTTGCTTTGCATGTAGAAGGACAGTGGTTCAAATCCCGGCATCCCATATGGTCCCCTGTGCCTGCCAGGAGCGATTTCTGAGCGTAGAGCCAGGCGTAACCCCTGAGCACTGCTGAGTGTGACCCAAAAACCAATATATATATATATATATATATATATATATATATATATATATATATATATATATTTATAAATAAATTTATAGATTTATAAACATATCCCTTTACTATCTTTGGCAAACTTATGATTGTCATATAACTTTTGTGTTACTCAGTTTCCCTAATATTAAGCAGTAAAGCAAATAGAATATATTCAATTATTTGAAATATGAGCAGTAGGTAACAGGCACATTGTCATACAGATAACATTTTACTAAGATTATCAATGCACATTTTTCATGGAATTCATAAGATACAATATGATTAAGATAGCTAAGAGAAAAAATGTTGGTAAAAATGTTGTTCAGCAAGATATTAAAGGAAGAAAAGGGGAACCTTTTATTTTTACTGGTGGTTACAAAACTATAACAAAATCTCCTTTTTTGTCATGTGTGAGTTTGTGAGTCTGTCTTTCTGTGTTTCTCTCTGTATATCTTTGTGTCTGAGTTTTTGTGTCTGTGTGTCTCTGGGTCCTAGATAAAACAGTTGAAAATAAATGTTATAACTTAGGCATTTTGAACATCTTTTTTTAGTGTTAAATGCTTATAAAAATCTGATTATTTAAGGACTAATATACATAAGAAGGCCAGATTTCATTGTCTTATAAAACAGTAGCAAATTGTCATTTTGATGACCCTGCAAAAATAATAGTTAATTGTAGCCATAATTTTTCTTCTGAAGCTAGATTGGGACCCTCAATCTTTGAACCATAGTCTAAAGTTCCTTTTCCCCTCAATTTACAGCTTTTAATAAGATTTTATTTCCTTTTCAGTTCAAGTTAATAGATGGAAATCACAAACAAAAGTGAACATAAAATTACTTTCTAAATAATTTATCTTCCCAGTGTTCTATTTTTTAATGAAGAGTCTATTTTATAAAAAGATATATAGAGAATTATAATTTTAAGATTGGATGATATTAGGGAGAATACTTAGATAGAATAGCTGATTTGCATTTTTGCTTTTTCCTTTTAGATCAGTCAAGTCCAAAAAAATATCTTTTTCAGTAGATCAGTATTGATATAAACTGATGAGAATTAATAAATGCTACTTGGAATGTGGACTGTTTTGAGCTGAAGGCAATCAGACCCAACAGATTCAGAAATGTTTTACTTGTTTTCAAATGTCTCTTTCAGGTGCCTAAAGTAATTGTGTAAGGGGACTGTAGTGGGAAGAAAGATCTTTTTGAAGATGACATTTTGTATCATAAATCCTCCTCTGCAAGGCAAGAAAAACAGCTACCTACCAATCATTTGGTCTTCTTCTCTATGAATTGTCTTTCTTTTATTGTTGTTGTTGATGATGATGTTTTTGGTTTTTTGGTCTCACACAGTGGTGCTCAGGGATAACTTCTGGCTCTATATTCAGTCATAATTCTGGCAGTTCTCAGGGGGACTGTTTAGGATGCTGGGGAATCAAACGAGGGTTGGCCACATGCAAGATATGTGCCCTACCCACTTTATTTCTCTCTAGCTTCTGAATTGTCTTTTTATCTTTAATATCCTACATCTCAACTCTTTAGCTTAAAAGGGTGTATTAATCTCAATGACCTGATTATCTTTAAGTCTGTTATTTTTTTGGACTATCATAAGATAGAAAGTCATCTTTGGCCAGCACCCTTCTGCCTCTCTACTCTGCTGTCCTGCATTTTCGGCCTGATTTCACCCTTGGTGCGGCTCATCAGCCAGCTTGCCTTCCTGTGAGCTTTCCGGGGAGTCTGCCTTCCCATGAGCCTTCCGTGGAGGTGAGTCGACACGCCCAGAAAGGGAGGAGCCACTGAACTTCGCTGGATCTCAGATGCCAGCACCCTTCTGCCTCTCTACTCTGCTGTCCTGCATTTTCGGCCTGATTTCACCCTTGGTGCGGCTCATCAGCCAGCCTGCCTTCCTGTGAGCTTTCCGGGGAGTCTGCCTTCCCGTGAGCCTTCCGTGGAGGTGAGTCGACACGCCCAGAAAGGGAGGAGCCACTGAACTTCGCTGGATCTCAGATGCCAGCACACTTCTGCCTCTCTACTCTGCTGTCCTGCATTTTTGGCCTGATTTCATCCTGGGTGCGGCCCATCTGCCAGCCTGCCTTACTGTGAGCCTTCCGTGGAGGTGAGTCGACACGCCCAGAAAGGGAGAAGCCAGAGGAGCACGGTTGCTCCGCTCCCCTTCGCGACGGTGCACAGCATTTAGCCGATGAATACAATCACAACACGTAGAAAAACACGCAGTATTAGTGTGACAATGGGGAAACAACACGGGCCAGTGCCAGACATAGAGAATGAAGATGGCAACTCTGATGACTTGAACATGACCAACCACCTAGTCAGTCTCTCAGATAAGGAGTTTAGAGTTGCAATATGGAACATGTTCAAAGAACTCAAACAAAGTATAGAAGAGAAAACTAAAAAGAATCAGGAGAATATGAAGATAGAAATGAGAAAACTCCAAACAGAAATTTCAGATCAAATAACAGGTCTGAGAAACTCAGTAGATGAATTGAAGAAAAACATGTTTGAGATTTCCCACAGGTTAACAGCAGCTGAGGATAGAATCAGTACACTGGAAGATGAGATACATAACAATTACATACAGCAGAAGAAATTGGAAAAAAGCCTCAAAGCAAATGATCAAACAATGGAAAAATTACTCAAAGAATGGGAACAGATGAAAATAGAAGTCTATGATAAGCTCAACAGAAACAACTTAAGAATCATTGGAGTCCCAGAGACTCAGGAAGAAAATCTCCAGGAAGAATCAACAGTCAAGAACATCATTAAAGAGAAACTACCAGAGATAATGAATACATGTGATCAAATCCTGCATGCCCGAAGAGTGCCAACTAAAAGAGACCCCAGAAAAAACACCCCAAGACACATCCTAGTCACAATGACGAATCCCATAGATAGAGACAGAATTCTGAAAGCAGCAAGATCGAAAAGAGAAATTACATTCAAGGGAACATCCTTGAGATTTACTGCAGACCTGTCACCAGAAACACTCAAGGCCAGAAGGCAGTGGTGGGACATAGTGACAAAACTCAATGAAATAAATGCTTCGCCTAGAATACTGCACCCAGCAAAACTCACTTTCAGGTTTGAAGGAACAATACATAGTTTCACAGACAAACAACAGCTCAAAAACTTCACAGACTCAAAACCATTCTTAAAAGAAAAACTGAACGGCATACTTTAAGACAAGGCTTACCAACAGACGCACCAAACTTTAATATAAAGATGGCACTAACTCCCAGGACAATTCTTTCTCTCAATGTCAATGGACTAAATGCACCAGTTAAGAGACACAGAGTGGCTAAATGGACCAAAAAACTCAATCCAACCTTCTGCTGCCTACAAGAAACGCATCTGAATAGTCAGAACAAACATAGACTCAAAATAAAAGGCTGGAGGAAAATCATCCAAGCAAACAACACCCAAAAAAAAGCAGGAGTGGCCATATTAATATCAGATGATGCAAACTTTATACTTAGGAAAGTTGTAAGGGACAAAGATGGACATTTTGTATTAATCAAGGGATATGTACAGCAGGAAGAAATCACCCTTCTAAACATATATGCACCGAATGAGGGGCCAGCAAAATATTTAATACAACTGTTGACAAATCTGAAAAATAATATCAATAACAACACAATAATTGTGGGAGACCTCAACACGGCATTGTCAACACTAGACAGGTCAACCAGACTGAAACCCAACAAGAATATACTAGACCTGAGGAGAGAAATGGAAGAAAGAGGCCTAGTAGATATATACAGGACACTCCACCCCCAGAAGCCTGGATACACATTTTTCTCTAATGTACATGGGACATTCTCTAGGATAGACTACATGTTAGCACACAAAACATACCTCTATAATATCAAGAGGATAGAAATTTTGCAGGCTGCCTTTGCTGACCACAAAGCCCTGAAATTATATATAAACTACAAAGGGACACAGAAGAAAAATTTTAACACCTGGAAGTTAAATAGCCTCATACTGAATAATCAGTGGGTCCGAGATGAAATCAAAGAGGAAATCAAAACCTTCCTGAAAACAAATGACAGTGGAGACACAAATTATCAGAACCTATGAGACACAGCAAAAGCAGTACTGAGAGGAAAATTTATAGCTTTGCAAGCACACATCAGGAAAGGAGAAGGGGCATACCTGAATAGCTTAATGACGCAGCTCATAGAATTAGAAAGTGCTCAACAAAAGGATCCAAAAATAGGGAGGCAGAAGGAAATAACAAAGCTGAGAGCAGAAATCAATGAAGTGGAAACCAGAAAAACCATCCAAAAGATCAACGAAAGCAGAAGTTGGTTCTTTGAAAAAATAAACAAGATTGATAGACCACTGGCAAAACTAACAAAGAAAGAAAGAGAGAGAAACTTGATAACTCGTATTAGGAATGAAAAAGGAGAGATCACTACTGATATGGTAGAGATTCAAAGGGTAATCAGAAACTACTTTGAGAAACTCTATGCCACTAAAAATGAAAACCTGGAAGAAATGGATAAATTTTTGGAATCTTATAATCTTCCACGATTGAATGAAGAGGATATAGCATATCTAAACACACCCATTATTATTGAGGAAATTAAGAAAGTAATCAAATGTCTGCCCAAAAACAAAAGCCCAGGCCCAGATGGATTTACTAATGAATTCTTTCAAACCTTTCAAGAGGAACTACTACCAATCCTGGCAAGACTCTTTCATGAAATTGAAAAAACAGGAAAACTTCCAAATAGCTTTTATGAAGCCAACATTACCTTGATACCTAAACCAGACAGAGATGCTACGAAAAAAGAAAATTACAGACCAATATCGCTGATGAATGCAGATGCAAAGATCTTCAACAAAATCCTGGCAAATAGGATTCAATGCCTCATTAAGAAGATCATCCACTACGATCAAGTAGGTTTCATTCCAGGAATGCAAGGCTGGTTTAACATCCGTAAATCTATCAACATAATACACAACATCAACAGCAAGAAAAATAAAAATCACATGATCATATCAATCGACACAGAGAAAGCATTTGACAAGGTCCAACACCCATTCTTGATCAAAACTCTCAGCAAGATGGGAATGGAAGGAACCTTTCTCAATATAGTTAAGGCCATCTACCACAAGCCAGAGGCAAATATTGTGCTCAATGGAGAAAAACTGAAAGCCTTTCCTCTAAATTCTGGCACAAGACAAGGCTGTCCTCTCTCACCACTCCTATTCAACATAGCACTGGAAGTACTCGCTATAGCGATTAGGCAAGAAAAAGATATCGGGGCCGGGCGGTGGCGCTCGAGGTAAGGTGCCTGCCTTACCTGCGCTAGCCTAGGAGACGGACCGCGGTTCGATCCCCCGGCGTCCCATATGGTCCCCCAAGCCAGGAGTAACTTCTGAGCGCATAGCCAAGAGTAACCCCTGAGCGTCACAGGGTGTGGCCCAAAAACCAAAAAAAAAAAAAAAAGAAAAAGATATCAAGGGAAACCATAAAGGAAAGATAGAAGTCAAGCTCTCATTGTTTGCAGATGACATGATTCTCTGCTTAGAAAACCCCAAAGACTCTACCAAAAAGCTTCTAGAAACAATAGACTCATATAGCAAGGTGGCAGGCTACAAAATTAACACACAAAAATCAATGGCCTTTCTATACACCAATACTAATAAGGAAGAAATGGACATTAAGAAAACAACTCCATTCACTATAGTGTCACACAAACTCAAATATCTTGGAATCAACTTGACTAAAAATGTGAAGGACCTATACAAGGAAAACTATAAAACTCTGCTCCAAGAAATAAGAGAGGACACTCGGAAATGGAAGCACATACCCTGCTCATGGATTGGCAGGATTAACATCATTAAAATGGCAATACTCCCCAAAGCACTGTACAGATTTAATGCGATCCCCCTAAAGATACCCATGACATTCTTCAAAGAAGTGGACCAGGCACTTTTGAAATTTATTTGGAACAATAAACACCCTCGAATAGCTAAAGCAATCATTGGGAAAAAGAATATGGGAGGAATTACTTTCCCCAACTTTAAACTTTACTACAAAGCAATAGTTATCAAAACAGCATGGTATTGGAATAAGGACAGGCCCTCAGATCAGTGGAATAAGCTTGAATACTCAGAGAATGTTCCCCAGACATACAATCACCTAATTTTTGATAAAGGAGCAAAAAATCCTAAATGGAACAAAGAAAGCCTCTTCAACAAGTGGTGTTGGCACAACTGGCTAGCCACTTGCAAAAAATTGAACTTAGACCCCCAGCTAACATCATGTACGAAGGTAAAATCCAAATGGATTAAAGACCTCGTTATCAGCCCCAAAACCATAAGATATATAGAACAATACGTAGGTAAAACACTCCAGGACATTGAGGCTAAAGGCATCTTCAAGGAAGAAACTGCACTCTCCAAGCAAGTGAAAGCAGAAATTAACAGATGGGAATATATTAAGCTGAGAAGCTTCTGCACCTCAAAGGAAATAGTGCCCAAGATACAAGAGCCACCCACTGAGTGGGAGAAACTATTCACCCAATACCCATCAGATAAGGGGCTAATCTCCAAAATATACAAGGCACTGACAGAACTTTACAAGAAAAAAACATCTAATCCCATCAAAAAATGGGGAGAAGAAATGAACAGACACTTTGACAAAGAAGAAATACAGATGGCCAAAAGACACATGAAAAAGTGCTCCACATCACTAATCATCAGGGAGATGCAAATCAAAACAACGATGAGATACCACCTCACACCCCAGAGAATGGCACACATCACAAAGAATGAGAATAAACAGTGTTGGCGGGGATGTGGGGAGAAAGGAACTCTTATCCACTGCTGGTGGGAATGCCGTCTAGTTCAACCTTTATGGAAAGCGATATGGAGATTCCTCCAAAAACTGGAAATCGAGCTCCCATACGATCCAGCTATACCACTCCTAGGAATATACCCTAGGAACACAAAAATACAATACAAAAACCCCTTCCTTACACCTATATTCATTGCAGCACTATTTACCATAGCAAGACTCTGGAAACAACCAAGATGCCCTTCAACAGACGAATGGCTAAAGAAACTGTGGTACATATACACAATGGAATATTATGCAGCTGTCAGGAGAGATGAAGTCATGAAATTTTCCTATACATGGATGTACACGGAATCTATTATGCTGAGTGAAATAAGTCAGAGAGAGAGAGAAAAACGCAGAATGGTCTCACACATTTATGGGTTTTAAGAAAAATGAAAGACATTCTTGCAATAATAACTTTCAGACACAAAAGAGAAAAGAGCTGGAAGTTCCAGCTCACCTCAGGAAGCTCATCACAAAGAGTGATGAGTTTAGTTAGGGAAATAACTACATTTTGAACTGTCCTAATAATGAGAATGTATGAGGTAAATTGAGAACCTGTTTAGAGTACAGGGGGGGTCGGGTGGGGAGGAGGGAGACTTGGGACATTGGTGATGGGAATGTTGCACTGGTGATGGGTGGTGTTAAGAAAAAAAAAAGTGTAACTTTAATTTAGTAAAAAAAGAAAAAAAAAAAAGAAAGTCATTTTTTCCTGTTTATCTTTTCTGTGTAAATTTAATTGTCATTCTAGCTAAAGAACATAGGGAGGAAGAAGCTGAAAATTTTATACTTTTATAGAGTAGGGAGAGTATAATAAGTAAATATTGAGTTAAGTCAACAGATTTTGCTAAACAGTCTGTGTTTAAGGATGAGTAGGATATAGCTTTGATAGACAAATCAACAATAATTTGTTTTTTTATTTTTTTATTTTTTGATTTGGACCACACCCAGTGGTGCTCAGATGTTACTTCTGGCTCTGGATTAGGAAACATTCCTAGCATGCTTGGGGACCAGATGCTATGGCAAGGATAAAACCCAGATAGGCCACATGCAAGGCAAAAACCCTACCTGCTGTATTATCACTCTGGACTAACAATAATTTTTAAAACCTTATAATAAGAATAACAATGAAAAGTTAAAAGTAGACTTAATCACATAAATGAGAATATGAATAATATTTGGGATGAAGTTACCAAGGTTTTCCCAAAATATATAATTAGAATTATCATTATAAAAGAGAGGACTAATATGAACATTATTAGTAGAGATATATTTCAACACTAGGCAATAGGAGAATAGGAGTGCCTGCCTTTATATTAGCGCAAAATAATGATGGTTTTAAACACATAAAACTTTTGCATAATGAACATCCAAATGGCAGATCTGAATTCATTCAAAATACTCTATAGTCTTTTCCTCTGTGCTCATAAAACTAGATGCAAAACTCACCAAGGAAAAAGAAAGATCCTTTTCTGTTAACAACATGTCACTTCTTGTGTGGGGAGGTTGAATTGTCACTGAAAAAAATCTCTTGGTTTCCATAAATGGCAAATCTAGAGGGTATTGCAACAGGGAGTTGATAACAAAGCAGTGTTGTTTGGCTATAATCAGGAACTAGAGCTATCATGTACCTATAAAGACTATTTAATTAATTTAGTCAACAGCTGCATTATCACCAGTAAAAATGAAGCCAAGTTTGACCAAGAACTCAAAACATAATATAGTTAGTAAACTATTGAAAACCAATGGGAGAAAAAGTACTTTCTATGTACTTGTTTTTAAATATTCATGCTATTGAACCATTCCCACTAAATGCATAAATGACAACATAATATTCAACTATAACAGTTGGTGGAAGCCATTTTAAGTAGCAGTTTAACAAACAGAGATGAATTTTAATTTGCAATGCCAGTTGAGCTGTAATAAAAACTAGTATTCCAGCTGTGAAAAAAAAAAACCACACAGCTTGGTTTAGAGTTATTTACAGTTTTTTGTTTTTTTAACTTTACAGTACAATGAAACCATCTTGTTTCTATCTACACCAGAAGTTTGTTAAATCCCAAAACATGTCTTAGGAAATGAGAAAGGCATGTCTTTAGGGAAATAAAAATATCTTTGTTGTATTAGATTACAGTGTTCAATTTAGTACAAGTTAACTTAGCAGCTGAATGTGATATAGTTTTTGCACTATTACAGAAATTGTAAAGATTACTTTAGTGGAAAAAAATTGGACTGTTATACTTGATATAAAAGGGAAACAGGTATTTTCAAACATTGGCATTCAAAAAATGTGATTTGGCAATCAATGCTCTTTTTGGGTTGATCATTTATTAACAAAAGTATCAATTTGTCATTTACCAGAAAGCATTGTAGTGAAATCCTATTGCATTCATGACTGAAAGAACTAAATAATGTCAACCTAGATATTGCTGTAGAACCATTAACCTATTCTTTAAATGATAGTCTCACTAATAAATGGTAACTGAATGTTCACAAATAGGCATTATAAGTTTCCTACTTACTAATTCATTTTACTCTTATTTTAAAAATATTCTGCCACCTTAAAAAAATGTTACTCATAAAATACTGTGGATTTGTTTACATCATTTGGGAGAATTTTCAGGGATTTTTTTCCTGCCTCTGTCCTCCGGATTCACTCCTGACAGGGGCTCGTGTAGGATACCAGGGATTGAGTCCAGGTCAGCTGCATGCAAGGCAAAAAACTTACCAGTTCTATTAAAACCTTTTTAAAAGGAGCTGATGAAGGAATTATAATAAGGGCAAATAATAAGAAAAAATTAATTATAGTCACTATCAGAAAAATCACTTGTCTGCCCTTTGAGTCATCTAGGGGGCAACAATTATGTTTTGTGGAACTGAATAGAGAGACAACAATGGGACCATAGAGGATGTGGTAGAGCAGCATGCAGATACCTTCTAAGGAATACATAGTTGTCAGGGAAAAAAATACCAGTTATAGGGGCAGAGGGTTTTAATAAATTACATGAGATAGGAGAGTAGAAGGAAGGAAAGTCAGATGAGGAAACAGGTATGTGTGTAAAAGGGATTAAGAGCTAGAACTAGAGAGACATTGGCAGAGAGAGATATAGATATGGAGACAGAAAATGCCAGAGGCAGACAGAGAATGTGGGACTGTGAAAATTAAGTGATGAGAAGAAATGAAGGAGAAAGATAGATAGAAAGTGGATTTCCTTATGAAGTATATGTAGTGTCTTTTCAGGGAATAAAAATATAAGGTTACATTAGTTGGCATTATTTTTGCAATGAAATTTGTGGGTCTTCAACTATGAAAATATTTTCACTCAGCCTAAAGAAGACTTGAGTAGGAGTTGGCATTACTAAAGAATTGGCTGGCTCTATGCCTGCCATTCCAGTGATATATAAACACCTGCCTGTCTCCAGGGAGAAGAATAGACAAAGTTTGAATGTGCAGATTAGCTGGATGATATCAACTGTTTCTTCACCATTGTGAAACCCATGTTAAAAAGAAGCACACAATATTTTCTATTTTAGATACATAGTAAAATATTTGTTGAAGGCTGGAATACATGCACTGATTGTTTTCACGGCCATTTTTGCTCTTGTTTAATAATATCAACAGCATAGTTATTCTCTTAATGTCTGGGCCTTTGACTAACTCTAAAGTTTCCACGTACAATTTCTTAAGTTTAAATTGACTCGAAAATCTGACATGGTAACAGGGCCTGCACACCACATCACTTAATTTTTCAAAAATAGTGTCAGTGCAAGCCTCTGTGGAAAGCACAGCACTGCAATGCAAGCTGTGACATTTTATAATGAAATCTAATGAAAAATCTCTGGGTTAGATTAGATGGTGATGTGATGTGAGGCCAAGCCAAAGTGAACACTTCACTGAAGTCCTTAAAGTTAAAATTACACTTTGTAGAAGAACAGTCAGGATGCACAGGGGCTGAAAACAGAATATGGAACACTATCTCTATTTTCTGCATTTTGAAACCCAGAGAGAGACACAATGTGAGGGTCAATTGCCTCCTGAGAGATGTCAGCATGAGCAAACAGATCTATTTTCTGTTTCAATGTTAAGATGTGTGGTCTGACAGGTATAGGGATATTTGTAAAGACAATGGCTCTGAGTGTTTATAAGAAAAACTGAGAAGTAATATTGTCTAACTTACTATTTCAATAGCTTAAAAAATAAACAAACAACTAAACCTAAGTAAGTAGGAAAATGTAAGGTATAAGGTCTTGGAAGTACTGAGAAGGAAATAGTGAAGAAAAACTTGGAAATATATTTAAAAAAAAAACATGGAAGGAGTCTGCAGGCATCAGGAAATTCTCAGGAATGAAAGAGATTGTAAAGTAAATATATGGCATCAGGAAATTCTCAGGAATGAAAGAGATTGTAAAGTAAATATATATATTAATTTCTGCCCAGAGTTTTCAGCTAGGCTAACTCAGTCTGGGTTCTAGGCACTCAGCACAACTCAATATATGTTAAAATAATAGAGTAAACTTTCATCAGCAGAAGATTGGTTTGTGGATCAATGTAAAGGAAACAGAAAAGATATTTTTGGGCCCTGTCACCCATTTAAGTCAAATTGTTTAGGGGCCAGAGCAATAGTACTGTATGTAGGGCACTTGCCTTGCATGTGACTGGCCTAGGTTTGATCTTCAGTACCCTATTTAGTCCCCAAGCTTGCCAGGAATAGTCCCTCAATGCAGAGCTGTGCATAAACCCTGGCACCATTGTGTGTAACCCTAAAATACAAAAAATATATTTGTTTTATAATATGGCACAAGATATTGATAGGCATTGTCCATGAAGTGGAAATGAGTTAGTTTCCCATTATTATTTTGGAAAAAAACATGCATTAATCGTAAAGTCAGAGAGAGCCAGCTTACTGTTTGCAGCAACACAAGCAAATCGAGCTTTCCTGAGTTCCTCTAGATTTTCGATCACATGACAGTCAGCAAACAACTAAACTCAGTTTCTTGCCTTAGTATCAGTGATGTTAAAAGTAGTCCTAAGAAGAGCTAGAAGGAAGCATTTCATATAATGTCTAGTGCATATTAATGTCAGAGAGAGTTAAAACAAAGTCTCACTTTGGTTTCTTAATAAATTAGCTATTTGTTCTCCTAGGAGCTATATTAAGTAGATTTTGATCAGAAAATAATGTTTTAATTAAATGGTCATTAAAGTAAACTGAAATAGGGAAAAAGAACTTGCGTTAAGTATTGTGTGGATCAGTGTGATCAAAGAGGCAAACATGAAACAGACAGTTCGAGTCTGATTCTTGACTCCATAGCCCATCTGTAAAATGGTGATTATAGCAGTCTTAGCAGAAATTTGTGGGGGAAAAAATGTTCAGTTTCTTGAGAGCTGTGCTAGGCACATTAGTAAGCCAATACCGATTAATATTATTGTTATAAATAGCTAGATGGGAGTTATGGTAAGAGGATGAGAGGAGAAAATTGCAGAAAAAAACAACACCTGGGCCTACTAACTTACAAGACCTTGGTACTATCAGAACTACTACTTCTGTGGTAATGCTTTGCTGCCACCCACATGTAATACTTTAATGGTTGTGGTTGACCTCAAGGTGAGTCTCTAATTTGGGACAGGAAAATTGGATTCTTAGCACATGTACATTGACCCACTAACACCAAAATGTATAGCCCACTGACCAGTTAGGGCTATTGAATTGCACAAATTCCAAGGTGAAAGGAAGTATTCCAAACAGAAGGAAGGCCAAAGATTCTGGTTACAAGAAGTAAAAGGAAATAAAAGATTGATCCTGGAACCTTATAAGGAACCTAATTTGGGGGGTATCCCACTCCACACCCCTCTGCCACATCCGGTAAGTATTAACACTCTGCTTTCTGAAACTGATTTTCCTGATTGAATTTTCTCCTCACAAAAGATGAAGACTGGGCAGTAGAAAACAAGATACCTGAGAGAGCTGGGGGTCAGATCAAGGGAGGAGGCAACTACTTTAGTGGGGGCAGGCCTTCAACCAGAAGGAGGCAGAGGAGGAAGGAGGCAGAGGAGATGTGAAAAGGTGCTAAAGCATTATGTATGAAACTCTATCAGCAACCATTTGTAAAACACAGTCCAAAAATAAAAAATAAAAAAGAGAAATACTCCTTCTAAAAAACAACTGGTGGATCAGGGAGGCATATGGGAATGGGGAGAGGGGCTTGGTGGAGGGAAGTGGAAATGAGGGAAGGGACTGGTGATGAAACATTGTCTAAAACCCAATCATGAATAATAAAATTTCAGGGTGACAAAAAAGCAAAGAAAGAAGAGTGGAAGTTCTACTCTCCTTTTCCCAATATTATTATTATCTAGTAAATTTAAATTGGCACTATTTTGCAGTTTCTTCCTAAAAATATCTTGCCTCTGACTAGGTAAGCTCTCCCCCTTAGTTGTTTTTGGTCTCCCCTGTTAATCTTCCTAGGTACTTACCATTTTCACAATTCAAAACAATTTTTTTTCATGGTTGCTAATCTAATGAATAACTCCTCACTAGGTTCAGTCAGCTCCCTGAGGACAGGGTTCTTGTTCTTGAAGATCTATCATACTGCTCCAGTACCTAGACTAGCCTCCAGCTCTTGGAGACTCAACTGTGCATTGAGTGACAGATTCAATGAAAAGAAAGAGGTACAGGGCTATCTCCAAGGGCTATATTTTGTGTAGTTTTGTTTTAATTTTGTCTTTTCATGGCAAGCATTTCCCTCTTCAAAATTATATGTAACACAGCCTGCACAGCAGTACAGAATATTTCATTAGCAGACTGAGAAGGAGAAAAGGAGACCATTTACATGTAAATGTATGCTTAACTCATCCCCTGGTGGAGAATACCCAAAGGGTACTGCCAGCTTTCTTAGATAGTAATTGGAAGCTTAATTCAGATAGGTTAATTGTAGGGTAGTGGCAATGCGTGCTGGGCTGTGCAAAATAGCAGAGCAAAGACTGACACACTATCTCCACTGGCTCCAGAATAAAGTAATGCAGAGACATCCACTTCCTGTGGCTTTAGCATGTCACTAGTCAAGGGTAACTCTGAAGAAATGGAAATGTTTCTCTAGAAGAGTAAAAATAAACCTTGCCCTGACCCACAAAGTTATTGGACTAACAACTCAGACGGTATCACCAGTTCTAATAAAAACTCTTGAACTTCATGAACACATCTGGGAAAGGACTAGGTTTGTGTTTTCTCCCTTGCCTATATTAATGCCTATGTAAGATAAGCTAACTTCAAAAACTTGGTGTAATACTTAGGAACAGTGTGTTTGCTCGATAATCTCTCTAAACTTTAATATGCACTTCTAAAATTCAGGATTAAAAATAGAATCGAGCTTACAGTGCTAAAGGAGTGGATAAGATCTTATATATAAAGCAAATCACCTCTTGCCTAGGCCTAAGAAAGTATTCAGAAATATCAGCTATTTTTAAAATTCAATGTCAGTTCAAATTTTCTCATGAAATTATAAATGATCATTTTTCTAAGGACCCAATACTTTCACTCTTTTTGGGGGGTGGGTCATTTGGCATTTTGTAGATTTATTTATGGCCCTTGTTCAGGATCCACTTTTAATAGTGCTTTGGGGATTATATGTAGTTCCACGGATTGAACCCAAATGGCCATATGTAAGTCCAGAGCTTTAGCCTTGTATTATCTCTCTAATCCTTGTACTCAAATTTTAGAAAATGGCTCCTGAAATTTTTATAGGAAATGTGTTTAAGAACCAATAATGGAAAAGAAAAAAGCAAAAAAATATTATATCAATTGGTTAATGGATAGGGAAAATGGTTTTTATACATGAAATAAAATAATACTCAATATTTAAAAAGGACAAACTCTTGAAACTTTGCTAGTTTGACCTTAAGAAGCAGCTATACAAGAATATTTACTGTATTATTCCCTTATATATAATGTTCCAGAAAAGAATAAACATAATAACATATACAGTGATGAGAAGTTGAAACAGTGACTACACCTGGAGTGGGATTGATTGAAAGTGGATAAAGGACATCATCTGGAGTAATAGAAATTTTTACAAATTGATTGGAATGTCAGTTTCATCAGAGTACATGCTTATTAAATTCATTAAATCTTTATTTGAGAGTAATTAAAATGGTTATAAATTAAGTAGTTAATAATTTAGAATAAAAAATGATCATTTGAGGGCAGTGGTTACAATTTTCTAATGTTTTCCTTCAATACTATGAAAAGTACTTGATAAAAATAGTAGGCAATTACCTGTTTGTTGATTTAAATGTTTGTGCTTTATATACATCCTATAGACTCTGCTCACTCTATTTATACTCTTATTTATATACTATTAAGTGCAGAAATATGAGGTAGCGAGTCAGGTGGGGACCCCTTGGCAGTAAATTTTAGAAGTTACAACAGTGAGAAGTGTTTGGTGAGACCAGGAGCCATAAAGTAACAAATGTTCAGAGAGACAGGATATAATCCCAAAAGGAGCCATCTTGCTGCCCACTCAGGCCATAGACTGGACCCTATTGTGACACAATTAACAAGGAGGAACAGTAAAAATGACAAGACTCAGAGAAAGAAGAAACCATCAAAGCTCCAAGTCTATTTCCTTGATAACTCATTCTAGCAACAGCTCTCATCTTCACGGAGAGCCCAAGCCAAGGCCACTCAGAAAAGACCCCATATAATCAGCTTTCCAAACTGTCTAGAGCCCTATCTTCCTTTCTTTTGACAGAACTCTCTTCTTGCTTTACTACTTTCTTCTGAAATTATTTTATGCAGTGAAATACAAGGACTTGGATCCCCAGTGAATCTGAGCACTAATTCCTCATTTTCCTACCAGGAACATAACCTCATCTTGAATCAATTTAACCTGAGAATCAAGGTTCCAGGAAAATTTGGGTGGCTGGGATTATTGCCAGAATGTGCAAATCATGCAGGTTTCAGGTAAAGTTTGGCAATTGGACCATGGCAATACAAAAGCATGTTAAAAATCTCTGGGTGTGCCACTTGCTGCTATTTTATGGGGTTTTTTTGTTTGTTTGTTTTTTGGACCACATCTGGTGGTGCTCAGGGTTTACTCCTGGCTCTGTGCTCAGAAATCATTCATGACAGGATCAAGGAACTATATGGGATGCCAGTGTATCCCAAGTCTGCTGCAAGGTAATCACCCTACCACTGTGCTATCACTCCTGGCCCCTGTTTTATGTTTTTTTTTTTTTTTATGTAATTTTAATTTTGATCATAGTGGCTTACATATTGTTGACAATAATATTTTAGGTATATATTTACATAAAATCCGGGGGGATTCCCATCCCTAAATTGTCCTCCCTACACCTCCATTTTTGTCCTACCTCCCTTTTCCTCTTCCCTCTCCCCCAGGGCGTCTAGAATATGTGGTCCCCTCTGTATCTAACCTACTACTTAGTAGTCTTGCATCAGTTTGGTCTTGATGTCTCCCTGATTTCCCCCTCTAAGTGGGGGCAGGGCTAGCTAGTTCAAGTTGCGTGGTTTTGCCTGAAAAGGTGAAAATATATAAACTGGGGGTAAAAGTCTAATACCCCGAAGATGGGCAGAATCCTTCTAGAGGTTCTCATCATCGATTTGGGAAATGAGTGAGAGAAAGAATGTGAAACACTCCACCAGTACCAAAAAAAGTGTCAAATATCCAGTGAGGACTCCAGCTATATCGATAAGCACCACTAAAGACAGATAAACAAAATAAAACAAAACAAACAAAAACCAAAAACAACAAAAAACAAACAAAACAAAAAAAAAAAAACACGCCGTGGTCTTGAAATAAGAAACCTGGCATAGCCCCTCTCGAAAGAAAAGGAAGAGAGAAAAGAAGAAAAGTAAATAAATAAATAAATAAGGATATCTGGGGACAACGATTTCAATAATCACATCCAAACAGAGAAATCGACCAAAATAGCTAGGTAAATAAAAATAATAATAACAATAATAAGTGAAGGTAATATATACATATACATATACATATATATATAAATGTCCAAGGTTTTGTGTTTTTTTCTTTTTTTTTTTCCCTTCTGCCCTGGCACAGTAAATATTGGGGTCATTCGAAAAGGAATTCACTTGCCCTATGCGATATGCGGTTTCTCCGTCCTTGGAGTATACTGTCATGGGATCAACTCTAGTCTTTGTTCAGGATCATTACTCTCCCGGTGGTGGGTTTTTTTATTTATTTATATATTTTTTTTGGTGTGTGGAAGACTTCTGCTCTGTCCAGGGTGATGCAATCAGAGCTCTGTGTTTAGAGGTCTCAGTATTCGTACAGATCCTGAGATGGGACTTATGGTGAAGTCAGTCTTTGTGAATCTAGAGGTTCTGTTACCTCAGTGCCATTTTAATCCGTCTTCTGTGGTTGGTGATCTTAGTCTTTGCCCTGAACCTAGGATGGCATCTAGGATAGCGTCTTTCTTTGTGCTTCCAGAAGCCCCTTTCCGTTACAATTGTCTCTGTCGGACCTTTGGGACTGAGGATCATGCTTATTGTGCAGGTCTTAGTTCAAACCCTAGACTAGGGCTTTTTTATTGGTCCCAAGATGTATACAGTCTGGTCGTGGTTCTCGTATCCAGTCATCTGTAAAACACAATCTTGGCTTTTGGACCTACCAAAGGGTGCCACGTCTTCTGGTTTTGTCTTGTCGTTGGCTGGTGAGGTAGGCTAAACTGCTCTGAGGTCAAGTTGTTCACATTTTCCTCATTGTCGGGATATCGTGTTTAGGCTGGCCCTTGTTGTTGACCCTGCAGTACTAATGCTGTCCCAGATGGAGTTTGTTTCTTGCAGCTGTTGTGAAGAGCTGTGCCGTTTCTATGTCTGGGATCCAGGGTTCAAGGTTGGTTGAGTGGTGTCTAATCACCTGAGGTCTAAGTTGATTCCACATGACATATTTTCAAGGTAGGAGATAACCCTGTATTGTAAACAACTATGAGTTCCTATCTTTAGTAGATAAGCTCTCTCTTTTTTTTTTATATGTAAGATTTCCCCTTTATTTAGTGTGCCTTTGCAGAGGGAAGTGGTGCTCCATTATACTGTCGGTGTATTTGGATTGGACAGAGTGGGTAACAAAAATAGGTCGCATACCCAAAAACGATTTAAAAAAAAGAAAAAAAAAAGAAATAAAAGTGTATGTGCCCACAAATATATATGTAGGGCAAACATTTAAAAAAAAAAAAAGAGAGAGAGATAAAATGAGTTAGCGAAATTTTTAAAGGACCAAAGTGGTGCAAGAGACTACTTTACATTTGGAGGAGAACATGTAAAGAGGTGGTGTATTACAGGTCTTATGCCTATGTTGAAAGTACAGTTTTTCCCGTTGTCTTTTGGATTTTTCTTGTGGTGTGTGGGTTCCCAGGCATCTTCCAATCACTCCCCCTGACCTTCTTCATATTGGTAAAAATTTGCGGCAGGGAATTCTTGGAGGAGTTCTTGCATTGGGGATACTATTGGACCTAAGTCCGGTTTCAGGAAACAGTCCACGTTAGGGGGAGATGGTAGGGAGGGCCTCGTAGCATGAGTCTTCAGGGAAGTTGGCTGTCTTTTCTTGCAGGAGATGAGGTGTGGGATTGGCTGGGTGTCCCCTCGCCTGGTTGCTGGGTACTGGTTCGTTGGGTAGGAGGTCGATCTTGATGCCTAGGAGATTAGGGACTGAGGGTGGAGAGTTTTAATATGGTGGGAGATCTGGATGGGATTGAGGGGTGATGGGATAGTTGGATTTCCGGGGGGGGGAAGGGGAAGGTATAAGGGAGGGGTATGAAGGAAGAGAAAAGAGAAAATACCGTAGAAAGGGAGAAGAGAAAGGGGAAAAAGTAAAGAGAAGAATAGAAGAGAAAAAAAAGAAAAAAGTAGCGAGAAGAAAGGAGAGAGTAGCAAGGGAATGCTGGTTTGGTTGAATGTGTTCGATGACTAGAGCCTGTAGTTTAGGTCTGTACGTCGTCACACGTACTGCTTTGGTGGTCTGACTGGTCCCGTGCTTCAATTCCTAAAAGAAGGTTTAACCTAGAAATAAAGTCTATGTTAAAGAGTTTTCTCGTGGCCATCTCGTCTTGCAAACAAGGTATGGTATCTCGTGTGGTATCCCGAGTTGCCATCTTAGTTTGTCCGCCCTTTGTATCTAAGGGTGCCTGTGGACAGAAAAGCTGAGAGGTTATTTAAAATGTAGCAAGGTAAAGGAATTAAAACGTAGTGTTATGGTATATTGCCATTGCAGTCCGTGATTTCCTGTGGTGTTCTATACTTGTGTTCCTGTTTACGATCTCTAAGGGATTATTGTGAGCTTTTGTTGTGGGGGTCTGATTACGTACCTGTTCTCTCTATGTTGCTGTTTCTGTTGTTGCTGTTTTCTTTGTGGTATAATGAGCCGTAAAGAGTTTGCGTTGTTCCTTTTTCATGTATTTTGGACACTGCTCCCACGTATATGTTGACTATTACAGTGTTCAGAGTTTCTACCCTGTTAAACCCTGTTGTATGATTGTTAGGTATTAGTTGTGTGTAAAATATATGTTCTAGGTGTTTCAGAATAGTGCTACCATTCTGTGTTTTTCTTTTGTCTTCTGACTTACTTCGTTTAACATAACATGATCTAGGTCCATCCATGTTGCTGCAAAGTCTGTGATTGTATCATTTCTAACTGCCATGTAATATTCCATTGTGTATATGTACCACATCTTAATGATCCATTCATCCCTTGTTGGACATCTAGGTTGGTTCCAAGATTTGGCTATTATACTGAGTGCTGCAATAAATAGTGGGGTGCATACGTATTTTGGAATGAATGTCCTTCCATCTTGTGGATATATGCCTAGGAGAGCAATTGCTGGGTCAAATGGCAGCTCAATTCTGAGTTCTTTGAGCACTCTCCAGACTTTCCTCCATAGGTGTTGGACTAGGGGGCATTCCCACCAGCAGTGGATGAGAGTTCCTTTCATACCGCATCCCCGCCAACAAAGGTTGTTTCCATTATTTTTGATGTGAGCCATCCTCACTGGTGTAAGGTGGTATCTCATTGTTGTCTTGATTTGGATCTCCCTGATGATGAGTGAAGGTGAGCATGTTTTCATATGTTTGTTGGCCATCCTTCTGTCTTCCTCAGAGAAGTGTCTATTCATTTCATCTCCCCATTTTTTTATGGCTTTATTTGGTTTTGGGGGGCTCAGCTTTCTGAGTGCTTTGTATGTTCTAGATATCAGCCCTTTATCTGATATGTCGAGTGAAAAGATTTTTTCCCATTCTGTTAACTGTCTTCTTGCATTAAGTAGGGTTTCTTTTGCCATGCAGAAGCTTTTAAGTTTAATGTAGTCCCATTTGTTTATATTTGATGCTAATGTTCTTGCCATTGGTGCTCCATTCTCAAAGACCTTTTTGATGTATAGGTTTTCGAGTGTTCTACCTATTTTATTCTCGATAAACTTTATAGATTCAGGTCTGATTTCAAGGTCTTTGATCCATTTTGAGTTAACTTTTGTATAAGGGGTGAGGTATGGGTCAATCTTCACTTTCGTACATGTGGTTTTCCAGTTGTACCAACACCATTTGTTGAATAGACTTTCTTTGTTCCATTTCAGGTTCTTACCTCTTTTATCAAATATTAGTTGGCTGTATATCTTGGGGTTTATGTCTGGGAATTCTGTTCTGACCCACTGGTCTGAAGTCCTGTCTCTGTTCCAGTACCATGCTGTTTTGACTACTATGGCTTTATAGTATAGTTTCAAGTTAGGTAAGGAGATGCCTCCCAGCTTTTTGTTTTTCAGTATGTTTTTGGCTATCCTGGGTCTTTTGTGGTTCCAGATAAATTTTATGATTGATTGTTCTATTTCTTTAAAGAATGGTGTCTGGATTTGGATAGGGATTGCATTAAATCTATATAGTAGTTTGGGTAGGATAGTCATTTTGACTATGTTAATTCTACCTATCCATGAGCATGGGATGTTTTTCCAATTCTTTAGATCGTCTTCAATTTCTTTCTGAAGCATTTTGAAGTTTCCCTGGTATAGGTCTTTCACTTCCCTTGTAAGGTTGATTCCTAGGTACCTGATATTTTTTGATACTATTTTAAATGGTATTGTGTTTTTAATCTCTCTCTCCTCGGTTTCGTTGTTTGTATATAGAAATGCTACTGTCTTTTGTGTATTGACTTTGTATCCAGCCACTTTGCTGTATTGGTTAATTGTTTCTAGGAGTTTTACTGTGGACTCTTTAGGATTTTTGATGTATATCATCATATCATCTGCAAATAGAGATAGCTTGTGTTCCTCTTTCCCAATTTGGATTCCTTTGATTCCCTTCTCTTGTCGGATTGCTATTGCTAGGACTTCTAGGGTTATATTGAATAAGAGTGGAGAGAGTGGACAGCCTTGTCTAGTTCCTGACCTTAATGGAAATGCTTCTAGTTTCTCGCCATTAAGTATAATGTTGGCTGTAGGCTTTTCATAGATAGCTGTGACTATCTTGAGGAAGGTTCCTTCTAACCCTATTTTGCTGAGTGTCGTTAACATGAAAGGGTGTTGGATCTTGTCAAATGCCTTCTCTGCATCGATTGATATGATCATGTGGTTTTTGTTTTTCTTGTTGTTGATGTGATGTATAATGTTGATTGATTTGCGTATGTTGAACCAACCTTGCATTCCTGGTATAAATCCCACTTGGTCATGATGTATGATCTTTTTGATGAAGTGCTGGATTCGGTTTGCTAATATTTTGTTGAGTATCTTTGCATCTATGTTCATTAGTGAGATTGGTCTGTAGTTTTCTTTCTTGGTGGTATCTTTGCCATCTTTGGGAATGAGTGTGATATTTGCCTCATAGAAGGAGTTAGGGAGGATTCCTGTTTTTTCTATGGCTTGGAAGAGCCTATGGAAAAGTGGTAGTAAATCTTCCCGGAATGTTTGGTAGAATTCACCTGTAAATCCATCTGGGCCTGGGCTTTTGTTCTTAGGGAGTTTTTTAATTACATCTTCAATTTCCTCTGAGGTGATTGGTCTGTTTAGGCTTTCTAGTTCTTCCTTTTCCAGTCTTGGAAGAGGGTGTTTGTCCAAGAATCTGTCAATTTCTTCTGGGTTCTCTATCTTAGCTGAGTATAGTTGTTCATAATATGATCTTATGATATGTTGTATTTCTTGAGGTTCTGTTGTAATCTCTCCCCTTTCATTTGTGATCCTACTGATTTGGGTGTTTTCCCTCTTCTTTTTGGTGAGTTTTGCCAGTGGTTTGTCTATCTTGTTTATTTTTTCGAAAAACCAACTCCTGGTTTCATTGATTTTTTGTATTGTTTTTTTAGTTTCTATGTTGTTTATTTCTGCTCTGGTTTTTATTATTTCTTGCCTTCTGGTTGTGGTTGGATTTCTCTGTTGCTGTTGTTCCAATTCTTTGAGGTGATCTTTTAAACTGTTGGTTTTGTTATTTTCTTGTTTCTTGACATAGGCCTGTATCGCTATGAGTTTCCCCCTAATTACTGCTTTTACTGTGTCCCATAAATTTTGACATGTTGTCTCTTCATTGTCATTTGTCTCAAGGAATCTTTTTATTTCTTCCTTGAGTTGTTCTTTGATCCAGCTGTTGTTGAGCAGCATGTTGTTTAATCTCCAGGTATTGGTTTTTCTCCATTTTTTCTTCTTGACATCGATTTTGAGTTCTGTTGCATAGTGATCTGAAAGGGTACTTCTAATGATCCTTACCTTTGTGGTCTTATATAGGTTGGTTTTGTATCCCAAGACATGGTCTATTCTGGAGAAGGTTCCATGTGGGCTCGAGAAGAATGTGTATTCTGCTTTCTGGGGATGGAGGGCTCTATATAAGTCTATTAGCCCCAAATCTTCTAATTTTTCATTTAGAGCTCTTATTTCTTTGCTATTTTTCTGTTTGGTGGATCTGTCCAGTGGTGATAGTGGAGTATTGAGGTCCCCTACTACTATCACATTTCCCTTCATGTGTTTCTCCAGGTTTACGAGCAGTTGCCTCACATATTTTGCTGGCTCTACATTGGGTGCATAGATATTGACCAGGGTTAGTGTTTCTTGATCTAATGTTCCCCTGATCAGTATGTAGTGACCCTCTTTATCTCTGACCACTTTCTTGAGGTTGAATGCAATTTGGTCTGATATGAGAATGGCTGTCCCTGCTCTTTTTTGTTTTCCATTGGCCTGAATAATTACTTTCCATCCTTTGATTCTAAGCCTATGCTTGTCCTGTAGCTGTAGGTGTGTTTCTTGTAGGCAACAGAAGTCCGGTTTATTTTTCCTAATCCAGTTCTCTACTATGTGTCTTTTAATTGGAGAGTTTAGTCCATTAACATTTAGGGAGATTATTGAGAGAGAGGACTGTTGTGCAGTTGTGTTGTGTAGGGTGGCTTTTGTTACAATCGGGGGTTTGGATTGTGTAGTTCATCTCTGAGTAGGTCGTTTAGGATCGGCTTTGTTTGCACAAATAGCTCTAGTTCGGTCTTGTTTGAAAATGTTTTCAGTCTGTTCTCCCATATGAATGATAATTTTGCCGGGTATTGGACTCTAGGTTGGAAGTTTCTTTCATTCAGTCGTTTAAATATGTCATTCCACTGTCTCCTTGCTTGAATTATTTCGATTGGGAGATCTGGTTTGATTCTTATGTCCCTACCTTTGTACTTGAGGTTTTTTTTCTCTCTTATTGCCTTAAGAAGTTCCTCTTTCTCTTTGTTTTTTGCCATTTGGATTACTATATGTCTTGGTGTAGGTTTATTAGGATCTATCTTACTAGGAACTCTCTTGATTTCCTGGAATTGCCCTGAAGTTTCATTCCAAAGGGTGGGAAAGTTCTCTGCTATTATCTCTCTGACTACTTGTTCTTCCCCTTTCCCTATTTCCTCCCCTTCTGGTATACCCACGATTCTTAGATTGTTTCTTTTGTCCTTGTTCATTAGGTACTGGACTTTTCCTTCCAGTGTTTTGCCTTTTATTTCTTTGTTGGTTTCTTGGTCATTTTTTGTTTGCAGTTTTCTTTCGAGTTCTTTGATGTGTTTCTCCAACTCTGTGTTTCTGCTAGTAAGGCTTGTTACTTTGTCTGTTAATTCCTTCACTTCTTTTTGAATGTACTCTCTCATACTCTTTAACATTTCTTCTTTAATTTGGGTGATTCGTTCCTCCATAGATATCTTATACTCAGTAGCTAAAGTTTCTCTCATTTCTTTTATTAGTTCTTGTGTTTCCTTCCTCATTGCTGCTTTTAGGTCACTTTCCCACAAATCTGTGCATTTTGGCGGACTTGGAAATTTGTTAGGGTTTGTCTCCGTATCTTCAGATCTTAGGGTTCTCTTTGATTTACCCATATTTCCTTGTGTTTATTGGTGTGCTTTGGAGAGCTGTTTCTTCCAATTTCAGTCTGTTTTGATCCCCTGTGGTGTGGGAATGGGTCCCCTCCCTGAGGGTGGATCTAGTGGTACTGTTGGGTGGGCTTGCCCCGGTTTGGCTCCTCTTGTGCTCTTTTTGTGGCCTGATTCGTTGCTTTGCCCTATTGTTGTCAGCTATTTCTGGGAGGCAGGAAATACCCGACGGGGGGCGGGCACGTTCATGCTGTCCGCGTGGGTGAGCAGAACTTCCCTACCTTCCTGTGGGCAAAGGACCCCCAGCAGGAGGAAGGCAGCCGGTCGCACGGTCGGGGCGGGCGGGAGAGACTTCCTTACCCTCCCGGGAGCAAGGGGACCCCAGCAGGAGGCAGACAGCCGGGACTTCCTTACCTTCCCGGGGGCAAGGGAGCCCCAGCAGGAGGAAGGCAGCCGGTCGCAGGGTCGGGGCGGGCGGAAGGGACTTCCTTACTTTCCCAGGGCAAGGGAACCCCAGCAGGAGCCCTGTTTTATGTTTTTAATGTTTTTTGTTTGTTTTTGTTTTGTTTGCTTTTTGTTTTTTTAAATATATTTAAGAAAATTCATCACATATTTGACATAATTGGCCATATATATTTGTTTCCTTATATTACCATAGAATGAGAAATTTAGTCTTGTTTCCAATAGTCTTTAAAACATTCCAGTTAGATTTCTCAACTTCAGAAATCTATTTATTATTTTCAGATCAGATAGACAAGAAAATAATAATTGTTTTTCAAGTTCTAGTTTATTTATTCAAAGTTTTAAAAGTTAACCAGTGGGAATTAGATAATATTTATTATTTTAAATTATTTTATAGTTTATTTCTGAATAGATAAGGCTTCAGAAGTATGACATTTATATTTAATGATTTTAAGTGTTTTACCATTTTATTTGACAGATGCTAAAATTATAGTATAAGACCATTTGTGGTTTAGAAATATGCCTTATGAATTTGCCAAGAGTTCTGCTAGAAAAGCTATGTAATCAGACACAGATTTCACTTAAAGTTCTCAAGTGAATACATTACTAAACTTCATAGAACCATTTTATTTTTTATAGCTACATTTAAGTTTTACTTGAATCTTAATAAAATAACCCAGTTTAATATAGGCAGATATGTGCAAGGAATAAGAAATAAACTTATATTTATGTCAATCATCTACTTGCATAGTAACTATTGATAAAGTGCTTAGTAGAGGCCAGGTATGATGCAAAATAATGCAAAGTGATGTAAGATCTGTCCCTATCATCAGATAGTAATAATAAAATAATATATACATAACAACTCCTATTGTTATTAGTTTTAGTTTATTAGTAATAAGCAAGTTTATTTTTTGTTTTAATTCATAGTCCATAACAAATATTATAGATTTATCAACAACAATTTATTCCTTAAATTTCTGAAATCTAAGAAATTCATAAGCAAAATGTCAGCAGATTCAGTGTCTTTAAGTGCTACTTCTTGGCCTCAAGAAAACTGTTTTTTCACTTCAGCCTTACAGAGTGGAAGGAAGTAGTGAATTTTTTGAAATGTATTTTAGAAAGGCACAAATCCTACTCATGAGGTCTCAACCTTCCTGACTTAATAATCTTAAATTTCCTCAACTTGGAGGCTATGATTTCAACATATAAAAAATTGAGGTGGAGGCACATTCATTTTGTAACTACATCTGAATACTATGTCTCCATATGACTTCAATCTCCTAAGCAGAATAATCGTCTGAAATGTTCATATTTGAATCTTTTAGAATGTGTGGCCATGTTACATAGCAAAAGGATCTCTGCAGTACTGATAAAGCTAAGAGTTTAGAGATGGAAATGTTATCTGCATTACTTGGGTAGGCACAATATAATAATAAGTGAAAGAAGATGGATTAATTAGAAGAGAAATTGCAACAGAAGCAAAGCTTGACTATGCTATCTTTAAAAATGGAAAAAGGTGGGCAGGTTATTTGTGTTCACGTGGCCAATCCAATTCAATATGTAGCACTACATATGGTCTAATAGGAGTGATGCCTGAATAGGCAGGAGCAAGCCCTAAGCACTTCTGGAAATAGCCCAACAAAAACAAAAGGAAAGAGAAAATGAACCAAGGAATGAAGAGATCTTGGGGAAAGTAAGGAATGTTTTTTTCCTTAAAATCTACAGAAGACAATCAATCTTGCCAGCACCTTGATTTTGACCCCATGATATATCTATTTTAGACTCCTGATATCCAGAAATATAGGTTGATTTGATTTGTTTGAGGTCTTAATGATTTTTGATAGTTTGTAATAGCAGCAATGGGTAGTAAATAGACAAAACGACCCTCCATTAAAAAAAAGTAAAACAAAACTTTAATTATGGGACTACTATTTTTCTCATCTGAATTAACTCTTAGATTCTTCACACTCAAACATAGGTGATAAATGTTCAAGTAACAACAAAACTATCACAATTAATTCATATCTGTACAGAACTCATAACAAATCTCCACCTTAATACCAATTTCTCTAAATTGTAAATTTCTCAGAATTGACTATAATTCCTCAGAGTTGACTATATGAGCACTTAATTGCAAAACCATGTTTTGGATATTAAACTGTGGTTAAAATTAAGTGGTGGTTGTGATAGTTATTTTGTTAACAGCATGCAATTAAATAATGAGTATGACCTTGTTTTTAGTAAAATTTGCTGTCATTTATTTAACATTAATAAATAGGTTCATAGTAGTTTGAGAACTCTTCACAGAGCCCAAGCAGAAAGCTGGGTATTTTAACTTTTGTCAGGTGTGCAGTTCAAAATTTAAACATAGCACTTGTCATTAATGATTAAAAAAAAAAAAGCACAACAATTTGCTTTTAAAAGCAAAGAATATTTGAAGACTAGATGGTTAAGAGATCAAAGGTTAAGGTTTAAAATTGTTTAGAAGAATGCATGAAAGTATAAAACCCCAGAATACACCAGGCAACCCCTAATGGTGTGGATTAAACATGTTTTAAGGTGTCAGAGAGAATATAATAACAGTCAGAGAAGGCTTTTGTCAAAACATCTAAAATAGCAGTGACTGTGCAATGAACTCTTTGCTATTCATTTCAAGATTAAATGATACCAGAGAGCTAGTATAGATGGTCACAGTTTTATCCCACATCACATATGTTCCCCCCTCCCCCAAGAACCTCCTGGAGTGACCCTTGAATGGATAGACAGGAGTAAGACCTAAGAAAAAAAAGTCAGTCTTCTGATAGTAAAGTGCTTCCTCCAAGAGTGATCCTTGAACACAGAGCTAGGAGTCAGACCCAAGAACAGCCAGATGTTACCCAAAAGCCAAGAGAGTCCTGATAATTTTGTGCTTCCACTTAACCTTCCACCATCAACATCTGTAGGATCCACGTGTGATTCTGACATCTTCTACTTGGCATCCTTCTAACCATCCACCTAAAGGAAAGGAGTATTTAAAGGCCTGCAGAGGAAATTTTAATATGTTGAGCAAAAAGTTTTAACTATCCTTTCTGCACACATTCTGATGGTCAGAGCTCATGAAAGACTTTACTCTAGGATCTAACTATATCCTACAGTTACAAGATATCTAACTGTACACAGGGAAATAAGACAAAGTACATGAGCACACAGTCATTTTTTTTTTATAAGAAAGGGTAATAGGTGCAGCATAGTTATGTCAAAGCCTTGGATAGAGTGAAATTATGAATAGGTTATGTGTCGTCAGTTGTCAATGTGTCACCAACACATTTTTAATTATGAAACAGATGTGGTGGCAGATAAAAGTGTGGATTTGGTGGCTCTGGCTGCGTAATATGGAAATGTGAAGAATAACATTTCTTTGGTACCATTTTTGTCAATGAATTATATGTGTTTTGGATTTTCAGCTCATTTATAGATACTTCTCTAGTTATCTCATTTTTTTTCAGTGCCAGAGATTAATGCCTGAGCTTTACACAATGTAGAGCAAATGTTCTACATGTTTTGACATTTTTAAATTCCATATATAACCACTGATGATTATGTGCTACCATATGCAAAAATTATTTATGATGGGACCACTCTGTCTCATGATTCCTATGTTTTCATGAGTTAATATTACCTTTCTCCTCTTTGTAATTTACATATTTGCTTTTTTGGTTAGACTCCATAATTTACAATGGTGTTAATAGTAATCTTTTTAGGAATATGAGAAAGAATATCTTCATGTGAGTGCATGTACTTTAGTGGTATCTGAGATGCCTGAAAATGTAGGTAATTTTGTCTGTGAGGTCTACAACAATGTGCAACTTCCAGGAAAAATAGGCCCAAAGAATTTACAAATTTGAGTCCAAGTCTCTTCAGGAGGTTTCAGAAGAAGTCATGCCCAAGTGAATATGGATCAAATAGGTCATATTCACTGTGATAGAGCTAGAAAATTCCATCAGCCACAATGAGTCTACAAACATCAGTTTCATATGCTTGTGAGACATCAGCATCCTCAATTCACTTAACTCACAGCTTTTTGCTGTGACCTTAAAACGACTCATCATTTGACAACTGCTTTCCTTTATTTCCTCATTGTCACTGTTATAGCTCTGATTAATTAGATAATAACCTGGGCTGGACACCTGTTGGCTAGGTTTTTTTTTTTTAATTTTGTTTTGTTTTGTTTTGATTCTTTTGTGATTAAACAGAGTTGAAGGCATCTTATAAATAAGCCCAGATTTGAGAGAATTTAGGAGAATTCTATTCTGGGGCTGGAAAACAATTTGTTTGGTTTAAGAAAAAAGAAATCTGTATTATTGAATATTTTCCCAAGACTATATTTAAACTTAAACTTTGTATACTATAGTCCATCTCTAATGCTACCATAGAATATTAAATATTTAATAACCACGCCTTTCTTCTTCCATATCACCTCTACTCATAGGCTTATTAAAAGTGTCAGCTGAGGGCCCAGAGAGATAGCATAGCGGTGTTTCCCTTGCAGGCAGCCAATCCAGGACCTAAGGTGGTTGGTTTGAATCCCGGTGTCCCATTTGGTCCCCCGTGCCTGCCAGGAGCTATTTCTGAGCAGACAGCCAGGAGTAACTCCTGAGTACCGCCGGGTGTGGCCCAAAAACCAAAAAAAAAAAAAAAAAAAAAAAAAGTGTCAGCTGAGGTTAGCCTTGAGGTTTGCCTTAAGGTTGGACTTACAAAATCTGTTTTTTGTTTGCTTTTGTTTGGGGCCACACCTGGCAATTTTCAAAAGTTCCTATTCGCTCTGCACTCAGGAATCATTCCTTGCAATGCTCAGGGAACCATATGAGATGCTGAGGATCAAACTTGGATCAGCTGCATTCAAGGCAAGCTCTCTACTCACTGTATTATCTTTCCAGTCCCCAAACCTGATTTTTCCCCCCTTTGGTTTTTTTGGGACACACCCTGTGATGCTCAAGGATTACTCCTGGCTATGCGCTCAGAAATCGCTCTTGGCTTGGGGGGCAAAATGGGACGCCAGTGGTTCGAAATGCGGTCCATCCTAGGCTAGCGCAGGCAAGGCAGACGCCTTACTGCTTGAGCCACCGCTGCTGCCCCAACCCTGATTTTTATTACTTGAAAATGCTATTTACAATCTTTACAATTTTGGGGGGGCTACACCTGTGGTACGCAGGGGTTATTCCTGGTTCTGTGCTCAGAAATAGCTCTGGCAGGCTTGGGGGAGGATATGAAATGCTGGGGATCAAACCTGTGTCTGTCCCAGGTGGGTTGCGTGCAAGGCAAATGCTCTACTTCTATGCTATAATTCTAGCCCCCACAATATTTACAATTTTAATATGAATGAGTGTTACGAAGTTGGTTCTTGGCATTGGTAAGTTTTTCTAAGTTGTCTAGCCGTATGTAAGAGTGGCATTACTCTCTATTTTCAAGAAGAATCTGAGGCCTTTCCTTAGGGTGTACAAGAACTAGATCTTTCTGATTTCAAAGTCCATGCATTATTTAAAGTCAAGTGATTCTCTTGGCTATACTTCATCTAGGATTAAATAAAAGTTATTTTTTGAGGAGTGTCAACAGACAGTGAGTTTCTCCTTATCTGTATATTTGAGTGGTTCTATAAGTAGAAATTTTCAGTCAAATGACACATAATATGCTTTAAGATTCTCCAATAAAAAGTCTAAACAAGTTTAATTATAGAAAGACTCTATATGAAGTTTCAGGAGGAATAATCAGAGACTCTATGAGTTACAATCTTAAGAGGGGTCTGGACAGGATGATTACAGAATGATGCATTCTACCAATTAATTGCCTTGAAAGATCAGATGAAGCCAGCTGCCAAACCTTATTATTGAAGTCCACATATTTCAGCTGAATAAAAATTTGGCATTCTTTTTCTATTAAGATTTCTTATTTTCAACATTGCCTAATCCTAACAGTTATATGAAATCATCATCTCATATTAAGTAAACTCATTTCTGTTCTTTCTGGGAAGGAAAAAATAATGAAACCGCAGCCACATTAATGCTAATGGATTATCCTGCATATTTAGAATAAACACAAAATTGTTAGGATATTCTTTTTGTAATTTCATGGCAATATAATAAGGATTAGTATATGAACACTAGACTATAATAAAGAGGGGAATTAAAATCATCCTCATATTTGCAGCAGGTAAACCTTTGAAAATAGGTTAAAATGCTCCCTTAAATATCATAATAATTGTAATGTGTGAAATTTTTCCCCTTTGAAATTCCACTTATTAGCATGTTTCAAAAGGTAAAAACTATACTTTTAAGATTTATGAATATTTCAAAAGTAAGGAATGGGTAAAAGATTGATATCGATTGCTTTATAATGTGTTTAAAATAAACCTCATTCTGAAGTCCTTCAAAAAGACTTGCAGAAAAGGGCATCAAGACAATGACCAGTCTGAAGAGGGTCAGGATCTTCTATTGGTTGCTTCATCTTAGTTGAATTCTTAACACTGTTCAGTAAGGAACATCATTTGTTTCTGAAACATCATTTGTTTCCCTCCTGCTCAACATATTTGCAAGTTCTTTATGCACTTCATATTAGTTCTGGACATGTACCTCAGACATATTATTTTTTATTTTTATTTATTTCTAGTCTAGCCTAGAAATAGGAATACTAAGGTTGGAAACTCAATATCTAATTCCAACCATAATCTTTATCTTCATGAAAATGAACAACAGTGCAATTTCCCCAAAACAATATTTTTAATTTTTTTTATATTTTTATTTGTTTTGGGGACACACTTAGTGATGATCAGAGGTTACTCCTAATTTTGCACTCAGGAATTACTTCTGGAGATGCTGTGGGAAGACAAATGAGATGCTGGGAATGGAACTCTGGTCAGCCATGTACAAGGCAAGCTCATTATCTGCTATGCTATCTCTCCAGCCCCACAAGACTAGATTTTTAGCCTCAATATCTGCCATCCAAGAAAACATCTCAGACCCACGCAAACTTTAGTAGTTGGCCATTTTGATCATATTCTGTTATCCTATATATACAATACCTATAGTCATTGGGTAAAGAATTAAGATTTATATTCCTAAACAAGTTTCTTTGTAAAAGAAATTCAGTCCCTCTGCCTATTATATGCCACATCAATAGTTTTGGCATCTTAAAAATATAGTTGATCAATAAAATAGTTGTAATAAAAGGCATTTATCCTGTTTAAATGTTTTAATTTGGGGACCACACCTGGTAGTGCTCAAGGCTTAATCTTGCCTCTCTACTCAGGGATCATTCCTATTAGTGCTTATGTATGCCAGGAATTGAACCCTGTCAGGCCACACTCAATGCCTGTACTATTCAGCCCTTTCTGTTTTTAATCTTTTTTTAATTTTTAAATTTTTTAAAATATCTTTATTTAAACACCATGGTTACAAACATGATTGGAGTTGCATTTCAGTCATAAAAGGAACACCCCCCTTCACCAGTGCAACATTCTCATCACCAATGCCCCCCCAAAGGGACCAGCTCATGATATGAAGCTCACCACAAAGAGTGGTGAGTACAGTTAGAGAAATAATTACACTAAGAACTATTATAACAATGTTAATGAGTGAGGGAAATAGAAAGCCTGTCTCGAATACAGGTGGGGGTGGGGGGGCGTGCCAGTGTTTTTAATTTTTGAAACTTAATTCTATTTAAAAAAAACATAATGTCACTTTTAGTTTAAACCAAATTGTAAAAAAAACAGATGACTGATTTTCAAATCATCATTTATGAAAATTATCAAGCAATCTGGTTATTCAAGCAACATTTGGGTATTATAACAAGTAAAGAAAATGTTTCTAGAGAATGTAAATATCTGGTGGCCATAATTCCTTGGAATTTAAACTGTTTTCTTACTTAAAAAGCAGTTTATTATTTATTTGTGATTTTATTGAACTATCTTAAACATAGTGACTTGCTGTTTTTTTTTTTTCCACGAACAAAATACTTAGCTGTATAACTGGCATCTGGAAACAAAATTTTTTAATTTTCAGGAAAACTTGAATACACCTATCAATTTGAAGTCACACCCAAAGTTTATTATTTCCAATCTTCTAAAAATGAATTTAAAGTATTCTTGGAGTGGCTCTGTGACTAAAAGCAGCCCACACCTTACAAATAAGAGACTCTGAGTTTGACCACTAAGTTTGCCCATTTACATTGAATACAGTCCTAGTAGTGCTATTCTCTGGAATCTTCAGCCTACAAAGGGCAATATCTGGTGGAAATACAACTGAAAAATATGTGAAGATATCCAATATTCATCCCAACACTCCGTATAGTAGTCAAGATTGGGAAACAACCTAAGTGCTCAACCATAAGTGAGTATATAAAGAAATGAGTAGATAAAGAAATAACTTCTCAGTAATGAGAAAGGATGAAATCATGCAGCTTACTGCAACTTGGGAGAGAACTGAAGGGAATCAAGCTAAGTAAAAGAAAAGATAATAACCAGATGATCACATTCATTTGCAGGGTAAAAGGAAACAGACCAAGGAATTATACAATCTCTAATGGGAACCCCTCAAAGTCAATAGAAGTGTGATCTAAGATTTTTATCAAATCAGCCTTATTTTCATAAAAGCATGAGTTTAATTTAATAAAAAAGATAAAGGAGGAAGAAAGGGATATATGCTTGGGAACAGGGATGAAGGGAGGACAACACTGGGAGTGATGGATATTCCCCTGATTTAATGTTAATATGTATCTAAAATACTACTGTGAAAGATATGAAAGTCATTATGATAAAAAAATTGTGTTTTATTTAGAAATGTTCTTTGGCTTACATGTATTATTATATTATATTAATTATATGTTATGTTACTATATTATGTTATGTCAATTTATCTCAATATGTTAATCAATTTTGTCTCTTGAATAAATTCTTACAATAAAAAAACAAGAAAGAAAAAAATTAAACATCAATTTTGTATACTTATTCTACAGTGTGTGTTCTTTCTCAGTTGCACCTCTAATTTATAAAGACTAGCCATAAGTTGCATCAGGAGTCATTTCAACAGGATTTTCATTTCTAGTTGTATTCAGTTATAACTATTTTACTAATATTCTCTGGAAGTTTAAAATAGCAGCGTAAATGTTATATACATGCTTAATTTTAGGTTCCTATTAAATGAAAATATTTTTCACAATTTTAGAACCATGTAAAAGGTAGCCTTATTTATTCAGTTAAAGTCATGAAGATAAATCTAAAATAATTACAGTTGAAACCTTATAAATATAGATGTATGTATATGTATGTATAAGTATATATAAGATATGTACATGTTTATACACATATATTTATAAAGTGTTATAAAATTATGAAAATTATGAGCATTCATGGTTCTACAAATAAAGATTTTTGATATTTTGATGCGTAATCTTGATATTTGTATGCATTTAAATAATTTTGAGGCAATAAGACAATCTTTGGTATACTGTTTAAAATCTCCTACTTAAAAATGGCAAGTCATTAATATTTTTTATCCAATTATTCTTTATATAGAAACTTCATTGTTATACAACTTACAAGCATCATATCAAATGAATCTTGAGGCATTTCCATATTCTCAGAATATGTAATTAGCTTTGATCAAAAAGAAATTTTCAGAGCCAGAGCAATAGCATAGAGGGTAAGGAGTTTGCTTTGCATGCAGCTGACCTGGAATGGACACAGGTTTGATTCCCGGTATCCCATATAGTTCCATGAATCTGCGAAGAGTGATTTTTAAGCAGAGCTAGGAGTACCCTCTGAGTGCTGCTGGTGTGCCCCCCAAAACAGAACCAAAAAAAAAATCTCCTTTAGGCCATTTTTACAAATTTATGGTTAATAAGTTTTAATGTGCTATAGAATCCACTGGTGCCTTGGTAAAAGCACAGTTACTGATTCTACCCACCATATCTGATACAGTAGATCTGAAGTAGGACACTTGATTTTTATTTGTAAGCTCCTAGGAAACACTGATGGTGCTGAACCAGAGTTTTACACTTTGAAATGTAAATCTAAAAATCATTTACACTGTGCCCTATATGGTCAGATACAGAAAACTTTTTAAAATTAAGGTTTTATTGAGGCTACATAGAATTGGTAAGAATGTAAATGTCTGTACACTTTAGTGTAAGTGTTACCATATTATGTTCACCTCTGAACTTCTAATATTCTTCTACTATTTTCTATCAGAACTTTTTGGTCTCCTCTCTCACCCCTGCTTTCTATTCTTAATTCTATCATCATAGTCTCACATTTGTTTTAATTGAACATTGCACCTCGCTTTTGGTGCAATGGACTCGAGATCTGGACTCGAGTTCCAACCCACAAAAACCATGAGGAGATGGTCAGCAATGCAAAAGCATAGGAGTTTATTCAGAGAGCAGCATGCTGGGGCCACATCTCACTCAAGGTGGTGACCCCTAAGTGAGCTTGCAGACTCTTTTTATAGGGAGTTAGGGAGTTAGATATTGCTATAAAGACTTAGGGAGTTAGAAAGATTTATCGCCCGCATTCCTTAGTTTATCGCTGGTTTACTTAAGCTAATTCAGGCCCCCGCAGGCTCTTGGGTGCAGTTAGATAGATTTATCTTTTAAAATGCACCTGCAATGTTCCAGGAACTGGTTGTTTGCTTCAAGGCCTGGTCCCTTTCCTGTCAATCCAAGTCTGTCATGGCAGTACTCATGTTCACACAGCAAAGTAGAAAGCAAGCTTACAAAAACCAAACAGCAACGAGCAGTTAAAAAGATTTGTTTTCCATATTCCATTTTTCACACTCTATCTTTGAGTATACAATATATAAGTTGAATTGTCTGATGTTTATCTTTCCCCATTGACTTACCTTTTTGTACAATGACTCCTTTCAGTGTCATTCACATAGAAGCAAATGGAAATTTTTCATCTTCTAATTTCAGAGTACTCTATTAGGTTTTTATACTAGAACTTCTTTATTAACTCATCCATTTTGGGGCAGTTGGGTCATTTCTATATGTTGACTATTTTAAATAGTCATGCAGCGACTATAAACATACAATTAACTTTTCAAATATGTCTGCTCTTTATATTGATACTGAGTAGTAGTAGAAATGCTGATCCAGAGGGTAGTTCTACGTGTCTTTAAAAGATAAAAAGCTTAATACTGTTTTCCACAGAGGTTGAATCATTTAAAAGATGTGTCATTTGAACATCCATTTGTTGTTTGAGAAAATCTCTGTGTGTGCATCTGAATCCACTGCAATAAGATAAAGATCCCTAGGGACTGGGATATAGTTCTTATATCACAGGTCATTGATTTTCTGTCAATTGATTTCAAAACAAAACAAGCACTCAGTCTTCATACTTTTCTATTGCCTTTTCACACAGAATTTGTTTGTTGCTGAATAAATATTTTGAGTTAGGTTATGATGGTGCTGATGGAAAGGCAGAGTTAATTTTTAGCTTTGTTACCAATTGTGATGATTGCTAGAGACGTGTATATTTTATGCAGTACAAAATGTGTATAAGCTTGCATACATTTCATTGTGTTAGGCCTTAGGGAAATACAAAAACTGACAGATACTGGAATAAGAGTTTTAGGCCAATGAAATGAGAAATAAAGTGCAGACAAATATGACAAATAATTAATGTCTAAAGATAATTTTTTACTTTCATTAGGTGCACATGGGTTTAAAGTGGTTAACAGAGTAAAACTGTTTCAAGAAAAGTTAAACTATGTTTAATTTGTGCCTAAGTTGCAGATATAACACCCAGTAGTGTTAGGGATTTGGACTCCCTTCTCATATCTGTAGCTCTATAAGAGGAAAACCCTAGAGAAGATAAAGTGGTGAGTTTCCCAAACCAGATACACCTAGACAAACAGTAAAAATGTTCTTCTTTATTAATGTTTGGGCCAGTTCCTCCTAGATTTTTCACTACTCACCTCCTTGGCCACATTTTGAAAGTGGAACTTTTCTCTGTGGACTTTCTGATGGAGGTTGGTTTAAAACATTGTATGTGTGAAACCTTATTGTTCAATAGTGTTGTAAATCATGGTGACTAAAGTAAATTTTTATAAAGAAAGAAAGAACTGTATTAGAGACCTAGATTTAAGCCTGTAAGGGAACAAAATTTACTACTCCATTTCTTCCATTTTCAGATGTCTATACAGGCCTTTTCTGATTTACTAATCAAATCACTGTGAAAGAAATAAAAGCTTGAGTTGAAGGCTGGACTTGTTACAACAGGCTCAGCCAGGATAGTTTGTCAAATCTTTATTAGAAAATTAAAGAGCATTTGCTACTCAAGTGATCAAGGAGAGAAGGATAAACATGACTTTGTCACCTCCATTTATAAGATCTTTCCCTTTTGTTGATTGATTAGTTAAGTTTATCCATTCTGATTAGCAATTCCTTAGACATAGACAAAAGAAAAAATATCAGGACTACAGAATAGCAAAAATTGAACTGAATTATTCTGTTTCTGATGAGCCCTAGGAGAAATATGCAGTATAAGAATTCCCAGCATCCTGTGTCTCCATACTAATCTCACATACACATGAGCACACAATAATATCTCAAAAGCAAGATGCATCTAGGAGATATATTTAGAACTCTCTTCTAACAAAGTTAATTTAACATAATTATATTAAATGAAATAAAAATTTCCTAGTATTTTTTATGGTACACAGCTGTCCTGAATGGGCTAGAGAGATAGTACAGTGAATAAGATAGTTGCTTTGCACAAGGTCAACCTGGGTTTGATCCCTGGCATCCTGTATCAGCCCTGAGGATCACCAAAAGTTTTTGTTTTAGTGTTTGTTTTGGCTTTTAGTTTTTGAGCCACACCCTGCATGGCACAGGTGTTATTGCTCTCTCTGCTTTCAGAAATTTCTCCTGGCAGACTGAGGGGATCATATGGGATGTTGGGGATCAAACCTGAATGCATGCAAGGCAAAACAAACAAACAAACAAAAAAGGCAGTAACCCCTGTGCTAACATTCCAGCTCCCAAAAGTTATTTCTGAGTGAAGAGCCAGGAGTAACATTGGAGGATAACCAGGTATGTCCCCAAACAAAACCAAACAAACAAATCAAAGCATTCCAGGAAAAAAAGGATTTGAATGGAAGTGACGTGATACAATTTAAACTGGTGGTAGAAGAAATTTTAGTTGTCATTTATACCTACCATCAATCTCAGACTATTGGAGTTAGGTAGAGGTATACATTAAAATCCTATATGAATTTTTATTTTTCTTTTCAAAATTTATTTTTACTTGCAGTAACATTGGTTTACAATCTGTAAATGTTTATGTTTTAAAATAAGCTTCACCACTGAGTTAATATCTACTATTATAATCCATTTTACCATTCTTTCTTTATATAACATATATTATATTAGAGGTATTATCCAGCATTTGTTTTTTTTCTTCTAAGTGACTTTGCTAGATTTTTGTGGTGTATCAAAAGTCAATAATTGACCTTTTAGCTGAGTAACATTCCATTATATGTGTTTGTATGTGTGCATAATGTTAAATTTGTAAAATATTGTGGTACATAATATGCATATGAGATCTATTTATTTATCAACATTGAATTATTTGAATAATCTAAGATAATATTCTTTTTTTTTTTTTTTTGGTTTTTGGGCCACACCCTGTGACGCTCAGGGGTTACTCCTGGCTATGCGCTCAGAAGTTGCTCCTGGCTTCTTGGGGGACCATATGGGACGCCGGGGGATCGAACCGCGGTCCGTCCTAGGCTAGCGCAGGCAAGGCAGGCACCTTACCTCCAGCGTCACCGCCCGGCCCTAGGATAATATTCTTGTCTCAAAGTCAGCCAATTTGCCAAATCAGTATCATCTGCAAATGGAGAGAGAGTTCAGTGGGTAAGGCAATGAATATAGGTGTGCATATATATTTTCAAATGAGTGTTTTTATGTTCTTTAAATAGATACCTAAGAAGGAATTGCTAAACAATATGGTACTTTAATTTTTAGATGCATTGTTATACTGGTTCCCATAAAGTTTGAACCAATATACATTCCCGAAAACCATGGGAATTTGAAGGAGAATTTGTAGATATATCCAGCAAACAAATTTTAGTTAAGCATGGCTTTCTCACTGAAGAACCCAATCACAGACAAAGCCTGTCTGTGATTTAAGAAGTATGTGAGAAACGTGCTTGTGTAAAGAAAGTATTTTCAGATTAAATTGAAGCATTGTAGAAAAATCTGCTTTACAAACTGGAAAGATGGAGGTCATGTTCAATATACTAATGACAAAAAGAGTTAGAGCTTAATAAAAAAATTTTTTTTCTTGGAGACTGGGGAGAGAGCACAGGATTTGTATGTGCCCAAGTCTAGTCCAATCACCAGCACTGCATGGCCCCTGACTATTGACTGGTAAAGTCCAGGAAACCTCCATTACCATGGGGTGTGGTTCTGATGATCTTCCTCCCCATCCTGCCAAGTACTCCTAGGGTGATACCTGTGTTACTGAACATTGTCTCCGCTAATATCACTGAATCCTCAGATCCACACAATGTGCCCTTCAGCCAAATGCAAAATATTGCTGGAAGTAGCCATTTGGACCTTAATAATGATGGAGAGGCCTTTCCAAAGTCTTTGACCTAAATGTAACAATATACACCTCTCGTTTCAACACCTCACATGTAGTACATTTTTTTTACGTGTATACATTTTGGGGGGGTGATATATCTATCTATACAAACATTGAATCAACATCACACCTGATAGGGTGCAGCATGTGGCTCACCAGGGTTTGAGCCCAGCAGCTCTTATGTTCTTCCAAGCACCACCAGGAATAATTCTTGAATGCAGAGCCAGGAGTAAGCCCTAAGTATTCTTGAAATGTTCAAAAATATTCCTTTTAAAATCGAGGTTTTTTGCACATAAATTCACTCAGTTTAGAGACAAGAAATTAATTGAAAATTATTGTAGTTTAAAGAAAATTAAAGAAATGAATAGTGTAAAATATTAAACTTGGAAAACATTAGCCGTCAGATGTTAAAATTAATTATTATATAAAAGGAATCTCAAAATTAAAATACCTCAGAAAGGATTCACTTCTCACCCTATTCACCATACTGGCTAAGCTTTCACTACTCTTTCTACTCCACCTTCTGAATTGCTGAATTACTATCTATGCAGATTTAAGATTATTCTTGAGTCCATTCTTACCCTCATCTCCATAACAAATGCTTTGGAGAATCTTATTGGTCAGCTCAACCTCCCAAACAACCTGAAATGATCTCCTTTCTAGAAATTGGCCAGCTGTAGTGTCTGCTTGATAGATCTTGATCATTCTGTTGTCATCTGACTCATCAGCCTACAAAATACTTGTTCTATAGAACCTTAGGGATTATTGTAAGCATAATTTAGATCATTTTCCTCCAAGGCTTTTATTCTTATAAGAATAAAAGGCACAATGGTAGTGAGTGAGAGAAATAGAATGCCTGTCTTAAATATAGGCAAGGGGTGGGGGAGAAGGAAGATGGAGGGCATTGGTGGTGGGAAAGTTGCACTGGTAAAGAGGGATGGTGTTCTTTTTTCTTGTACAAAACTAAAACCCAACTACAAACATGTTTGTACTTATGGTGTTTAAATAAAAATATTTATTAAAAATGTCAAAAAAAAAAAAGAATAAAAGGCAAAACTTCTATCCCAAAGAATCTTATCTCCCCCCCACACACCCTAGCTTTCAATCTTGTCTTTTATTCTCCAAGGTTTAATCCTTTTATTTGGGGGGGGGGGGGCAAACCCGGCAGTACTCAGGGGTTACTTCTGGCTGTCTCCTCAGAAATAGCTCCTGGCAGGCAACGGGGGACCATATGGGATACCGGGATTCGAACCAACCACCTTTGGTCCTGGATCGGCTGCTTGCAAGGCAAACGCCGCTGTGCTATCTCTCTGGGCCCCAAGGTTTCATCCTTTAGCAAGTCTTCCAAACTTGTTTCTAACATAAATGATAGGTAAAATGTTTAAAAACAGGAATTTTAGCAGGAGATATAGCATAGGAATGATGAAATTTGCCTTGCATGTATGTGGTTGACCTTGGTTTGATTCATATTATTTCCTGAGCACTGCCCTGAGCAACTCCCAAGCACAGAGCTGAAGCCCCCTGAGCACATCAAGCAAATTTTCTCTTATTCTCAATCTGAGTGCATTTGAGATTCTTAGGAAACAAAAGATGCAAGTTAAAATAACATTTTAAATAATGCATTTATCTTTATCATCAATGTTGGTTTATAGGCCTATTATAGAAATACAATGAATATAATATGTTAGCCTTAATATTTCCTTTTAAAAGTATTTTCTTTTAAAATAGTGTTATGTGTGTAGCTTAACACAGTTTAGAGACAAGTAATTACAGGTAGTTTGAAGAGATTTCCAAAAAATATGAGTAATATAGAAAATGAGATTTTGTAAATATTAGCCACCTGAAGTTAAAATTAGTTTTATTTTAGATAAAAATATCAAAATTACAATAATGAAAGGAGAACTCATTTCTCTTCCTATTGACATACATGCTAAGCTTCCTCTAATCTTTATCTTTTCTGTGTCTGTTCAAACTTAATGACTTAAAATTATACTTGAATCTATTCTTATCCAGGTAATAAAAGTAAAAGACATTCATTAATAAATGTAATTAATTTAAATTTAATAAATTTAATGAACAAACTTAATGGAAATTACGAATGAAATCACTTAAATTATATGATCAGGAACAACCTATTTGTGCAGGTAAATAGTAAATTTTTTTTTGCAAATCCTCTTGATATTTTTATGGACATAAGAATAAAGGTTGACTTTCATGGATATTAAAATCCTTCCTAGCATAAACCTGTCCATTCCAGAAATGAATCACTCCATAGTTTTACTAAAAAACAAGTTCAGTTTCTATATCCTTACACAGGATCTGAATCCAATGTCTCATGTCACAGGATGGCTGCTCCAACTTTAGTCAGCAGTTATGTCCTCTTATTTTGTTTTGGAGACTTCTATTGGTGATGTTCAAGAGTTACTCTTGGCACTGCTCTCAGGAATTATTCTTGGCAGTGCTCAGAGGACTATGTGCTATGTCAGAAATTGAATCTGGGTTGGCCTGGTACAAAGCAAGTGCTGTACCAGCTGTAATATCTCTCTAGTCCCTGTAGTGTTAAAGGCAAGATGGAGAAACTGACAAAACAAATATCCTATTCCTAGCATAAATCTCTTCTTTATCTTCCTTTTCACTAACTTACTCTCATGTTTTATTCTGTTTTGTTTTGTTTTGTTTTTGTTTTTGTTTTTTTGGGCCACACCTGGTGACTCTCAGGGATTACTCCTGGCTATGTGCTCAGAAATCGCTCCTGACTTGGGGGATCATATGGGACGCTGGGAGGATCGAACCACAGTCTGTCCTAGGCTAGCGCGGGCAAGGCAGACACCTTATCATTTTCACCACCACTCCTGCCTCCTACTCTTAATTTCACATTGGTTTAAACCACGTACAATATGAGAGGCAACCAAAGGGACTAGAGAGATGACTCAGACCTGTATGGTAGAGGTCTTGGTTTCCAAGGGCCCTGAGTTTGACCCCTGACACTTAATGAGCCCACATTGTGTAGGATAGAAGCCTAGTAGGCACCAGCATTATTGGGTTCCAAGTAATGGTGCTGTCTTCATCATCAGCGTTTAAATATAGAATTTTTATGCATATAAATTTTTATATATACATCTCTAAGAGCATTGTCTATAAAAATATAATTCTGTTTTCAGTTTTTGGTTTCTTTGGGGGGCACCCCCCATGGTGCTCAATGCTCACCTTTGGATCTGTGTTAATGGAGCACTCCTAGCAAGACTTGAGGAACCATATAGAGTGCTGGAGGTTGAACCCAAGTTGGCTTAATGCAAGCTAAGCACTTTGCCTATTGCTCTAATTTTCTGGCCTTGAATAGTTTTTACATTTTATTAAAGAACCAGGTTTTACAAAGTTATTGATAGTTGAGTTTTTAGGCATATAATATTTTAATACCAATATCATAACCAATGTCTACTCTCATCACCAGTGCTCTCTTACCACATCAACTCCCCCCACCCCCCCCCACCCCCAACCTCTTGCCTGCTTCTTTTACAGGCAAATTAGAAAGTTTAGTGGTTGCAGCTTAGGTCTCATGTTTTTAGTATTTTTGAGTCTGATTTTTTCTTTTTTAAAAAAAGAGACTTAAATGGACTGGAGAGATAGTATAGTACGTATCAGGTAGCATTTGCCATGCTCCTAGTCAATGTAGGTTTGATTCCTAGTATCCCATATAGTACACTGAGCACTAGTGATTACAAAGCAAAGAGCAGAAACACCTGAGAATTGGTGTGTGTGGCTCCAAAACAACATAAAAGGCAAAAAATATAGAGAAAAAAGAAAAAGAGAAAGAAAAAGAAAGAAAGAAAGAAAGAAAGAAAGAAAGAAAGAAAGAAAGAAAGAAAGAAAGAAAGAAAGAAAGAAAGAAAGAAAGAAAGAGAGAGAGAAAGAGAAAAAGAAAATAAGAGAAAGAAAGAAAGAAAAAGAAAGAAAGAGAGAAAGAAAGAAAGAAAGAAAGAAAGAAAGAAAGAAAGAAAGAAAGAAAGAAAGAAAGAAAGAAAGAAAGAAAGAAAGAAAGAAAGAAAGAAAAAAGGAAGAGAAAGAAAGGAAGGAAGGAAGAAGAAAGAAAGGAAGGAAGGAAGAAGAAAGAAAGAAAGAAAGAAAGAAAGAAAGAAAGAAAGAAAGAAAAAGAAAGAAAGGAAGAGAAAGAAAGGAAGGAAGGAAGGAAGAAGAAAAAGAAAGAAAGAAAGAAAGAAAGAAAAAAGAAAGAAAGAAAGAAAGAAAGAAAGAGAAAGAAATAGAGAGAGAAAGAGAGAAAGAAAGAAAGAAAGAAAGAAAGAAAGAAAGAAAGAAAGAAAGAAAGAAAGAAAGAAAGAAAGAAAGAAAGAAAGAAAGAAAGAAAGAAAGAAAGAAAGAAAGAAAGAAAGAAAGAAAGAAAAAAGAAAGGAAGAGAAAGAAAGGAAGGAAGGAAGGAAGGAAGGAAGAAGAAAGAAAGAAAGAAAGAAAGAAAGAAAGAAAGAAAGAAAAAAGAAAGGAAGAGAAAGAAAGAAAGAAAGAAAGAAAGAAAGAAAGAAAGAAAGAAAGAAAGAAAGAAAGAAAGAAAGAAAGAAAGAAAGAAAGAAAGAAAGAAAGAAAGAAAGAAAGAAAGAAAGAAAGAAAGAAAGAAAGAAAGAAAGAAAGAAAGAAGAAAGGAAGAAGGAAGGAAGAAGAAGAAGAAAGAAAGAAAGAAAGAAAGAAAGAAAGAAAGAAAGAAAGAAAGAAAGAAAGAAAGAAAGAAAGAAAGAAAGAAAGAAAGAAAGAAAGAAGAAAGAAAGGAAGGAAGGAAGAAGAAAGAAAGAAAGAAAGAAAGAAAGAAAGAAAGAAAGAAAGAGAGAGAGAAAGAAAGAGAGAAAGAAAGAAAGAAAGAAAGAAAGAAAGAAAGAAAGAAAGAAAGAAAGAAAGAAAGAAAGAAAGAAAGAAAGAAAAGAAAGAAAGGAGAGAAAGGGAGGGAAGAAAGAAGAGAAAGGGGGGGAGGAAGAGAGGGAGGGGAGGGAGGGAGCTAAGGAGAGGAGGGAGGGAGAGAGGGAGGGAAAGAGACAGGGAGGGAAAGAGGGAATGAGGGAGAGGAAGGGAGGGAGAAAACAAAGGACCAAAGCTAAAAGTAAGTGCATTCCCAGATTTCATTGTCAAAAACTAGCAACCAGGGAGAAGAGGATGAATGATAGTTGTTAAACTATTCTTCTGTTATTATATTCCAGATATTTACTAAGGAAGATGAATGTTAAAAGTTGATGATTATATTAATTTGTTAAGAAAAAATAGCTAGTATTTTCCTCATTCTCCTTTTGTGTAAAATTTATTTATTGATTTTATTTTTGGCTTGTGTTAATTGATGCTGTAATATTTTCCTCTAGGAAGGAGTGCAATTTTTTTCTATGCTGTTACTGATGAGACAAGTCCCTTGGAAACTGAGAAGGCCTGGGATGATTGACGTTCTGCCTGCTCGCTTATTTTATTGAGATGTTAGCATGCCACTCATTGGGAAATAGACCGCCAAATGACATTCACACTTACCAGATGGACTGTCAAGGCTTATTCACTGTCATCCCCTCTCCAGAATATAACTGAATGCCTGATGCCATTTTGTCAGGAGTTTCCGATTTGATATTCCAGAGTAAGTTGGCTCACAGCAGAAAATTTCCTAGTGTGTTTTCCTGCTTGGGATAAACTTGGTATACCTCAAAAAATTTTTTTTCCATATGAAAATTCATACAATACCAATGAAAATTGGCATTATTTAAAGTTTTTTCAGATAGTGCATGTTTGTCTGTAGGAACACAGTAAACAGGGAAATCCAGTTAGAAGTCAACTATGTAATCTTAACTCAAAGGATTTTATCTGTACACCCCAGCATTTGAAAGTCCTTCAGAATTTAAGAAACCTGAGCCACCAATCTCTTTTGCAAGAAAAAAGTAAGAGCCATTGAAATATCCCAATTCTGACCATTTTTTTTAACCAGATGGACTTTTCAAGGACAGTAGTTAACTTCAAATATATGCTAAGTAAACATAAATAAACAAATTCTGTGCTAACCCTAACCCTAACCTTAACCCTAACCCTAACCCTAACCTTCAATGTTGCTTCCTTATAATTTATTTATTAACCACATTGCAGGATAAAATATACTATTGCACTCATTTTGCAGTGAGCAATCTGAAATATGATCTTAACTCAGGCTATTGTCACAAAATACCCACAGATAAGGGATTCAACAATAGAAAGTAATATATTCTTTTTTTGTATTAAAACACTGTAGCTTACATTTTTTTATAATTGAGTTTTAAGCATAATATTTTGTTACACTACTCCTTCCACCAGTGTTAAGTTCCCTTCACTAATATCCCCCAGGTTTCACCCCAGCCTGCCTCTATAACAGATATACTTTAAAGTTTGCTTATTGTAGTTTAGCTCGTATGCTTACAGTATTGCTCTCTGTAGTTTAGATATAGTCTTATACCTCACCTCTACATCACCAATGTGCCAGAGGCCCCTGTCCCCAGTTCCTGTTACCTCTAGTCTGCTTCTTTCCCCGCTTTAATCTCATTCCTTCCCCATCCTTATTTTTAGAATCTAGGGTCAAGAGTAATCTTGGTTGCCTTTAGGAATCACTCCTGGCTTGCAAGTGTGTGTCCTATTGGCTTTTATTATTGTTCTGGCATCTGTATAGTCAGATTTTCTAAACATAAAGTTCCCAGATTTCAAGCATTCATAAAATTATAATTAATATTTTTTGTATTTTAAAGTGGTTCAAAAATTTTATCATGTTTGTTAACACTTTTCTAAAGCCTTAAGTCATTGAATCAAAGTCACATTCATTTGGTACAGGGAATTCATTATTAAATCCTGATAATAAACACTGATTGCCTTTATTAAAATCAAAGAGATTTTGAAGGTAATTGAACCTGGTCAATATGTGAACTAATGAACAATAGACTTCTACCAGGGTGCAATTAGCATGATACAACTAAAAATAGAGAATAAAATTAAAGTATTTATATGCAAACTAAGTTTATTGTTTATTAGACTGGTGGTGTGAATGTGAACTAATAGTATACCATTGTAAATTCTCAACTATTTTACAGCAGGTGACATTATTTTGATTTACATTTTATAGTTCAGAGTCTATTTTATATGGCTGAGTAATTTTAATATGGTGCATGTACACTAATTCTGCCTTTTTTTCCCCCAATCTAATTCCTGGGTTAAAGATCAACTCGAGATCTGAAAGAAATCAAAGCAGACAAAAGAACATAGCTGACTCTAGGATAATATTGTTTTATTCAGTCTTTGTTTTGTTAAACATTAATGAAGGGAAATAATATTTATAATCAGTATCCACTGTCCTTCTGGAGTGTGAAAGTTCTCTATATCTGCATAGGTTTTCACCAGGGCCTGCAAATTCCTCCCCATCCTAAAGGTGTGCACGTTGATTCATTAAAATGCTTTGGTTATTTCCAATATGAATGAGTGTGGATAAGGTAGGCATGGTATAGCAGGAAGTTCTTTCTTGGACTGGTTCCTGTTTTGTGCTTGGAACTGCTTGGAAAAGTGGAAAAATTAAATGAAACGTTTGATTTGGTTGTTGTTTGTTCTTTGGGTCATACCCAGCAGTGCTCACGACTTACTCTTGGCCCTCCATTCTTGTTGGGGCTCAGGGGGGGCCCTATGATACTGGAAATTGAACTTGAATCCTACATGTACAAGGCAAGCATCCTCCGCTCTGTAATATTGCTTTGACCTACCATGAACATATTAAGATATGATAGTTTCCTATTGAACACAACAAAAGAAATATAGATGGCAGGGGATTAACTTGGGCAATAAGGCTAGAGAATTATGATTTCCGGTACTATAGTTCATTTGACTAGCTTTATAGTCTTTCATTCATTCATTTAACATAATTAAAATAAACAGGTAATTCTCTGTCTTAAGAAAACTTACAATCTGGGTAAGAATTTTGCGAGCTATTTCTTAAAGTTTTATTTGTATAAATAATCACTAGGAATTATCTCTATATAACTCTTCCTTTACATATCTTTGACTATGTAATGGTAGCAATAGCAATGGTAATGTTGTATTGTCAACAGAATATATATGAAAGGAATATGTTTATTATGACTTCCAGTACAGTTATTTCATATATATATTGTAAACTGATTATCACAAATTAATTAGCATCCATCACCTCACTTATGACAAAAGAATGTTTTGGTGATCCAGTTTAATAGTTTAATTTTCTCTCCTCAAGGAAAGCAGAAACTGATATATTGAGTGTAGTTAGTTATTTTAGAATGTGATTAGAAATGTGTAAAGATTGAAGTACTAAAGGGAGTAAAACAGACCAAGGGAATTCCAGTATGAGTGCAAGTTCTTAAATTGCACACTGGGCCTTATTCTTTCTGTGAATTCTAGAGACATCAGTTTTGTTACACCATTGCTCATCAGGATGATGGAAGAGGAGAAAATTTACTCACAGTCTCATTATACATATTTTACATTTTCTAATTGTCTATGTGATGGTTAATTTAAGAGTACCCTTGACTATGCCATAGGGTGTTCAGATATTTGGTATGCTTATGTTTATATGAGAGTGTTTATGGATGAATTAACATTTAGATAGAATAAATAAAGCAGATTGCCCTTCTTCATGTGGGTGGGCCACATTTGAAGGCTTCCTCTGAGTATGAAAATCTTATGCCCATAGGCTTTTGAACAAAGGCATTGATGCTTTCTCATTTTGTTCTAATTGCATAGTTCCCACATATTAGTAGCTATAATTAGTTGAGTAAATTCCTTATGATGAATGATGGTTGATAAATAGAGAGATAGGTAGGTAGATAGATAGATCTATATTTATTAATGAGGAGGCACTGGGTGTTGGCAATATATCCTATTAAATATTGCTTTTGTTTCTCTGGAGAACAATGACTAAACTACTGTTTCAGGTCTCTTTTATAATCCAGGAGTTGTCTGGTTTTTGGCATACACATGCAGATTTCTTTTAACAAAATTCTAAGACTGAAATGGAATATAAAGTGATGCAGCTCCAGTCAGTGTCATTGGCTGTATTTGTGGTAAAGTAGTTTGTTGCACAATAACAACAAAAGAACAGGTGGATGGAGAGATGAATTGGGGCACTGAAGGTCTCTGGGATATTTATTTACAAAGAGAAGTTATTTCGTGTATAAGTTTAAGAGAATCTCATAATCTGATCAACCTATACAAAATTGAAAACTAAAAATTACCTTGTTTCAGTATTTTCTCTCCCCAAAAATTTGATTCTCAATTGCATTGATAAGGAGGCAAAGCCTCTTCAACAAGTGGCGCTGGCAGAACTGGTTAGCCACTTGCAAAAAAGCGAACATAGACCCCTAGTTAACATCATGTACGAAGGTAAAATCCAAATGGATTAAACACCTTGATATCAGACCTGATACCATAAGGTATATAGAACAACATGTCGGTAAAACACTCCATGACATTGAGAGTAAAGGCATCTTCAAGGAGAAGACTGCACTTTCCAAACAAGTGGAAGCAGAGATCAACAGATGGGAATACATTAAGCTGAGAAGCTTCTGCACCTCAAAAGAAATAGTGCCCAGGATACAAGAGCCACCCACCCTGTGGGAGAAACTATTCACCCAACACCCATCAGATAAGGGGCTAACCTCCAAAATATACAGGGCACTGACAGAACTTTACAAGAAAAAAACATCTATTCCCATCAAAAAATGGGGAGAAGAAATGAATAGACACTTTGATACAAAAGAAATACAATGGCCAAAAGGCACATGAAAAAATGCTCCTCATCACTAACCATCAGGGAGATGCAAATCAAAACAATGATGAGATACCATCTCACACCACAGAGATTGGCACACATCACAAAAAAATGAGAACTATCAGAGCTGGCGGGGATGCGTAGAGAAAGGAACTCTTATCCACTGCTGGTGGGAATGCCATCTAGTCCAACGTTTATGGAAAGCAATATGGAGATTCCTCCAAAATCTGGAAATTGAGCTCCCATTCGACCAGCTATTACACTCCTAGGGATATACCCTAAGAATACAAGAATACAATACAAAAACCCCTTCCTCACATGTATATTTATTGCAGCACTATTCACAATAGCCAGGCTCTAGAAACAACCAAGATGCCTTTCAACAGATGAATGGCTAAAGAAATTGTGGTACATATACATAATTGAATATTATACAGCCGTCAGGAGAGATGAAGTAATGAAATTTTCCAATACATGGATGTACATGGAATCTATCATGCTGAGTAAAATAAGTCAGAGGGAGAGAGAGAGAGATGCAGAATAGTCTTACTCATCTATGGGTTTTAAGAAAAATAAAAGTCATTTTTGTAACAATCCTCAGAGACAATGAGAGGAGGGTTGGAACTTTCACAAAAAGTGATGTGTGCAATTATAGAAATAACTACACAGAGAACTACCATAATCATGTGAACGAATTAGGGACCTGGAAAGCCTGTCTGAAGTACAGGTGGGGGTGAGGTGGGATAGAGGGAGATTTGGGACATTGGTGGTGGGAATGTTGCACTGGTGAAGGGGGTGTTCTTTACATGACTGAAACCTAATCACATTCATATTTGTAATCAAGATGTTTAAATAAAGAGAAAAAAGTTTTAAAAAATATCATCCTGTATATCATAAGAAAAGCATCAATGGATCAGGAAAAGATAAAAAAAGAAACAGAGTCCTGTCTTTAATGACAGAATTTTTATGCAATGCATGATTTATTAAAAGAATTTGAGCTACTAAATCAGTGCAAGAAAGAATGAAAATTCATATCCTGTTTATAATGGGACTTTAAAAATGATGCCAATTCATTAAACAGCCATTTGCTGAATATTTATTAAGAATCTATTGAATTCCAGGAATTGTGATATGTAGGATACATTAGTGCATCAAATAAATAAACTTCCTTCTTTTGTAGAGTTTACTTTCTATTTTTTTTATTTTTGGGCTACACCCGATGATGATCAGGCATTACTCCTGGCTATGTGCTCAGAAACTACTCCTGGATTAGGGGACCATATGGGACACCAGGTGATTGAACCGAGGTCCATCCTAGGCTAGTATGGGCAATGCAGACATCTTACCACTTGTGCCACCACTCCAGCCCTACAATTTACTTTTTAAGAGGGGTTACAAGGAACTTCAATGACTTGCTTTCTGTAGACAAGAACATAGAGATATATTCTCCTAAAATATATGCAGTGACTTTTAGCTCATAAGAAATTTAAAGCACTAATAATATTCACTTATAAACAAAATTTAAAAAATCAGAAATACATCTTTCTTTAAATAATGTGAATTTATTCCTCAGTATGAAATTGTTTTATTTAAACATCTTGATTACAAATATGATTGTGATTAGGTTTCAGTCATGTAAAGAACACCCCCCTTCACCAGTGCAACATTCCTACCACCAATGTCCCAAATCTCCCTCCATCCCACCCCACCCCCACCTGTACTCTAGACCGGCTTTCCAGTTTCCTCATTCATTCACATGATTATGGTAGTTCTCAGTGTAGTTATTTCTATAACTACTTTGTGGTGAGCTTCATGAAGTGAACTGGAAGTTCCAGCCCTCCTCTCATTGTCTCTGAGGATTGTTACAAAAATGACTTTTATTTTTCTTAAAACTCATAGATGAGTGAGACTATTCTGTGTCTCTCTCTCCATCTGACTTATTTCACTCAGCATGATAGAATCCATGTACATCCATGTATAGGAAAATTTCATGACTTCATCTCTCCTGACGGCTGCATAATATTCCATTGTGTATATGTACCACAGTTTCTTTAGCCATTTGTCTGTTGAAGGGCATCTTGGTTGTTTCCAGAGCCTGGCTATTGTGAATAGTGCTGCAATAAATATAGGTGTGAGGAAGGGATTTTTGCATTGTATTCTTGTGTTCCTAGAATATATCCCTAGAAGTGTAATAGTTGGTCAAATGGGAGCTCAATTTCCAGATTTTGGAGGAATCTCCATATCGCTTTCCATAGAGGTTGGACTCGATGGCATTCCCACCAGCAGTGAATAAGAGTTCCTTTCTCTGCACATCCCCGCCAGCACTGATTGTTCTCGTTCTTTGTGATGTGTGTCAGTCTCTGTGGTGTGAGATGGTATCTCATCATTGTTTTGATTTGCATCTCCCTGATGATTACTAATCACTCATCACTGAAAAAAAAAATTTTAAAGACAGAACAACAAAGGAGGAAATGAAAACTGCATTTCCTTAGTTCTCATTAACAATTGGAATCACTTTCCAAAGCTAGAATCTCTCTTATGATTATTTACACAAAATTAAGGGTTTAGTCATCTGGTCTCCTAGCTGTACCTACTTTAGAGTTGTCCCATTAAGACAGCTTAGTCACTGTCTCTTCTGCTTCTATACTTTGCTGACTTCAACTAATTACTTTTCTGTATAACTCTTATTGTGAGAGGATGATTGGGCTGCAAATCATCCTTTTGAGTAAGCCTATTATGCCAAGTCCCTTGTAGGCTTCTGTGCAATTTGTCAGGAGGCAATATGTGCTGTGACAATGAAAGGGGATGGTGTCTAAAGCAGTAGCCTGCAGCTACTTCCTTCAGAGGGAAAGAATCATAAAACAATAGTTTTCTACATTGCCAAGACAGGATGGTAAACATATTTTTCAGAGAGAGAGAGAGAGAGAGAGAGAGGAAGAGAGAGAGAGAGCAAGTGAGAGAGTCTGCTTTGTACCAGGCAGTGTTTTAAGAACTAGAAAAATTTAACAACATTTTTGCTTCTGTCAGGTTTGTTTTCATCATCAAATTTTAATTCTCATAACCATTGAATTGGTCAATAATACATGGTCAATATAGAGCCCTTTTTTTCATGGATCCTCCTTTCTGTCTGGTAGAAAACATAAATATAGAAATAGAACCTCACAATTAAATATGTACCTGAGATAGCATTGGGAATTATTGCTGCAAGATTTGATTACATGAAACTTCCCATTTGGATGATTGATTTTGTGCCTTCCCCATATTTCCATAACTATGGGAGTTTTAGTATTTCATCTTCTCTTTCTTTCCTGTGATCTCTAATCATACTTGCTTCTATATAATAAAAAGAGAAACTAAGAAAAAAATTAATTTTTATTAAGTTACAACCCAAAATATGATAGCCCTCTCACTATTTTGATTCTGATTTTTACTAATAATTTCAGGTGGCAAAGTCACATCTTATTCAAAATTCTTTATTCTATAATAATTTACTTTACAATGTTCTATTTTAGCATATTTTTATAAGAATTCTAATTTTATTCAGTATAGTAATGTTTTCTATTTTCCAGAATATATTTCCCACAATATTTATGGTAAGGCATATTACAAGTTGTCTAATCTAAATCCCTTTTTATGCCTATGTGATCTCCTTCCCTTAAATGTGGGTTGGATTATTACTTGTCTTGAACAGATTATAGGAGAAATGAGTTGCCACTTCTGAGATCAGGTATAAGAAAGAATTTTTGGATAGTCTCATATTCTTTACATTCTGCCTTGTATTTTTTGCTCTGGGTAAACCAGCTATCAGATTGTAAGGCAAACTTATATAAAGGCGTATCAAGAAAGAGCTTCAGAATAGGTATTGTTAGGCTTGACAATACCACATAAGTGAACTTTAATGTTCCTGGCTTGAATTTTGAGATGACTATAGTCACAGTCAACAATTTGATTGCAACCTTATGGGAAGTACTGAACTAAATCCAACAACCTGGCCACTCCAAATGATATTCTATTGAAATTGAATAACTAGTTAGTTTGGTGTTGCTAATGTTTGGGATAATTTATTATAATGAAGTAGAGAACTGATATAATGTCCAATTCAACAGACTAAATATATTTGAACAGGTATAATGAAGCTTTCAGAATTATTGCTCAATATACTATAAGTAATAAGAAGACTTGAAAATTGTATCTAACCTGAGAGAAAGTTTTATTATTTTTGCATAAAACCAGTGTTTAAATAAGTAGAAAAGAAAAAGAAAAAGTCTGGTCATGAGAAGATCTTTTATCTCTCTCCTGTCTTTCTTTGATTCTTTTGATTACTGTCAGTTTTACTAATGTGCTTAGCTCAAATAGTGAGTTTTATAGGAAAACCTGAGGGTATTCTCTGCATGTGTATATTGCTGGATAAGCAGGTACCTGGATTTCAACACAGTTGTAGTAAATAACTGGGACTAGAGTATCTTAAATTTTTCCTGCTGGACTCAAGCTTACATTTGACAATTTCGTTTTGTGCCAAACATAAGAGGCTTAGCCAGCAGAAGAAAATCTCTTGAGACAGTTTGCATTGCAAGTCTAAACTCAGCATTATCAGGTATACCTTGGTTTTCTTTGTCTTATTGTTCACTATTATGTCTAATAGATTTGAAATTATACTGATTCGCCAAGGAGTACACATAATGCAACATTACTAATAAACTGAACTCTTCAATTTTACTATTTATCACTTGAGACTATAATGTAGCCAAATGAGGTTGTTACATATATCAAGTGTCTCAAACCTCTCTTGATCTCCACAGTTCTTAGAACAAACTGATTCATCTTCCTAAGTTTTCTTTTCTATTGAGTAAAGTCTATGTATTACTTAAATTTCAAATATTCTTCTTTTAGTATATCAGTCAGAAAGAAATTTAGAGAACACAATAGTCTCTTTCCTTATAGAATCATTTACATGATATGGAACTACTTCCTTCAATATTTCAATAACAGGTTAGAAATCAAAGAGTTTAAGTTATAGATTTTATTCAGTTCTTAGACTTATTTTTTTTTAAGAAACAACAAAACTGATAGTCACTATTTAAGAGCTTGGTTTATGTGCCACGGCTCCAGCCCCAAACTTTGATACTTTCAAATGAATTGCAAAACATTGTTCTCCACAGAGAACCATCCATCTAGAATCTAATGAATGAAAGATTCCAAGTAAAGTCTAGAAATATACTCTACTCATTCTGATTCTTGTATTTGATTCTTTAGTCATATATCATTTATAAAATTCCTCTTTGTTTTGTCCTCAGAAATGGGGTTTCTTGTGAACTATTAATTTGAAATACTATTGATAGTTTTGTTAAAGTCCAGAGTCAAAGGATGAGACCACACAATTGCAATAAAGCAAAGCAAGACTTTTCCTGTCTACCAAAAAGTTTCAACCTGGCCAGTCAGGGCCATCTCCCACAGGAGGCTACACTCCCCTAGGTCACAAGCCAGTTTATATAGAGAGGGGATAAGAAAGTTCTAACTTCTATTGATTTTTAAAACAATTAGTGCTGCATAGGGTACCTTCCTACCACTCCCTCATATCCTATCCTTTCCAGATAGGCTATCTGGTATGGCCAGAGGTCTCAGGGTGGTATCATATGAAAACTTAGGCTCGAGAAAGAGAAGTGTAAGAGGTTTAAAACATGGAGACCCTTACAAAATGGTGTCTTTCTTGTTCAGAATCAAGGGCTTCACAGTTTTTCTCTAGTTTATAAAGAGAGGGAAACCAATATACTCTTCCAAGTTTCTCATACCAACAATGACATCAATGAATGGGGAGGGGGGGTCACACTGGTGATATTCAGAAGTTACTCCTAGATCTGTGCTCATGAACAATACAATAACTAAGGGTAATAAACTATCAATTTCCAGAGGGGTTCATATGTGGTTCTGGGGATCAAACTCAAATAGGACACATGAAAGACAACTTCTTTACCCTAGATACTCCCAAGCCCACAGTATCATTGAATTTTTAACTACATATAATCTCAAAATATAGAACCACATTAAAATGCTTAAAACTCAGTGTTTTATCAAATTTTCTTTTACTATTTGAAGATACAATTCAAAATAATTTTAAGAATCAAGGTAGACTTTGGATTGTTCCAAGGATGAACAAGGGTCAAATTTGGGCCAGTAATGGTAGTCAAGAGATTATAAGCACCTACTCTGGGTTTAAGAAACTTTATAACTTGTTTTACAAACTTATACAGAGTGAATGACATTAACTGAAAAGAAATTTTAAATTTGAGTTGAAATTGAGGAGTATAAGGTATGAGTTATTCTGCATACAATGAAAGGCAACTCTTAGAGCAGGGGTCTCAAACTCGCAGACCATGGGCCGTTTGTGGCCCTCCGTACATTTTGTGGCCTGCGGCCGGCCTTCAAATATCGCAGTATTCGCGATTATTCGCTTACTGAATAATAATCGCAATAAAAATCGCATTAGTAAGAAAAAACTCGCATTAAACCTTTGCATATCCCGAGCAGTTCCATTTGCGGTATGCAAATGTTTAATGCGATTTTTTGCGATTTTTTCTTACTAATGCGATTTTTTATTGTGAATATTCGGTAAGCGAAATCCCTTATGCGGCCCTGCCTCACCTCGACTTTGCCTCCTGCGGCCCCCAGGTAAACTGAGTTTGAGACCCCTGTCTTAGAGTCTTCTTTTCAGATGAGTTTAACTTACTGTTATTTCTTCCTTTATTCTTTGCTTTTTATTTTCCTTAGCAAATTTTAGAATGTAGAACAGAATCTTGAACAGCATGAGTTTAGTTTAAAGACTCCGGGCCCACTTATATGTGGATATGATATAAATTTATGATATTCATAAATATATTCATTATACATATATTTTCTTTTCATAAATTTTCTAATAACTTTTAAATTTTTATTGTAAGAATACAATTTATAAAATATATAAGGTAAAATGATGTGTTCATTGATAGTGCATTTATCAATAAGACTAATTAATAGCAGACTACCAGTAATTTATTTAGAAATTCAAAAATTATTTGTAGGTTTTTCAACTGGAAATTGATAGTTTATTACCCTTAGTTATTGTATTATTCAGGGAAATAACTGGATATATACTGTTTTCTCCAAGACCTCTTACTTTGTCTCTATCATCTATCAAAATATATGATTCCCCACTCTATTTTTTCTTTTAACTAGATTTGGAATCTAGGAACAGGAGATTAGAAATGAAATTAACATAAAATTCAGATTAGTTATTTTATGTATGAGATATTTTGTGTTTGAGAAAAAAAGAAATGTAAATGAAGTGCATTATTTTGTTGTTAGAAGAGACACTTTTTTTTTTATAAAAAAAGAATGAGTTTTAAGCTTTTCTTACAAGCTATTCACCTTTAGGGTTTCTGAAATGATTCAATGACAGCAGTCTCATAATTAATATAAAAATCCTCCTTAAGTGTTTTGAGAGCAAGAAGAATAAGATCAACTATCCCAGTTACTAAAGTTAGACCCTCAGGAGTCATCATGTTTTCTTCGTCTTCCTTCATAAGCCTCATCTAATTCTTTGTCACATCTTAAGCATCCTATTCTCAATGACACAGAGAATTGTTGCCCACAACAAAGAATTATTTGCTTCAAAAATGTCAGTAGTTCCAAGCTCAGGAAAAACTAGGTAGTAGAATACTTGCCTTACAGGCAAGGAAGAGGCTGAAAGTTTGATCTCTAACACTGCTGAGTTTGATCCCATAGGCACTGATGTTTGATGGCCCCAGAGCCACAACAATGTGCTGTCTCTGACATATACAACCAAGCATATGCAAACACTGGAGTTAAAAGTATGCACTGCAACCAAGTGGGTAATGAAACCAAGAGTGAACGCACCAGTGACCAAGGCAGTCAAGTATGTAACCCTTGGAAAATAATTCGATCAAGTATGGGGCACTCGTTGGTCATTAGAACAAAAAAAAATGGGAGCATGTATGTGTGTGAGGGTGGTGGTGCTGCCAGTATTTTTAAAGTTGAGAGACTTTACTACAGCATCCAAAGAATCGAAGAATACTTCATGTATGTTTATTGCTTTCTCTGCCAGTGCTACTAACATTTCTTGGCTGAGTCTATTGAAGTTTCTTAGTTGGTTAAGCTAACTCCTCTCTTGTTCCCTATAACTCATTCATTTTAAATCAGGTAATTGAATTTTTAAAAATATAACACAGCTCTTTTTATGTATGTAATGTTTATATATAATTATAAATAATGGCCATCAAATTTTTTAATACTTAAAACTATGTGGGGCTTTAAATATATCTCAAAGGAATGCTGGAGTGCAAGCACAAGGCCCCATGTTTGATCCTAATCGCCATATGATTTTCCAAACATGACCAGGGATAGAACCTCCCCAAACTTCTGGGTCTGAACATCATATTTCCAAATCCAAGTGTTAATCCATTTGAACTAGTTTCCCTTATAGCTTGCTAAGCGTTGGGACTTTCCAAAATAAAAATTTAAATTATTATATATAATTTAAGGCTATAGCAAATGATGTAAACCACACTAAAGAGTTTGAATATTATACTAACACCATAATATAACTCACTATCTTGCTACCATATTTCTTACTTAAGGGTTAACATTAGATTTAATATTGCTTTGTTATTACTGTTGTCATTGTTTTTGTTTTGTGTTGTTTTGTAAAACCCAGATGTGTTAAGGGCTTACTCCTGGCTCTGCACTCAGGGATTATTCTTGGCAGGCTCAGGAGTTAAAACCTGGGCTAGGGATGGAACTTGATTCAATTACCTGCAAAGCAAGCATCTTATCCACTATAATATATCTCCAGTTATATATAATATTGAGGTGGAAAATTGACTGAATATTATTCAAGTAGCTCAAATAAATCACCAGAGTTTGTGGAATGGAAAGAAGTGGAGGAAGAGTCATTGTGAGAATGAAGTAATGAGAGACAGACTTGGCTTTGGCTTTTTGAAATTTTTTTTTTTTTTTTTTTTTTTTTTTAGTTTTTGGGCCACACCCTGTGACGCTCAGGGGTTACTCCTGGCTATGCGCTCAGAAGTCGCTCCTGGCTTGGGGGACCATATGGGACGCCGGGGGATCGAACCGCGGTCCGTCCGAGGCTAGCGCAGGCAAGGCAGGCACCTTACCTTTAGCGCCACCGCCCGGCCCCGGCTTTTTGAAATTTGAGATCTTCCAACCAACTGAAACAAAAGGTATTTAGAAACCAGACTAAAGAGAAAAAAACTCCAAAGTATCAATTTTTCTCCAGGTCATCTAACAATAACTCAGTCCCCAATTTATTCCAGTGAAACTGTTTTAGATTTTTATTCTCCAAAATTGTTAGATTTATTTATGCTTTAACTATTCAGTAATTAGTTTGTGGTTCTTAGTTAATCAGCAATAGGAAATTTATATGATCCCTAAATTTACCTGGCTTCTCTTATTTAACCTTCTATTAGCAGGTTCTCAAGTTATTCATAATATACTATGCTAAAATTAAAAATAGAGATCCAACGTGATAGTACAGTGGGTAAGGTGCTTGCCTGGGATCAATCCCAAGCACCATATATAGCCCCCCAAAATCTGCATTTACCACAGGGCAGAAGTAAGCCCTAAGTATTATCAGGCATAGCCCACAAATAAAAATTAAAAACAGGAAGCAGCGTAAGGAGCCAATTAATCATAAATTTAACTCTAAATAATTTTACTGTTTGATTCTAATTACTCAACCCACATCCTTCAACTTAAGTGTCCTAGTTTAAATGACATGAGCATTTTTTTTTGTGGGGTGGGACACTCAGGGCAGTGACCCTTCTGCTGTGCACCAACATGTTCCTTTTTGAGTGGAGTAAAGCTAAGAATTAAAACAGATCTTAATATTTTCTTTTCAAGTATAAGCTTTTCAATATTCTTAATTACCTTTGAAGCATATAAAATGAGTAATAATGGGGCCGGAGAGATAGCATGGAGGTAAGGCGTTTGCCTTTCATGCAGAAGGACGATGGTTCGAATCCCGGCATGCCATATGGTCTCCCGTGCCTGCCTGGAGTGATTTCTGAGCATAGAGCCAGGAATAACCCCTGAGCACCGCCTGGTGTGACCCAAAAACCAAAAACCAAAATGGTGTTTTAAAATGAGTAATAAACCATTACTTTCACGGTAATTAAAACAAGTAATAAACCAAGATGTGGTTCACAGAACTTGCTCTGTCACTAACTCTGAACACTATAGTGCAAAAGTAGGAAAGCCAGATTCACTTGGTGGGCCCAGAAAATGAAGTTGACAGAAAGTGATCTAACTGGCTCCAGTTTCAGCATTTGCCCAGAGAAGTCTGGGCCCATTTCAGGAAAGAAATTTTAGTAGAAATGATCACAAAAGTTATCATAAGCTCATGAATGTGGGCCAACATAGGTCCCAAGCTTTTACCTTTAATAATTCCCTATCAAAAGAATTTTATCTACATAGAAAGTTTGTGAAACCCTCTAAGACTAAATTTGCAAAGCTAAGAGGGTGCACAACTTTCTGACAGTCACCCACATCTCAACTTGGGGGTTTCTTGTTTCTTTTATTTTATGGAGTGTCCTTCGCTATCTTCTCTCTTGAGAAGACTATTTTCTGTCTTGAACTATTTAGTTACTCTATATTTTCTTCTGATAATCTCTAAATAAACTTGTTGTAGGGCCAAGAGACAAAATATAGGGGGTAGGGTACTTGCTTCAATTGCATCTGACTCAGATTTGATCCCTGAGATCCCTGATATCCCATGGGTTCCCCAAGCAAAGCCAAGTTTAATCCCTAAGCACAAATTTCCCGGTTATGTCATTCCAGATGAACTAAGGTTCAGTCTGTTGACTGCTCAGTGGAGATAGTAGAGCATGGGCATCCACACTATCAATGATTATGGCCAACGTGCTTATTCTTGTGTACTTCATCTAGTTATCAAGGTGGGTAGAGAGAAAAGCTGTAGACTCCCCTCTCAAAGCAACTATGTACCTTTCTCCTCCCCACTTCATCTAGGGTGCCTGAAACACCTTTAACAGAATATCAGATGATTTTATGTAAAATAAAGTACTGGAATATATGATCCACTTTATCTTCTGATAGAAAATGAAAACAAATTAAAGCAAGATTTAGGAAGATTATATATATTTTATTTATATATATTATATATTATATATATTATTTAGGAAGAATATATATATATATATATATATATATATATATATATATATATATATATACACACACACATATACACCATATTTGCCAACATATAAGACGACCCTTCAACCCATGAAAAACTTCCTAAAAGTCTTAAAAGTAAGTTACTTCTTAAAAGTAAGAGGGGTGTGGATCACTTGTCTCTGAAGCTGGAACAAGTTTCAGCATGCCGTATACCAGCATATAATATGACTCCCGACTTTTAGGAAATTTTTCATGGGTTGAAGGGTTGTCTTATATGCTAGCAAATACGGTATATATTATATATAACATATAATATATATATAATATATAATATATAATTTTTACATTTGAATCAATACATAGATACCAGGTGTCTTCTGAACAAAGTGATTTTAGAATCAGAATAACCTGTGGCCAAATTGCTTTCTATATTACTGTCAGACTTAAATAAAAATGCAGAATACAGTTAAGTTTAAGTTTATGTAAACAATACAATTTATTTTTATAATAAATATATCTTTAATATTATATTGTGCTGCATATAGCTGTATTTAAAAAAGCATTTTCTCCTTATATAAAATTCTAGGTTGACTAGGCAACCTTTATTTAATCTAGCAATCCTAGTCTTGATAATTTGTGGCCTAGGATGAGATATTTAACTTTTTTCTGTAGCAGATTCTTATCGCTACTTCCAAAATTAAATTCTTTTAGAATTAAATGAGAAAATGCAAGTAATCTTATTTACTAGCACAATGACTAGCAGGAAATACTCAACAGATTTATCATTAGTGTTTTAGATATATACTGAAATATTAGCAACAAGATCAAAAGAAAAGCAAAAATTATAAAGTAAAAGTAATTGTGTGTTTTTTATCCTTATATGACTAAAAATAAATTTAAAATTTTAATTAATAGCTATAGCTAAAGGAGAAATGCTATTTGGCTATAAAGTATAATTAATTAAAATAGCATTTTGCTTAAGAAAAAACATTCTGTAATGCACTATTTAAAAGATAAGTCTTTAAAAAAAAGCCATGCCTTTATTATTTTGTTTGTTCATTTGAGAGCCATGCAGCAGTGCTCAGGGGTCAATCTCAGTGGTGTTTGGGGAGAATATCATGATAGTAATCAGCCAGAGTTTCCATATTTCATACTAAGTATTTGCTCTAGCTCATTGAGTTATCTTTCTAGCCCCAAACTATTTTTCTTGAACAAAATTAATGATCAGATAAAACAATTAAATATTCAATTCAAAATATTCAATTGTATCATAAAATATGCAGTCTTTTAAATCAATGTTACCACAATTTAAAAAATATTAAGGGAAATGAAAACACAAGATTATGAAGAAAGAATTAAATGGCAAATTAGAAAAACAATAAAAATTAGTGTACTAAAATATATAGAATGCATAGCATTGATTTAAAATATATAATAGCTTATTCCTTTAATATATTTTATATATACAAATACATTTTTGGGACCTGAGTTCTGAATAAGGAAGGATGCCATTTTGTAAAGGCAATATGGGTGGCTTCTCAGGTTCTGAGGTGGGAGAGATGCCATTTTTTAAAGGCCACATGGTGTAGGTCTTCACAAGTCTATGTCTTTTTTTTTTATGTCTCTTTGTTTTTTTAATATAATTTTTATTTTAATCATAATGGCTTACATATTATTGACAATTCTATAGACATTGTCCCAAGGTACCTGGCCATACCAGATAATCTATCAAGGAAGGATCAGGGAGCAATAGGAAGGTACCCCTAGAAATAGCCAATCATTTTAAAGATTACAGTAAATGGTAACCTCCCTATATCCTTTCCCTATATAATCTTCCTCATGATCTTGAGTGGGGTTCATCTCCTTTGAGAGATAGCCCTGGATGGACACTGTGGAGGGCTTTTTGGCAGAAGGATTAAAATATTAAATTTTATTCAAGTTGTATGTTCTCGTCCTTCGATTCCCGACCCAAGCACATTTTACATATAAAAATATAGAGCGGAGGGAATTTTGACAATAAAAGGTAAGAAGACAGAAAAACTAAGGAATACTTGGAAGTTAAAGGGGCCACCAGCTCCAGACTGAAGTCTCCAGCTTAAGGTCAGGCAGGAAGAAGACAATTGATCAGATAAGTAGAACAAAGACTCAGATAAGACTGAATGAAGAAGATCAGCAGAATTCAAAGTACTTTTTGCATAAGTCCCGACTTCTTGCCCAGAACCCCAAGTCAACCACTTGGGAAAAAGCCTCCTTATTTTGTTTCTCTGGCAACTATTCTTCTCTGGCAATTCATTCGGAAAGTCCCTACATATCCACCCCAGGTTAATGCTTCCAATTAAGAGGTTTTGAAATTCTGGTGGAAGTCTTTTCCTGCAAATATCCTAAACTTGCATAACTGAGAACCCCAGCCCCCTAGAATTAGAGAATTAGAGTGATCAGAACCAATGGTTAGAGACCAGATAATGACTGCCTTAGTGACAGAAATCTCTCACTCTTTCTTCTCTCTCTACTCTCTCTTCTCTCTCCCCCTCTCTTTCCCTCTTTCTTTCTTTCTCTCCCTCTCTCTCTTTCTCTCTCTTTTTCTCTCTCTCCCTCTCCTGGTCTCTGTCTCTCTCTCACCTCTACTGCCACCTGCTCTGTGCCTCTTATTTTCCTGAACTTTGCCAGCAGCATTGGAGGGAAACAGTTTTACAAAGCAAAGGAAGTAGATGAGTTAGACAATAAGGAAATAAAACATTGAGTTGAGATTTAAAATGATTAAAAACAATAAAGTTATTTTTATTTTAAAAATGTGATTATACTTTATCCTGTCATTATTTTTATTGCCATTGACATTACATTAGTGCATTATATTGATTGGGAATGTCAGAAAACAAAATTACCAGGACAAGTCTTGGGAGCAAATGTTTTCTTAAAAGGTATTCAAGTAAGAACCATACTTATCCCAGAATCTGCTTATTGCCTACAATTTACAATTTAAAATAGTTTTCTAATGTGAAAACAAAGAGAAATTTACAGTAATAGCATCTGGGCAAGCCTTCAAGCAGAAGACAGAGCTCCTCTGCAAGAAATTCAGGAGGTTTAAGTAGAATTTAGGGCACAATAAGTAGCCTTTTTAAAGTCTCATGCAAATTTTCTTTGACAGTATGACAAATCCCCATAGTATATTACTTATTAGTATTGTCCCTTAATGTATGATTAATATTATGCACTAAAAAAAATAACGACAAGATTGCAACTCCACATACGTAAGAAAAAAAGATCTAACCCAAAGGCAAGGAAATTGTTTTATGTTAGTAAGCAATGGATGAATAGCTGGTTTCCTCCATGGCTCATCTGTCTAAACAGCTGTGGAGCTTATGTTTTTCTGTATTCTTTTGAATGCTATTAACTTTGAAACTCTATTGAATAGACTAACATACCCATTGTCTTTGTAAATTGTCATATCTCTCTGTATGTAGAGGGTGAGCACCACAACTATTTGATTTTAATTTGCTGAAATGTGAGGACTTTTCTAGACAGAGGGGTTGAATGCTTTGTGCTTAATTGGATTACATAGCCATCCAAACCATGGGAATATAGAAGGAAAATTCCCCAAACTACTATTAGAAGATATATCGTATAAAGATGCTATGTAACTGGCAATTAATTTAATGCCATGTATTTAGTTCAGTTGATGACTGCCAAAAGCTTGTGTTATGCTAAATATGAACTTGTTAAGCGTTTGATTTCCTCATGAAAGCAGCAGTTTCATTTTATTTCAATTTAAAAATTAAAAAAGGATTTCCCCATGTGTGTACATTCATGCGTTGTAACTATTTTATAGATACAGCTTCCTTCTGTAAATTTAATTAAACAAGGAAGTGCTTCTATTGCCATCTTCGTGTGAACATACTGAACTCTGAACCTGTAAATGCTTCCATGTGACAAAATCAAGCTCCAAACTAGAAAAAACAATAGTAAAAAAGCCAGTTCTGCTCAGATCTATTGCTATTCATGTAACTAAAACTGTGTTTCTTTGCTTCTACTATTCTTTTTCTAACCCTAACTTGTGGTGTTTGTACCTTGAAAACCAGTTATTTGAGAGACAAGATTTGATGCAATAATAAATAAATAAAAATAGGCTTGTTTAGGTATTTTATCAACCTGAGGAGAGAATGGACTTGTCCCCCAATCTATCTTGGTCCCAGGTTGGGATGAATGCTGATTGGACAGTAAATAAAAATGGGTAGTGTCTGTCTGATAAAAGGAATTTAGGCTTTTGATGATCCAATTGGCATCAGTGTTCTATTATCCCCATTTCTAGATAATATCCACCTACAGGGGCTGCATGGGACTTTAGCAATCTTTATAGAGGGCCTGGTGCTTGTTTTTTCCCCTCCCTCCACAACAACCTGTGTACTAGGATAACCTTTTAGGATTAAAAGACAGGGATGAGAGCGCTGAGGAATGAGTATTTCCAAAAAAATATACATATGGTGTGAGACAATATAGTACCCCAAATTTAGAATAAAGTCAGATCTCTTGGCTGACAGTCAAAATTAGAACTACATGAACCTAAGTTGGACATGATATATGTCACAAGCTGTCAAGATATCCTAACTGCCATGCATTGCTTATTTTGTGATTGTTTGGAAAGCAGCATAACTCAGCCCAGTGAAAAATTTATAGAGAGGGGGAACAGGATATGGTAACCAAGAACTAAACTCAAATGGGTGGATTGTAAATAAGAGATAAGAAAAACACCCAGGGGCCAGAGAGATAGCATAAAGGTAAAGCATTTGCCTTGCATGCAGAAGGTCAGTTGTTCAAATCCCAGCATCCCATATGGTTCTCTGAGCCTGCCAGGAGCGATTTCTGAGCATAGAGTTAGGAGTAACCCCTGAGCACTGCCCGGTGTGACCCACCCACCCCACCCAAAAAAAAAAAAAAAGAAAAGAAAAATACCCAGGAACAACAAGACTATTAGCCCTCAAGTGCATGAAAATAAGGGGGAAAATATCTTGTAAATTGGATGTGTTAAAAAGCTTGCCAGGATGTCTCAGGTATTCTAACCTTGTTTACTTTTCTGTAATCCCACCATACATCAATGAGGAAAGAATGTAGCTTTGTCTCCCTCCTGCCTGTGTGTAAAAATATAAAATGTGTACTAAGATACTACTTTGGGCCCTCAGTACCTTTGTGGCTTTGGAGATCCTCAGCGCTGAGCTCTATTAAACTCTATTCTTTAATTATCTATCTCTGGTGTCCTTATGTCTTTGTGGGTCCAGCCTCACAATAAAGTTAAGGAGATAGCTCAAATACTGGAATACATGTCCTGGGTTTAATCCTTGAATTGTCCCCGAACACCACTAGGAATGAGCAAACATTTTTTTTTATAATTTACATATTATGTATACTGTAAGAATTATATAAGCAAGTACAATGTATATATTAAGTGGCAAGTAATATATGTATTAGATGTAAGTAAGCTTGCTCACTTACACTTTCTGTCTTGCCCCTACTTGCTGTCAGCAGAGAGCTTTAATCACATCCAGGTTAGCTCCTCAAATCCAAATTATTTTTGCACAAAAACCTTAAATTTTTAAATATTCTTTTATTTACTTTGAATTTCCAACCCCACAATGGTTTTGATGAAGTACTACTTTGAAGCTGCTACTTAAACTAGTCATGTCTCAATCCTTGACGAAGTATATATGGAAGTACGAGGTTGATATAGCACTTTTCAAGTCACTGCTGAGTTCTGTAGTTTATTACTGTTAATAAAAATGTGAGACTTTATGCTAAACTTAAAATAGTACACCTTATTTAAACAACATGGATGCATTCAATACATGTATACATGTGTTCATATATAAAGTGAGAAGGGAGTTTTAACCAATATTAGAAAGAAAGAAACAGGCTCCCAGTGGAATCACCTATGCTAACCTTCTTTACATTCCACACCAGTTTAGTAAATAATGGTACACACAGATAGGTAGATAAAATCTTCTAAGGGCAGAATTTGAAATCCATTAGCCTAAAATTTCTTGGCCAGCACTAGTAAAATAATTTCCGTGATAAGAATGCATTTCTTATTCCCTAAAAAAAGATGGTCATATGGTCATACCTTTACTAGCCTCTCTCTTCTATTATTAATAAGCCTCCCACACTCTTTCTGTCTGCAAAAACCTCCCACTATGTTCTGTTGTACTCTGCCTTAGAATTTCATTCTATTAGCGAGTTGGGAGGTTGCCACTTCATGTGTCTTTGAATAAAGTCAAAGTGTTATTCAAATTTACTGGAATAATCTTTTAACAGAACTCTGAGAAAAGAGAAATGTGTGTGCTTCATTGGTCATTTATTTGGTTCTAATCAGAAGCTGAAAACAGCAGGATGAAAATGCTGAGAGGTCTTAATGTGGTTGATTTAGAAACCCCAAGTATAAAATTCTAATATTCTTGGGATGGTGATTTAACTAAGTCTTCTTGTAAAGCATTTTATTTTTCTAATATTGTTCATTGTGGCTCTGTCTATGTCAGGACACAAGGGAAATCATCCTGAACTCTGTATTCTTCAGAGCTTGCATATATTCAGAAACAAGCATCAGTTGATTGATCTGGTCACATCCCTCTATATCTTTTCAGTTCAGGTCTTGCCCCAGAATGAGTGAGGTCAGGTCAGATTTTGCATTAACAAGAGTAAAAGCAAGAAGTGTATTAATAATATGTTTATCGCCTGTACAAGTGGGAGAAACCTAGCAAGGTTATAGAACTCTTCTACAAAGCTTCAAACATCAGCTTAACTCCTTAGAGAAGACCAAGGTTGGGGAGAGTGTAGGGAGGTCAATAGGGTGCTTATCTAGAAAGGCACAATGAAACAAAGGTAAGCTGATTGAAGTTCACCTTCTCCATTGAAAAGTGATAAGGAGATTAGGTCTTCCTGGAAGATACTCTAGGGAAGAAGCTTACCTGTAATTGTCTTTTCAGAAGAGTGTCTTCCATCCGGACTTCAGAGCCCTTCTCAACAAATTAAACTTTGCCGAAGATATACTTTAGGGGGTCAGATGTTTTGCTCCCCTCCACCACTGTTAAAGTAGGTTTGGTGATGATTGGGTGGTTGTCTGGAGAACTGATATTGAAGAAATACTTTATAAAAAAACTAATTTTCTCCTGTAGGTATGTCCAGGTGGACACTTTTCTGATAAGAGACACAGGATTTAGAATAACATTAAAGTTAGAAAGTATTCTTGATAATATTTAGATACTCTGTAACCTTGAGTAAAGAAATAATCCTCAATAAAATTCATATATATTTGTCGACAGAGAACATATTTACCTTTAAGAAATGGAATGTGGACTAAAGGTGTAACGACTCAAAAGGCATAAAATAGTTACCACATATTAAGATCTTACAATTCCTCCTCCCCCTGTGCCCCCAAACGACCATTTTCTCTCTAGGTTCTTAATATCAAATATTTTAAAATGTATAAATCCTCTTGGCTTTAGAAATATTGTAATAAACCTGTGTTTCCCATTATATACTACTGTTATATTAATAATTCAGATTTTTTATATTAAGATGTGTAAAAATACTACAATGACTTACATCTTTTAGGTTAGGTTTTGTCATACAATGAGTATGGGTCATGTTAAACTTTGCATGAATAAGTCACAATAATGTATTATTAAGAGATCAAGAGTTTCAGAATTGAAGTTTATAATATGCTATTAGAAATAGTGTATTTTGATCATTTAGTGAGCATCTCTCTATGGCATAGGTGTATATTAATTGTGCATAATTTTTTAATCTCTGCTTTACTTCCCTCTTGATATGAGGGAGCCCATTTCATTACTTATGGGGCCTTGATCTCTATCTTTGTGAGAAAACTCCATATTTCAGCAGAAATCCACACAGCACATTGAAAGATCGAACAACCTTATCCTTCATGACTTTTGCTATCTCCTAAAAATTTTTATTTCTCTCCTCACATCTACCTTTACCTCCTTTATGATTTACTATATCATCTCCCATTTTATTTATTGTGTTTGGGTTTTCTGTTTATTTTGTTAGCCACATCTGATAGTGAGATGCCTAGATCTGAGGTCATGGTTACCCTCAGAGTTCTGTGGGGAATCATATGATATGGGGGCTAGAAATCAGTTTTCCAGTGAGGAAAGCTTGTGCTCAGCTTATTAAGCTATTTCTTTTTTCTCCTGACATATACTTATTTAAAGCTGACACTAATAGCCATTGTCTAGTGATCATGCCCCTGAAATGAATACAATTCACTAGAAATAGTCCCTAACAAAAAATAAATCCAATTCTTCTATTATTTTTTATTTCTTTGCAGAGTTCATAGTGATCATAGAATCTGGGTAAAATGGCTTGACACACTTAGATAACAAATATAATAAATATATACTTGTAAAAGAATGTGTGCATTTATTCTAATACATGCACACATGTATAAATTCACAGGTTTATCTTACACATGCATTTCTACATACACTTTTCCCTCTGGGTTATAGACCTAAGGCAAGACTGGGCTTGTCTTACTGACCTATATTCACTGGATAGCTATGAATGTCTCAATGATTAGCCTGAGATTAGTCGCTGAGGGAGGCAGGAGGAAAGCTACCTCCCATGTCTTAAAAATCTCCTTCCTTGAAGGGCAAGTCATAGAAAAAAAAACCCTCACTGAATATTTCAAACAGTTTTAGGCATCATAATAGGCTGTATTCTGGGTCACTTTGCACACCCAAATTGTTTTTTGAGACTATTAATAATATCATGCTGAGCAATTTAATAAACACAATCAGTGGTAAAGCCTGTTACTTTTGTTTTACTGGTTTGAAAAATCATTTATATATTCACTCATAGTTAGAAGCCTGCTTCCTTAACTAGGGAATCTTGAAGAATAACTTCTGCACGTATGATAGGGATCTTTTATTCCTGGGTGACAGAGCCTATTTTGCAGTTTCTATTCACACCCAAATTGTTCTTGAGGAACAATTCAGGCATCATTCGTGTGGGCCTCCCACACTCCGAATAGGTTAATAGCCAATGTCACCTTCACTGGGCTATTTTTTGGATAGAGACCATTAAGGAAAATAGCTATTTCAGTGAGTGGCATATTAAAGTTCTAGCCCAGAGCTCTGTCTGCCCCCAGGTTCCAATACATGTGAGACTGGCTCAGTGAGAATGCTGCATGGGTACCATCTCAAGACTAGAAATAAAAGAGAAGCTAGCCATAAAGTTGAATGACTGAGAAGATGAGGGACCTGGAAAGATCCAAAGAAGCTCAAAGACAAAACTGGAATCACACTCAAGCTTCTTCTCTATAAACCTCTGTCTATTGTTCACTTACTTCCTGCTGATTCTTCCATTCCTAATGTCTATCAGCCACTTGTGCTTTTCTTAGCAATCTATAAGATTTATAGTTCAGACATGGAATGTTGCTTCTCAGCCTATTTTTCTGCCCTCCTATTTATTCTTCTAAACATTATGAAAAAGAAATGCTACATCAGAGTTAAATATTAGAAAACATTTGCTTCTTCCCTAGAGATAATATTTATTGAATGTGAAAGAGAGGAATTTTTAAATGTGTCGCACTTCCCCTTTAATTTTGGCTGCCTAGAACCTCAGAACCGAATATTCAGATAACTAATAAAAAAATCTAAAAACTGACTATACGTAGATACATTGATCTATACCTAGATCCTTTAAAATCATTACTCAGTTCACATCAAAGGTACTTAGGATATGTTCATATGCATCTTTTCTGAGCCTAATCACTTATTTTAATTTATTGGTCTAAGCCTTATTTTTTAATCCAGTTGAAAAAAGCTGAATTCATCGTATCTTTGTTTATATTATAATTATACTTTATTTTTAATTTTTCATTGTCAGTGATTCTCTGAAACAACCACTCCTTTGTGGAATGAAGTGAAGTAAAAATGAATAATGAGTAAGTAAGCAAAGCCCTTGCAGTGGATAAAAGAAATAAGTAAAGAATTAGAAACAGACTGAAGGAGATATAAATTACTCTACATGGCAAATGGCATAAGGTGGCATTTTGGGGGAGCAAAGAGAAGTCAGGAGATGGGAAATTAAGAGAGAAAATTACTGAGATTAATTATTTGTGTGGGTAATGTCCATTAGTTTATAAGGACAGTGAAATCTGCTATTCAGCATAAGGTCCATCCCCTGACTCCAATTCAGTAAATTCTGATGCCAAATGCCTTAGAATTAATAGCGCATGTAGGGAAAGGTGATTGGCCCAGTGTAATTTAGCAATTGAAAGTAGGAAGGAAAAATTAAAAGGAAAGTTGAAGTACTTAAAAATATAAAGCAAATGACAATGGAGATGCATGTAAAATACTTGATTTTCCTTTTATCTAGGATAAAATGAGATATTCTCCATTATCTATGCTTTCTTTTTCTTTTTGCCCCTCATTTTTGCTTTACCAAACTATTTTCTTTACAGGAAGAGATGTAAGAGAGATGAAGTAGAATAAGAATGATTTTCATCAGAGAAATAGTTCTTAAACTATATGGGTTGTAACTGGACCAATGAAAAACTCCTTGAAAATTGGAATAAATTGAGATTCATATACCATCTCCTTATCTATTCTTATATGGGATTAAAATTGAGTATAGAAAGAAAAGCAAATGTTTATGGTTTTTTGTAGTTGTACATCTTCTGGTGGTGTTTTTTCTTTTATTCCTATTTAAATCAAAATTGATATCTATTAGAATTTTCACACAAAAAATTTTTCACATGTCCAAAGTAGCCAATTGTCCATGTTTCAAATAATTTGATCTTGATTTTGTAAGCAATATAGAGAAAGAAATTGTAAAAATCAGATAGTAATATTATTGGTTGAGTTAAGGGATTTACCATCTCAGGATTATTATTTTATGTTAATTAATTACTTTATATATTATTTATCAATAGTATCAATAAATTATAAATATGTTTTCATTAAACTTATTTTAGCTATTGTGGGGTATAAGCTGCTCATAATACAATTATTTCTGGCATCACATATCCCAACACCAATCTTACCACCAGTGTAACATTGTCCCTAATTTCCCAACCAACCCAAAGGCTGCTTTTTGGTGCAAAAATTTATTTAGTGTAAATACTTTACTTAGTATTGCTTGGTACAATTAAATGGTAATGGAACTTAAAAAAAAGTCATTAAAATTTTTTTGAAAACAGTCATATCTCACAATAGGTCATTTATGTCATTGTTTGAAGCTTTATTAAACTGTTTATTGCAGTTGAATATTCTGTTGTTGGTTTTGCTTGTTGAGTATTTGTGGCTTCTGTGATTATTTTATATATAGTTTGGTGTATTTCTACTGGGAAGCCAGTATTAAAATTATGGAGGTGTCACATGGGCATGTAAGCAGTAATGTGGTCCAGGACTTTGAGGATGTGTGGATCCAGGTCAATGAGCTCATATGGTGACAGCAGTGTTTCATGGACATAGCTGCTGTACTTCTGGAAGTACAGAAGCACTGGGGGATAAGGGAGTGGGAGAGAGGCAGCCTGTTCAGGCTCCAAACTATTCCTGGAGATGTCAGCCACAAAACCTGCATATCTAGATTTTTATTTTTATTTTTTTTGTACCTAAGAGTCTCTGCAGAGATGGGCATGGTGGCAGTTGTAGCATAGGCCTGTGTATGTAACTGCCAGGGCTTCAGCAGGGTGGAGCAAACTTTCCTTATTCCCCTAAGGTAAGTGGAGTCTGGTACAATCAACTGAAAGGCTGGTATATCCATGAGATTTTGCTGTTAGTTCTGTCTCTCTTTAAAAAAAAGGAAAGCATGAGTTGGCTGCTTGTGTAGACATGGAGGTCAAATGTATAAACCTTTAATATTTTCATTACAACTCACCTCTTGGAAATATTTTAATTTTACCAAAATTTGAAAATAATTGAGACTGTGAATGAAATTGGACATCATAATTGTTCAACCATGAGTAAGGCAAGCTTCAAGAATAGTTTTTGATCATTTTGGTGAATTAGCCTGTAAGTAGTCCTGTCTTGAATCCTTGAATAGTGCATTTAACTTTATGGAATGGACAGAGATTTCAAGAGACAAAATCGGAAATTTAAGGTTGTTTTAGGCCAGGAACCAGTGCATTGCCATTTAGTATTCTTTCTTTAAATTATGCAGTAATATTTGTAGTAATATTCCTTATCTTCAGACCATCAAATTTTGTATAACTTTAATTTTAAAAGCCAAACAAGATAAAGCTCATCAGTTCTCTTTATATAAAACTGGGAAACTGAAACTAAATAAGGTCATTCATAGTTGTTAGCCTGTAGCCATTAAGGAGGGATGTTAGAGATCAAAAAAATTACCTTTTTGTAATTATCTTCTATGTCTTCAAAATTTATTTTCCTCTTAAGCCATGATATTGTTCTATAGTTGAAGGCAATAATAGACTAGGACATAAAGAACTTTACAGGGACTGTCATAAGATGGTTCACAGAAAACACTGAGAAAAATATGAATTTTATTGTGGCAATCTAATAAGAAATACAAAGTTAGACGTATGTAAAAAATAACTGGTAAGTATGTATAGGTAGTGTAACTTATTGTACCATTAAATCTTCATAGCACCTGTATGAAAGTAGATGCTATTATTTTGTAGGGTAGAAAATGAGGTTTAGACAAGTTAAGTGACTTGACACTAGCTGAGAAAATGACCTTGCATGGGGCCTAGAAAAACAACTCTTTTTGAAGTTATTATCATCTAATATGAGGCTTAGCATTAACTCTGTAAAATGGCTATCAGGATAACAAGTGAATATAGGCACTTAGGAATAATCACAATTTTTGTTATTTATTATTTATCATCACAGTCATCTAAGGCTATTGCTCATTTCTCTTCATCACCTCAAGGCCTCCTAGCAACCCAGCCCCTGGGACTGTCCAACAGTGAATCATCACCCGAGGCCGATTAAAACCTCCCTTTAGAATTCAGGCACCATTGCTCGCACAGGGAAAGACGATTAGAGGACAATCTGCAGATGTATGAGAAAAGTGCCTTTCAGTCAGTGAGGAAATCATGGTGGCGATAAAAATGTCCCTCTCAGATCTCCAACTGCAGGCAGCAGACTTGACTAATGGCCTCAGCTGCTTCTCGCCTAGTTTCTTTGCAGCTTTGGCAAACAGAAGCTGTGCTTGTCAGAGGCAACTCCGATCAATGCCTGAGCCTGGGAAAGATATTAAGGAAGGTTGGATACAGGGAGACACAGGACATCTCTGACTGCCAGCCTTGGCTCTCGGACTGATAACTGGAATTGGCAAACTTTCTTAGAACAGAACTGTTGTAGGAGACTTTTCTAGGCTTTCTTTCCTTCCTGTTTTATTTCCCACGGTTTAGCCATCACTGAAGACAGATGGTTTACCAGTCTCTTCTACCTCCCACCCCACCCCATTTTTGTCTCACAGGGCTTTTCCCTAATAAATATCTTGCAATTTCATCCTCTGCTGGCATCTAAAGCTAACAAAAATAAACCCAATAATAACAAAAAACAATTAAATGAGTTACATAGCTATTTCCCAATACTTGGAATTCTATCTCCAGTTACTATTATTTTCTAGGAATAAATTACTGATTCTTAGACTTCTCTCTTTTTCTCTCTTTTATTTTATCAAAATGGTAAAGTGTATGGCACTTGTTTTCACTTTTCAATTTTAGAGCTAGCAAGTGCTGTCTTTGATATGGTTTTCTTTTTGTTTCTTATATTTCAGTGCTAGATCATAGTGACACAACATGGTTATTCTATGTACAAATTATTCTTTAATCTAAGAATAAATATAGTCTTTATCAAAGAGTAAATATTGCTTTGATTTTTGGCTCATGGAACCCAACATTGCCACATAACAACAACAAAATGTGTATCTTTGAAGATTTACCATCATTAACACTTAGGATTCAAAATTACTTGTAAAATTCTAGAGTAAAGCATGAAATGTCTTTTTAATTGGCTTTTCACCTCCAAATTAAAATTACTTTAATAAAACAAAATTTTAGATTCATTATCACCATCCAAAACTGACTGAAAATTTAACGCCTGTTTGCACATGTTGAACTAATGGCAATACTAGTGCTTTTAAATCCAATCGGAATTAAAAACACAATCTTACTTCTAGGTAGATTGCTTCTTCCTAAGCCAATATTTGATTCTTTAAAAGCACAATGGTTGTATTATTCTCCTAAATGACAAATAGATCAAATAGAGGATGTTTAATACACAAAGGAAATGGTATGGTATTTGCTGCAACTGTAAGAAGCAATAGTTATTGTTTGTCCTTAATGAAGAGGCAAACACTGATAATTCATCCTTATCAATAAAATGGAACATGAGCCTGAAAACCTGCAAGATTTAATCTAAAATGGAGTGCTGAGATTTTCCAAAATCTCTTACACATTATCTCAATGTAGAACTATTTCTTTATAATCTTGTTCTAAGGCTATGATCAATGAGAACTTTAAGAAGGATTTAGTGCTGATGATAGGATTTTCTTCTCCTGAATGATGCCACATAAGGGAAAATGCATTAATGGAAAAAGCAAATTTAAAACTCATTACTTGATAAAAAATTTTATAATACATATTTAAGACTTTTGTTTAAAAAGATTTTAAAACCTCATTTTAAAGGGACTAGTCCGATATGTTGACATTTTTTAAACTTGATACCCAAGATTGTATATAAGAAGTTGTGACTGGGGCCGGTGAGGTGGTCCTAGAGATAAGGTGTCTGCCTTGCAAGCGCTAGGCAAGAAAGGACCCGGTTCAATCCCCTGGTGTCCCATATGGTCCCCCCAAGCCAGGGGCAATTTCTGAGTGCTTAGCCAGGAGTAACCCCTGAGCATCAAACTGGTGTGGCCCGAAAAAAAAAAAAAAAAAGAAGTTGTGACCATTCTCGTTTTGAGGTATCACCAATTAAAATGAAACTAAATTGTGATTTGGAGAAGTTTGTTCTTTTGTTTGTCTTAGTTGTGAGACATATATTTTAATTTTATTAAAAAGAATGAAGTTTTAACATTTCATCACATTTGCTGAGTTGGGCAAATTTCCCTGCAATTCAAAGAAAACAAAGTTGAAAACAGATGTATTTTTTGTGTTTATGGAAATCAGGTCCCAAATTTAAAAGCATGCATGCTACAGGGAAAGAGTAGACTCTCTGAGCTTGCTTACTATATGAACAGCTATTAATTCATTTAAAAAGTAATAAAAATATTATTTATCTAGATTAAATTAAAAAACTGAAAATAGGGATAGAGTACCAACATAATTATTACAAAGAATTTATGTCATTCCTCAATTCTAGGATGCAGACTGTAATATTTAGTACAACTGTATCAGCCTACCCTCATTTACCAGATCGCACATAGATTTTAGCAATTATAGTGAGTGTTTTAAAATATGATAAAACAAAATGTAATTAACTAAAATGCTGTCACTTTCATTTTTAAACCTGTTTGTAAACTACTATAAATTCTATTTCCCCATGAGTTGAGCTAAATGTACTGTGTTTATAAAGGAAGATTTTGTATTAACAAAATGCTACTTTATTCTTCTAAGTTCTTCAATATACTATAGTTTCTCTCTCTCATAAAAAGTATAGATAGGGATTTTTCTTAGAAACCCAGAAAAGTTTAACTGTGCTCAAATGCTTCAACTCATTATAACTTAGCAAATTCATTTGGAAAGCAGTTCTTCCTGATAACCAGCTGAGCTTTAATTTCCATCAAAGTATTTCATTAATAACTAACAGAGTAGAAAGACTCCTCTGTCCTTAATTATTAGTACTTCCAATTGGGCATTCTTAGGTCTTAGTTGTCATTTAATTACTGAAAGAAAAGTTTGTTTGTTTTAGGGACTGGATGTTGGATTTCGTGGGTTACTCTCTCTCTCTCTGTATACAATTATTTCCTTTTCGAAGAAAACCTGGCATTAATCCTGTTATCCCTTAGCTTTGTCATGCTTTAACATTTATTTAGTAGCCCCACTTTTTTTGTTCTTGCTCTGACACATTATCTTGCTTTCATGTTTTGTTTTCATTCTTTTTCTATACTGCCAATATTTTTAATTAAAGTTTTTCCCCTATATCCTATATTTCCTTTTAATGAACTCTTTTAACTGAAAACCTGAATTTCTCTACCATTCATCCTAGACAATATTTTTCTTATTATATGCAAAATTCACTTCATTTATATCTCTAGTATTTCAAATTTGATATAAAACTTGATTTCAAACTATTTCAAACTTGATTTATTTTCTTTACTGAGACTGTCTCACTACCCAATTGAGTAAATTATTATTCTTACATTATATTTGTTATCAATAAAGTATTAATTACAAATTTAGAGAATATACAGCAAATAATAGGAATCTGTTGAACATTTCAAAGACATACTTTTGTTGAGTGAAAGCAAAATCATCAGCTATTTAAAAAAGCCAATAATTTGGATTTCCCTTTGATTATAGATTAGAAGTTGGGCATTGATTAATCATACTCCATATATAGTTGTGTTCTTTTGCCATAAAATTTTTTAAACCTTATATAGAAGACATGTCAAAAAAAATAACTTGTCATTTTGTGGTGGAAAATTAGTAGCTTTGACTATCTGCTTTGAGAGTTAAAAATATCTCTTATTTTTACTATTATCTCTACTATTTTTTTTATAATTTCTGGGTTTTTTTTGGGGGGGGGGCGGTTCACACCCAGCTGTGCTCAGGGGTTACTTCTGGCTCTGCACTCAGAAATCGATCCTGGCAGGCTTGGGGGACTATATGGGATGCTGGGATTCAACCACCATCTTTCCTGGATCTGCTGTGTGCAAGGCAATCACCCTATCACTGTGCTATCTCTCTGGCCCTCTATAATTTCTTGAAGTGGGGAGCAATCAGGGTCTTACTTGACAGTATGACCCTGCCATAAAAGCTTCACAGTTGGTCAATGCTCTTTTCTAGTCCCCAAATATTATTAAATTATGTAAATTGTTAGGAAGAAGACTGTATTATAATATTATGTACTTCTGAAAATAAGCAGCAGTCTGAGTTTTATCCACCAGCTATGTTTTTATTATCCTGCTCTCTGCTCTAAGTGATTATGTGCCAAAAATTTTATACAGAATGATGTATTTATGAAATACTCTATGAAAAATAGGTTCTGTGGTAGAATGAAGTATTTACCTATAGATTTTTAATTGTTAAACATTAAAGAGATTAAGATGCATTCTCTTTATCTATAATACTTCAAATAATAGCCAACTACCAATGTTTTACATTTGAAGTTTAATAACTCGTACTAGCTCAAAGAATAAGTTGAATGATGTTTTGAGTTGATGTCTTAAAGGATCATCAATGCCTTCTTTATTGCCAGGTTCAGTTCCCTGATCCTCCTTTTTTGTCCCCAATTCTTTCACAGATTAAGGCACTCTTGTGGAAAACAATGATACTAAAGCAAATAATTTCTCTTTAGAACCCTAATTTTTATTTGAATCAAATGTTGTTGTTTGTATCTTTCTTCTATAATCTTCGCATATATAACTGCAATGTAATGTGTGTGCTTATATTGTCTCTGACTCTTTAGACAGTATAGCTGTAATTTTAAAAGTTCTTTATACCTTTCAATATTGTTTATTGTCTCAAATAAGATTTTTAACTTTTAATTTAGTAATTAGTCATGACAGCTATCACAATTAGACAATTTCCTATATCTAGAACTGTTTTTTACAATTTATTCCTCTAAAATCTCTTAGGTTCTCAGGACCTGGATTTTTTTTATCTACAAAATGGAAGAGAGAAAAGAGTTGAAGACTAGTTAATTGGCATTTTATGTGGCTTCATAAAATAATGCATATAAGATATTCACCATGAAAAATTGTTCAAGAAATGACAACTATGAAAAGTGATGATAGAGGTAATTGTTAGATGTAAAGTTTGAAAACCATTGTGGACTTGAGATATTGTCAAAGATATATTTTACTTCATAGTGTGTAAGAGTTTGAAATTCCTTAAATGTATAATCCATCTAATTCTCAATCATGTATTCCCATCTATTGTCTCAAGTACAATAACTAGAGCACAGTGAAAACTCAATTAACAAAGTACCTGGTTTTAAGAAACATATTCTAGAATGGGAAACAGTAAATCAGATAGGAAATAATCAGGATTATTTTATAGCTTGTCTGTTGTTTTAATTATAAAATATAAAATCTAATGTCTGGGGGAGGACATTCTCGGCACAGCACCTTTACTCTTCCACTGGCGGGTCTGAAGGTACAGAATAATGGCATAGAAATAATTGCAAGCAGTCTGTTAAAGTTTCGTCTGAATCAGGTTGGTTTGTTCTATGTCCCTACCCGCCATGTGCATTTCTTCACATGGGTTCTATGCTAAGCCCTTTCCAACCAGCTTCTTGTCTGTTGCTCTCCATGATTCCTTGATCCTTTTTCTTTGCCCTCTTCCCCCAAGGCAACATCTTTATTTAAAACTGCAGACCCCTCACAGTGGGTGGGTCTCATCATCCAGGTGAAATTAATATCGGCATTGGGGGAGGAGTAACACTTGTCTACTTGAGCTATATTCCACGTTAGGATCACTATTCTGGAGTAAAAAAAAATAACAATGGTATTTATGGACTTGGGCATCAAAACAGCCTTAAAAATCTTAAAGACCCAGTGATTTTCCTGCAACACATTTTTTCAACTGAACCCAGTGGAAAATAATATAAGAATTTTAATAAAATGTATATGATCCTTCTAAGATTTTGGAAAACTTAGGAGGAAAAATTGGCTTCTTCCAGATATTGTTGAAGGTATAAATAAATTGTCTGAGATTTTCTTTCATATTGTTCATTTAATGCATGTGTATAGATGAGATGAGAGACAACTGCATGTTCGAGAAAGGTTAGCTCAGGACAGGGATATTGCTCAAAAATGTGAAACACATGCCCAACAGCCCTAAGATCCTGAGTTGGATCCCTGGCATTGTCTATTCATTCTCTCTCCTGTTTTTTCTGGGTATAGCCCTGGAGTAGCAAATCATCAGGCCCAAACCATCAAATTGAACAATACTAGAAGTTGTTCATGGGCTTGAACCACTACTAGCACCGCTAGTTGGGGCTCTTTAAAAAGATTGTTTCCTCCACTGCTGTTGAGCTATGACATTTCTCTGCAAAGAGAGGAAAAATTGTAATCACATGGTTGTCAGAACTTATTAAGTAGAGAATTAGACCTGTGCAATACAATTTTGGTCATTTTTTGTAAATGAAGGGAAGTCACTGAATCATTTGATTGGAGCTTGATCTTATATGATGATCAGAGGAGAGGAATGCAGGGTGTGTGTGTGTGTGTGTGTGTGTGTGTGTGTGTCTAGAGAGCTCTTTACTGAGTGGGAGAAGAAAAAGGTCTGAAGGGTTTGTGTCAGCAGCTCTGCTGCCAGACATAGCTAGATATGGGCAAGAAAGAGGTTTGTGACTTTGCCTTAGACTTCTGTAATCAAATTGTTTTCCACCATAGAGAGACTCATCTGTGAGCAAGTGATCACATATTGATCAGAATGTCTGTGCTTTAAGTCAGTATCTGTGTTTTTACTCTAGTACTTGTTTATTTGTGTATATGTGTAGTCTGCATGTGTGTTCACCTATGGATGCGCATGTACATGGGAATGAAGCTATTTGCTGAAATCTTCATTTCAGTGAAAAATGTAGCTGTTTTTGCCTGTAGGTTTTTGTTTGTTTGTTTGAAAAGTACGTTTCCACTTTCTCTACCTGTACTCACTCATCCATACCCTCTTTTATAAAGGCTTCCTTGACCTCAGTCATAATCCTTTTTGTTTCCTCTGCTGCTGTGCTTCCTATACCACACCCTTTCTGATTGATTTATCTCTAAAGCTGCTAGAGGGCAGGATCATTCTCTTAATAATCTCCCTGTCCCCTGTGGCAATTCTTATAGGACTAGCACAAATTCTCTGACTCATATGGAATTAAATGGTAAATGAATGCCTACAATTTTATCACACAAGACACAGTGGAGTTAATTAACTGAAGATTCTAGAGAAACCTTGGATGAAATCTCAAGTGTCATTTTTCCCTCCCAAATCTAGTTCTTGCCCCTCTTGATTTTCTGGTTTGTGATGAAAAATGTAAAGCTGTCTGGGTTTTATGAATCTTGCTACTAGCCTACAAAGCTTTTCAAATATGATTCAATTTCATACAGACAGAGACTCAGAGCAACTTGGCAGTTAACAGCTAATGGCTTTTAAGGGTTTAAGTCAGCCCTAAACATTATTCCAATGAGTTTTTGTGGTTTAATTACCTTAAAACATTAAGTAGTCAAAGAGCCCATCAATACAGATACATTTAGAGATATCAAATGTGTTCAACACACAAATACTGCCTTGAAGGTGTCTAATACAGCATTTTATTTAGCCAAAAAGCATGTAAAATAGTTTAAGTCTACCTATTTGAGCCTAATGATGTGTGCCATCATTAAGCTGGAAGAAATGTGAATTCAAAATGATTCTCTAAACAGCAAGGAAGAATTTTACAAAGCAAGGGACAGAGCAAATTTTACCTGATCTCTGTCTTCACCTTGTTAACTTGAAAGCATTGATCTTAGTGGTTAAGAACCTAGGCTTTGGATTTCAACAGTTCTGAATTCAAATTTCATCTTTGCCAATTTGTAATTTTGCAGAGCTTAAGTAAAATAAGTCACAGGAGAATAACAATCATTATTCCAGGTAATTTTTGTGAATATATCTTGCAATAATTTGTGCAGAGATGGATGCTAATAATAACTGTGTTAAGCATTTTTTATTTTATTGATTTATTGGTTTTTGGACCATGCCCAAAACTTTGGATCATGCTCAGAGCTTACTCCTGATTCTGCTCAGGAATCATATCTTTTGATGCTTGGGGCCATCTGAGGTGCCAGGGATTGAATCCAGATTTGCTTTTTGCAAGGCAAGCATCTTAAATTATCACTCCAATCCAAGTATTTTTTATTAAAACAAAAACAAAAACTATTGTATTTTGGAAGACAGGGAAGAACAAATGAAGCTGAAGGGTCAGTAACCAGTTTTATAAATGAGCCTAAAATTTCCATTGTGATTTTCCTTATTTAGACTATAATTAAAGAAACTGAAGGTCGTTACTTAGTATTACCCGGTTTTAAATATTTTCTTGTGCAAAATTCAGTCTGTCCTCAGACTCACAATAGCTTCATTACTTTTTCCAAGTCAAATCACATCCCAATCTCAACAATTCAAATTGGCCTAAGATCCCGCTATAACCAAATGTTAATATTTATGAGTAATGCATTTTGAGTTCACAGATAGAAAGAGAAACCTTCCGGGAGGCAGAAATGAGTTATTGGTCTGCTATAGAATGTGTCATTTGGGAAGAGCTGCATTGTAGAGAGAGATGATTCAAATGCACAATTTCAAGGGGCAAAGCAATCTAGTTTACTAATCTCTCATTATACTAAGGTGAGGCTTTTGTGAGCATGGACTGCTCATTAGCATCTCCATTCCACCGAAGAATCCAGCTAATGGGTGCCAGTTTTATTCTCATTATTGAGCAATTCAAATGTTTGCATCCTTTCATTAAACCATCATTTAAAAAATTAAGAGTAGCAAAAGGTAAAGGCAGATCAGTTGGACCATGTCATCATGGGCATTACATGTTAGATTGTATTTATTTATTTTTAATTAGAAGGTTTCTAAGTAATTTAGATGATCTTTGGAGTTACCACCTTTCCTTCACCACTACTTTCCTAGACTGGTATGGAGCCCATTACTTTTTTTTCTAATTTTTATTTGCTGATTCCACACCATGCAGTCTGAAGTCTCCCCTATCATAGAATTCAGGTTTGTGACTACACCATATCTGTTAGTCATTTTTGATTTAATGTATGTAAAAATGTTCATGCCCATTAACTCAGCAGAAGAAAATTTTGATTTCATTCTTCCTCCTTCTCCTTCTTCATATTAATAAAATAACATGGATGTTGGATAAACAAGTAGAAAATTATAATAAAGCACCTGTTATTAGATCTGGCAATACACTCCCTGAAAATTGGCATATAGTTTCTTGAGTCAGGCAAATGCTCCATCCTAGCTCTGAGATTTAGCTAGACTATAACAGGGTATTTATGTGATACACAGCTTTGAGAAGGGCACCTTAAAAAGGAAAAAAAAAATATTTCTGTTCCATGTCAAGGCTTCTTAGGTTACATACAGTATTGCTCCCATCAACCAGTGCCCTAGAACAAAAAAAAATAAACAACAACAATAAAAAATAAACAAGATGTTCATAAACCCTAATTTTATTTCCCCAAGTCTTAATCTAGCCGCATGGTGAGTGGCAAAATGTGGATGAAGGGGAAGTTACATGGGAGAAGCAAACGATTGGTATAAAAACCAATGAAATTAAAGCATGTTTAATAAAATGTAAATTTTATTGCACTATATAAATCTAAGGTGCCATTAGAGTAAGGGAATAATAGCTAAATGTGAGTCACCAAAGTATTTATTAGCTTTTAATTGCCCTACTAATAATGACAGTCAAAAGTACTAAGATAATTATAAATCTGTCTGTATTGTGCTGTAGTTGGATAAGCAGAGGTTTGGAGTCAGATAGACTAAATTAACCCCCTGGCTTTATTCGCATTGCTCTGTGACATTGGGTAATGTATTTTACCTCTATGAGATGTGGATAATAACTTCCATTTCCAGGTTTATTTTAAGGGTTAGCTATAATGCACCTAAAGCATCTAGCATACTGCCTGGCTCATAGATATTCAATATTCAGCAGCAGCAACTGCAGTAACAGTTGTTATTATAGTCCTTGCTCCAAGAAATTTCCCTCATAAATAGAGAGGATAAATTTCTTTAGAAATAAAACAGAGCCAGTATGCCTTCTAAAAGACCTGAGGCAAGGTGGCAATGAAGCAGAGAGAGTAAGTTAGACTTTAGTTAGTACTCTGGCTGGGTAAATCAGGTTGGCAGGGGCTACTGATGTGTCATAAGGTTAGCTGTTTTTATAGTACTCCTAGAGATGACATTTGTACTCAGAGCACCTTATTTTAGGTCAGCACAGCATTACACTCAATTGAGAGATAATATTCTTTACCAGAGTCACCACTAGTTTCTACTGGGAAAATAGGAACAAGGTTACCTGGTTGGGGTTATTGAAGAAGGAAATGTCTAATAAAATATTTCTTAGGTCCCAGGCCTAGGATCTAAGAAAGCTACGACTGCTGTCCCAGTTCATAATTAATGATGAACTAAGATCATTGTCTCTAAAATTTTATTGATAGAGTCACTCTAAAGAGCAAATTTCCTACAAGTGTGAAATAATGCTATCTGAAGAATAGTGTCCCTGCATGCCATTGATCCTCACTCAGATTAAGTGTTTAACACAGGTTTCTGCAAGGAAAGTATTTCAACTAATGCTCAAAATTCTTGCTAATATCACAGTTATGACCTAATAGAACTGAGGCTGTGCATAGGGCAAGAAAGTGAAGTACAGTGGGTAGGATGCTTGCCTTGCACGTGGTCAACTTGGGTTCAGTTCCCAGCAACACACATGTTTTTGCTGAGTCTTGCCAGGAGCCCTTCCTGAGTGTAGACTCCAGTATAAGTTGTGAACAATGACCGGTGTAATCAAAAAACAAAAATAGGAGGCCACAGAGGTTGACCTGGGTTCAATCTCCAGCATCCCATATAATATACCAAGCCTACCAGGAGCAATTTCTGAGCATAGAACTAGGAGTAACACCTGAATGCCACAGTGTGTGGCCAGAAAAAACAAAAACAAAAAAACAAGCACTAAAACAAAAGCCAACAGAAAAGAACTGAGGCTATGTTCTTGGTGTTTAACACCTGTTTTACTTTATTTTTATTTTCATTCTATTCTATATCATGGGTGCTCATTAATATTAAACCCCTCTCTCCTCTTATTATTCAATAACACACTAACTTATTAAAGTGATAATCATTAGGGTATTGCAAATTATGTAACTTTAAACAGATTAAACTTTAAACAGATTAAAAACACTTTAAATAGTTTCATCCTAAATATAATTACGTATTTGTACTCTCTTCATTATCTTTTGATCTGTTTCCACTATAGCTCATAGGTTGAAATACTAATGCTGGAATTAAAGATTGAGTTGGTACCTATTCGACATAATTGCTTATGAAGGGGAATCCTCAGTTAAAATTTGTGCCCACATAAAAGAGGTATAATGGTATATCATTGCTTGTCACATAAGGCACAAGCAAAGCATTTCTTCTCTCACCTGATCATGCAAGAGACCATGGTGGCATTTGATTTCAGACTTGAAATTTCCCAAACTGTGAGAAATAAAATTTCTATTGCTTATTAGTTATTCACCATTGGTAGTTTGTTTTACAAGTGGAGAAATAAACAGCCTTCGTTGATCAAAACTATATATGTTACCTCTGTGTCCAAAAGAGTTAATGCAGCAGTTTGGTCCCACAAGTAATTCACCAGAAGGCAGTATTTATATAAAAAAATACAAACTAGTTGACTAATTTGTTTTATTTCTGTATTGATGAGTTGGATTTTTAATATGGCATTACATGATCAGAGTTAAGATTTCTAGTAAGTTTGATCACTGAAAAATATAAAATAAATATGCAGTACTATGAACAAACCAATGACCTCAGAGATAAGTGCTTAAGTTTAATCCATAAAACAGTGTGGTCTGGGACCATTAAAAAAGCCCTAGTCTAGGGTTTGAACTATGACCTGCACAACAACCATGATCCCCAGTTCCAAAGGTCTGGCAGAGACAACTGTAACGGAATGGGACATCTGGAAACACAAGGAAAGGCATTATCCTAGGAGCCATCCCAGGTTTAGTGGCAAGACCAAGACCATCAACCACAGAAGATGGATTAAAATGACACTGATGGAACAGAACTTCTAGAACAACAAAGACTGACTTCATCATAAGTCCCACCCCTGGAACTGTGCAGATACTGAGATCTCTAGATACAGAGGTCTGATTGTATCACCCAGGACGGAGCAGAAGTCTTCCAAACACCACAAAAGCACCACCTGGAGAGTAAATGATCCTGAACAGAGACTATAGTTGATCCCATGACAATATACTCCAAGGGCGGAGAAACCCCATATCTCTTAGGCCATGTAAATCCCTTTTCGAATGACCCCAATATTTACTGTGCCAGGGCAGGAGGGAAAAAAAAAGCAAAAAGCACAAAACATTGCTTATTTTTCATATATTATTTTTTTTTATTTTCATGTACTATTATTCTTATTATTATTATTTACCTATCTATTTTTGATTGATTTATTTGTTTTGGTGTGGTTATTGAAGTTGTTGCCCCCACTTATACTTATCTTTTTTTCTCCTCTTTTCTTTTCTTTCTTTATGTGCTCTGCCATGTTTCTTATCTCAAGACCATGGCGTTTTTTTGTTTGTTTGTTTGTGTTTGTTTTGTTCTTGTGGTGCCTAGTGTTATTGTTAAAGTCCTCAATGGATATTTGACACTTCTTTTTGTAGTGGTGGAGTGTTTCACCTTCATTTTCTCCTTCGTCTCTCAAACTGATGACGAGAGCCTCTAGAAGAATTCCGCTTATTTTCGGCGTATTAGACTTTTACCCCAGCTTATTACTTTTCTCTTCTTCAAACAAAACCACATAACTTGAACTATCTAGTCCTGCCTCCCAGTTAGAGGGGGAAATAAGGGAGGCATCAGGACCAAACAGGTGCAAGACTACTAAGTAATAGGCTAGGTACAGAGGGGACCACATATTCTAGCAGCCCTGGGGGTGAGGGAAGAGGAAATGGGAGGTAGGACAAAAACGGAGGAGTAGGGAGGATAAACTGGTGATGGGAATCCCCCCTGATTTTATGTAAGTATGTACCTAAAATATTATTGTCAACAATATGTAAGCCACTATGATCAAAATAAAAATTATATTAAAAAAATCAAATTCAACTTCTAGGACATTATCTTCCACATTCTAAATTAATAAAGTCATATCAGAAAAAGATAAAAAAAAAAACAGTGTGGTCATGTATCTACACAAATTTTAAAACATAATAACATAGTCTTCATTTTATTTTTCAATTATATGTATAGACATATTTTGTTTTGTATTTTTAATTGTCTATAATTCCTTATGTTTCATATCCCCTTTACTTTTGATTCTTGTTTCTTTTTTATTTTCTTTTTGTTTGTTTGTTTATTTGTTTGTTTGGGGGCAACACCCGGTGGCGCTCACGAGTTACTCCTGGCTATGTGTCCAGAAATTGCTCCTGGCTCGGGGGACCATATGGGATGCAGGGATCAAACAAGGTCCATCTTGGATTGGCCACTTGCAAGGCAAACGCCCTACTGCTGTGCTATTGCTCTGGCCGGGGATCCACTTTTTTTTAGGAGGTGGTCACTCCTAACTCAGAATTTACTCACTCAGAGATCATTCCTGGTACTTATATGGTATTCCAGAAGCAGAACCTACATCAGTTGTGTGCAAGACAAGTGCCTGGCTCACTGTACTATTGCTTCAGCCTCTTGGGGATTCATTATGATATTCGGTGGTATATATGATGATGCTTTTCTCTTAATTTAATTTAATTTATTTTGTGCTATCAAGCATTGAGCTTGGATTTTCTTTTGGTGGGAGCACACCTGTTTGATTCTCGGTGGTTACTCCTGGCTATGCACTCAGAAATCCCTCCTGGCTTGGGGGACCATATGGGATGCTGGGGGATCTAACCACGGTCCATCCTAGGCTAGCGTGGGCAAGGCAGACGCCTTACCGCTTGCACCACTGCTCCAGCTCCTATTATTGTTTCTTTTAAGGTAAAATTGCTTTACACCTAGCAGTTGTGTGACAAAAAACTTTGTGTGAAAATTCCTGCAGCAAAATTTCTTGTCCCAAGACCATGTACAACCCATTATCTTATTTGATCCCTAAATAAGTTAGCAATGTGCTTTTGCTCTTTCAATTTAATATATAAAAAATTTGAGACTTTAGAAAATAATCTTTTCCATATTTTAAAGTGAATACACAATAGGGACCTGGAGTTTAAAACACATATTTTTATATTTTCATCATAGTGTCCATGCTAATTTTCATCCATAGTGTCCATAAAAAATGACTTTTTATTTTATTCAGTATTTTCACCTAAAATAATGTGACTGAAGTTATACAACTTAAAATCATTAGGACATTTTGATTCTGCAGAACTTGACATGGGTTAGATTTCACTGAGGTGACAGTAATGAGGCTACTTGTTCTTAATTTTCTCCATAAAATGTCTTTATCTCTGATAAAAGTCCCCTTTCTTATAGAATAATCAACATAGCAACTGCAAATACATCTTCTCATAAATGCCTGTAGATAATATGTTCCTGAATAGTTTTAATTTATTGTAGGACTGGAGGAATATTATGCACATCAGTCTTATAAATAATGTGACATATATAACAGCTGCATTTAGTGCCAAAGCAATTATTTTCTTCAGAAGAAATCATTCATTTTTTTTAGTGGGAGTGGAAATTTGCATTCAGCATTGTCTTCTTACTGAATGTGGGCGAGACTTTTTTGCTCAACTGCCTGGAAGTTTAGTACCTAGAAATAATTTTTTTTTTTTGGAGAATTATCAAGATCTACAGACACTTTATTTTTGCTGGGTTAAGAAGAAAAATTGTGTTTATGGTCACAATGATACTGATACCTAGTTTTCTATCAGTATATTTGAGTTCTTGCTGAGTTGATATAAATCTTCAGTACTTGGTATTGTGCTTATTCATGAATTAATTTATTGGCCACAATTACTAAAAAAAACTAACCTTTGCAGGGTCCTATTTTATGTTCTACCTATACAGGGGTGAGTGTAACAGAAATCAGCAGATTTAAATATTTATTTCCAATTTTATTTCTAGGTTAAGATGTTGATCTTAGAAAGATGGACAGCAGGATGGGAGGGTGCAGTTTCCATAGAATTTCAATAAATTTTCATGACAAAAAGAGACCTAGCAAAGAGAATAATTAGCAAAAATGAGTTCTAGGAATTTTAGATTGCAGTGAAGTCATGGAAGTTGATGGAAAACATAAAATTCCCAAATTTAAGGACCTTTCTCTGGATCAACTTGCCAAATAATGATAATTTAAAGACAGGTTTCTAAGACTGCAAATGCAATCTATTTCTTATTGAATGCCTAAAATTAAATATTCAATGAAATAATAACAATAGTATTAAAAATAATAGCTAAACCAATTTAGTGTTTCTGTTTCAACATTCTTCTAATCACTTAATGCACTAAAGAACTTTTATCATATGAAATTTATAAATATATGAGCTATTTAGTAATTGTAGGAAAAAACTTATTGTAATATGGATTCAAATAGGTTGTTCATTTTATAAAATTAATGCACGATGCATGGCTATATATTTTAAAACTAGTGTTTTGAATCAATTTAGAGATTAGGGAATTAGATCTCATAGATTATACATACTTTTATGTATTTATAGTTTTAAAAAACACTTCTTTTTTCATTTTTATTTTTGTTTTGGTTTTGTGACACACTTGGTAGTATTCAAGGCTTATGCTTGGCTCAGGGATCACTCTCAGCATGGGGGCCAGAGATCTGGGTTAACTGTACACAAAGGAAGCACCCAGTCCTCTGTATTATTGCTCTGGTCCTCAAAGCATTGTTTATTATGCAGCGATTTCTGATATACCAAAAAGTTTTAAGAGCAATTCAATGTATTTTTCTTACACAATTTAAGGTAAATTGCTAACATGTTGCTATTATATCTGCAATTTAGACTTTCACTTATATTACCATAATATGAAAATCAAAATTTATATAATTTTTCCTAATATAAAACTCAAATCTTATTTAATTTATTATGCCAATAATGTCTTCGAATAAAGTAATCCAGTCTTGGATTACACATTGCACTTAGTTGTGATATTGATTTAGTCTCTTTCCATCTGCAGAATTCCTGTTCTTTGACTTGCATGACCTTTTTGCTTTCAGAGATTATAGGTCAGTTATTTCATAGCATCTCCCTCCATTACAGTTTATCTGACATATTCATGTACTATAATGCTGTGGGTAGGAATCTGATGGGAAGGCTACTTTGATCTTTGTAGATTCCCAGGTGGCCTGGGAGACTGCTGGGGTTTCTGAGAGAGAAGTCGATGTAATTCATTGGCTAGAGAAGGCTGGGGGAGACCTGTAGGTCCATGTTTAAGAGAGAAAGAGAGGCATAGCTATGAAGCAGGCAGCATCTCACTAATGCTTTATCTTTGGCCCAGACCCAGGGGACATTTGACCCCCACACAGGATGACAGGCTCTGCTCAGGTCTTTACCCTGTCAAACATTTTCCTTATATACCCACCATTACTGAGGGGAATGTGTCCAAGTCCAACTACCATTACAGAGGGTCCCAGTCAAACTGCCATTATGGAAGTGGCTATCATCACCCCTTAAAAGTACATTGACTAATTAGTTCTCTTAAATACATAAATAGTTCTTATTGCCTGCCAACTAGGAATAAACAATTTTGGATGATGATTAAAAAGGGATCTAGAAGGTTTTATACTATATAAGCTCCACCTTCTGCTGCCTCTTATTCACTCACCTGTCCATATCTCGCCTCTGCATGACTGAGCTTGGACTGTCATTCTGTCCCATAGTCCACAGGCTGGTGCCCTCCACATCTCCAGGTAGGTGGCCTTGTACAAGCTCAAGCTCTGACCCTACATAACACCTACCTTAGTCCTAGCTAATAGGCTGTTGAAGAGAAACATGAAGGAAAGACAAAAACAATAGATTGGAATTAGAGAAGGAGAGACAAGAATGCCAGAGGATAACTTTTAATTTAAAATAAAAAACAGAGCAAAATCAATCACTTTCTTTTGAGAAAAGTGCTTGGAGGAATGTTAGCTGAAATAATGTTTAACATACCATTTCTTGTTACACTACACAGAAATTATTGTCTATGCTCCAAACAACAATAAGAACAAAACTTTCAAAAGTATTGCTCATCTCAATTTTCTTCTTTAAATAAACTATAACCATAATATGTTTTACACAAAGTAAAAGAACATCCATAATTGAGTAAATGGTCAGAACCTTTATCTTTAAAATGAATGTGTTTTTCAGAAAGCAATTAATGTTGAGAGTTCTAAATAGAGTAACTTAGGTAAATTATTAAGTATCATTATGAACTGAAAATAATAAGCTTAAAAATTTATCAAATGATTCTAGATACCAACAGATTCGTTGCTTTTTATACCATAGTACTTTGTTAAACTCTCTCTGATCACAAATTTGTGTCTTATTTGTGAATCTTTTATTTAATTAATTTATTGGTTTGGGACCACACCCAACTGGGCTCAGGGCTAACTCCTGGCTCTATGTTCAGGAATCACTTTTGGAAGACTTGGGTTACCAGATAGGATATCAAGGATAAAACCCAGGTTTTCTGCATGCAAGCCAAGAGCCTTACCAGTTATATTATCTCTCTAGCTTCACAAGTGAATCTTATAGAGATCATTGAGCAAAGATCTTTTTTACTTGGTGAAGGGAGCTTGTGATGCTCAGAAAGCCTAGGAGATTCTTGGCCACTTGGGTCAGAGTTCAATGCAAGAAAGAGCCTGAGGATGTGGTGGTGTTCAACCCCTCAGGCCCTCCAGTGCTAGGGATTTCCTGTACCATTCCAGAAGTGCCAAGGGGCCGCCTAGTGGTGCCTGGGCTCTCCAAGGATATATTTTGTAATACTTACTCAAAGTGTCATTACTTACCTGGAATCAAACTTGAGTTGGTGTAATGTAAAGCTCTTAGATTAACCCTTGTGTAATCTCTTCAACCTCAAGTAGAGATTTTAGGTGCAGAAATCATTTATTATTGTTATGTCATCATAACATTTACATGGAATATAAATGATAATTATGCATATATAATGTGAAGGATGGAATTATGGAATGTTTAGAGGAATGCATGAATAAATACTAAATGAATGAGAATTCATGAAATAATAAATGCATGAACGGTTAAGTAAGCAAAAGAATAGACTATTGTAACATAGTTAAGGGCCAGTGACTCAGGATTATTGAATACACATTCTGTGCCAAGCAACTAGTTTTTCTATTAGTATATTATATATTATTGATACTGCATCAGGTTACACAGAAAGAAACTAAAGATTTAGAAAGTGGGGGTAGGGATGTAGTTCAGTAGTACAGTGCATGTCTTGTTCATATAAGGCTCTGAATTAGATAGCTAATACTAAAAAAGAAATTTTAATAAATAAAATTAAGGAAAGTAAAACAATAACATTATTCATGCTTTCAACTTTGATCTCTAAAGTTCTAGAAGGGTTCTCTCTGATTTTTTTTTGTTTGTTTGTTTTTTGGGGGGTCACACCCAGCAGCACTCATAGGTTATTCCTGGCTCTATGCTCAGAAATTGCTCCTGGCAGACTCGGGGGACCAAATGAAATGCTGGGATTCGAATCACCGTCCTTCTGCATGCAAAGCAAACGCCCTACCTCCATGCCATTTCTCCAGCCCCTCTCTCTGATTTATATATATTTAGATTGTTAACAATCATTAGAAAAAAATCTTTCAATTTTGATCAATCTTTCTAATCATAAACAAATTGGTCTCCTCTATAAGAGACATGACTTTCTTTATTTTCTATGTCTATATTTAATTCAATAATGTTTAAAGATGATGAACTAAATGTACATAACATTTTTGAATGGTGACTGGAGGATGTATAGGCAAGAAGTTATAGGCTCATACAGATTACAATAGCTGCCGCATTTATAATTACTTGGTAAGTACCTGTGAGTGGTCTGATGTGAAATAAAATGAGAGACAATGGAATTGATAGTAAAGGAACAGTTAAGGAACTCATTCTTAAAAAGGAAAATAAAGGGGGGTTAATGGGTGGGGTTAAAATAGAAAATTAAAATAAAAGAAAAAAGATATGGCAGCCAATTCATATTTGTGAAATATAGGTATATTTACTTTCTAGAATTTTCTTGGTGTTTTTTGGAAGAAAAGTCTATGATATTCATGTAGGCTGCCTGCTTTTTAATGTTTCCTAGTCTGTAGAGGTGAAGATTTCAAGATCAGTCTATCATTTGAAAGATGGGATGAATATTTGTGTAGTGATAGGAAAGAGAATATAGAATATAACCCTAAAATACTAAGTATTTGGGTTGTTTGTCAAAACAGCAACATTTGATTATTTTTTTTTAGTGAAAGATGAGTGGAAGGGTGGAAGGTGAATAGCTATCTGTCAGATAGATAGAATTGAGGTGTCTTCTGAGAGATGAAATTACAGTAAGAAGCATGGGCCCAGGTGACACTGTGAATGATTCTTCAGGACTCTAACAGTACCATAGGGCTAAACAGTGCAAACATAAAGTTAATATTGGAGAATGACAGTGGGAACCAGATTTAGGCATAGCCTGAATCAAACTATGAATCATAAAGAGGGTACACACCAGAGCATAGTTTTGTCCTTTGCTCACAAGATTGAGGATCTCCAAATTATATAAGATTATAGATTATATGTGGTAGTTTAAAGATATATAATATAGATAGTAGTCATATAATATAGATTAAATGTAAGAGATAATTTCCAAATCTCTCTATATATGCTCTTCTGTGTACAATGCATGTATACAAACACTTAATATTATGATGTATAAGTTAAAAGCTACAATTTTATCAATTATTACATATAAACAAAGCTGTAAGCTTTGCAGCTATAATCAATAATAACAATAACCAATAATCACATTCTCCTGACTGAATTTCTCTTTCTTTCTTTCTTTCTTTCTTTCTTTCTTTCTTTCTTTCTTTCTTTCTTTCTTTCTTTCTTTCTTTCTTTCTTTCTTTCTTTCTTTCTTTCTTTCTTTCTTTCTTTCTTTCTTTCTTTCTTTCTTTCTTTCTTTCTTTCTTTCTTTCTTTCTTTCTTTCTTTCTTTCTTTCTTTCTTTCTTTCTTTCTTTCTTTCTTTCTTTCTTTCTTTCTTTCTTTCTTTCTCTTTCTTTTTTCTTTTCTTCTTCTTTTTTTTTTTTTGGCCACACCAGGTTATGCTCAGGGGTTATTCCTGGCTATTTGCTCAGAAATTGCTCCTAGCTTTGGAGACCATTTGGAATGCGGAGGATAGAACTCAGGTCCATCCTGGGTCAGCTGTGTGCAAGGCAAATGCCCTACCACTGTGCTATCGCTTAGGCCCCTAATTTTATTTTTTCTTAATGTTGTTTATACCACACACCAGCAATTGGACAAAGGACTTTTATGTCTTCATCCTTATTATTTTGGTTACTGATGAAATGCGACTGTAACAGAATTAGGGCAATCAGAACATCCCAGCAAATATGATAAGCGCCTGGCATCTTCTGCTATTGTCATCTCTATGTTCAGGCATGTTCCATGATATCAGTTTTGTTCTGAGGCTTAATTAACCCCCAAAAGTGGTTACTGAGGACATAAAAGTGCCTGCTTAGCTCATGTATGAGAATGTTTTCAGAGTGTCCTTCTGGGCCCCAAATTTCACCTAATTTCATCATCCCAGATATAGTAGTCTTGATATATATGCTCCATTACTGATTCCTAAAATGCCTTTGGATATTTTGTCAAATAAGCTGGTAAATCAAAATAGTTTGTATAGCATAAGATATGAATTTCTCTAATCCCTGTATTCATTACTGATGAGACTGTGTCTCTCAAGCAACACTCCCCCAGCAATATGCTAGCTCAATTGCAATTACCGTTCCTCCTCTCTGTCTGGGCTGTATTTTGTGCCGTTCATATCCTGTATTTGAATGATAGCTTTCGGTTTTCTAAGCAGGTTATTAGGTTTTCAAAAGTAAGATAACACAGTTTGTAATTTTTTTCCCCAAACAAAAAGCCCTTTCAAGAAAAACTCTCCTTTTCTTTTTTCCTTTGAAGGTAATCATTTGTTGGAAATAGTAAGCCTAGAACAAAAGCATCACAGTAGCATGACTAAAGCTTAGAAAATTTGCTCAGAAAAGTTTCCAAAACTCAGGTCTTTGGAAGGCAGCCATTTAAACCTCTGTCACCCAGTCTCATTGGCCAGAACATACAGGGTCATCTGATTATGCCTACTCATAAGCAGCCAAATTAATCTCAATCCCTTTAAAAGTTATTATGCCCATAGAACTCAAGAATATGTGGTTCACTTACTGTCATTCCTGAAAAGTTTTATTTCCCTGGTAGTACCTGATAAAGAAGGGGATTTCTCAAAGTCAATCACTGAAAATAAAGAACTTAAATCCATTTTAACATACCTCTGGGAAGCAGATCTGCATTAACCTATTCTATGACTTCTCTGGCAATAATAAGATTTAAGAGAGTACACAGCCACTGGTGATTTCTGCAACTGATACAATGAGGTGACAGAGACAATGAGGCAAACATAAAATAGGACCTGGGATTAAGGGATCTTCCACTCAGCCATGTGTGGAACACCGAAAATTAATGTGGTATTGTTTAGTGAGCAGCTGTCAAGTTATTGTAATTTGCAGATTTTTTTCTTCTCTTTCACTGAAGGCATATTAGAAATGGCTTCATTTCTGAAGGATAACAAAGTTAATCCTACTTTGAGTTCCAGAAGAAGAAAATGACACTCAAAGCTTGTTTCACATTTATCAAATGAGTCAATGAGTTCAATATTTACTGAATGCCTTTGAATGAAAGGCACATTATTAGCTGGTAGGGTCATTACTTTCATCAACAGGTTTAATATCTGGTGGGAGGTACAAACAAATCAAAACTTGGTATTTTTGTTTCTGTGATGATAAAAGATGTTTAGAGGGAAAAAGAAGTAAATGTACTGAGTTGCCTTCGCATTTCAGAGGAAGGGCTAAAGGGTAGAGGTAAGGCAACTCTAAAGAAAATAAGTTGATGCTCAGGGCAGTGTTCTGTCTTAGCAATGGGTTTTCAGAAGCCTTCATTTAACTTATTTAGAGGTCATTCATGTCTCAAAGAAATTCCTCATTGTATTGTCATCACACATCAATGCATAAAAAAATACGACTTCTTTACATTTAACAATGTGTGGTATCTTACACAGATAAAGTAAATATTTGAATAAGTGAATCAGAAAAGAGCAGAAATTTAGTCATGACTAAAGAAAGCTTTTAACACTGTTTTCAAATTCAAAAGAGCAAAAGAGGAAACATGCCACATGAGAAGTGCTGGAAATAGGACAGGAGGAGATACAATGTTTATGGTGGAAAGAAGTGTTTAACTGGGAGGAGGACGTAGTGCCAAAAGGTGAAAAAATATTATGCATGAAACCCTATCAGCAACAGTATGGTAAAGCATAGTGCAAAAATTTATATACATATATAATTCTATATGAATGTATATTATATATATGTGTGTATATATACAGATATACACACACACATATATATATAGACTGGTAAGTGGGAGGCAATGGGAGTGGGGTGGGAAATAGGTGGAGGGAAATGGATGCTTCTGAAAGGATTGGTATTGAAACATTCTATACCTGAAATTCAGCATGAATAACTGCTTTCATAGTGGCTAAATAAAAGGAAATAATGAGAAATAAAATAACTATACAAGGTAGTAAAGAAGATAATAAAAAAGATAGTAAAGAACAAAATAACACAAACAAAAATCCTATTGTCATGATGCAAAACAAAAAAAATCAAAAAGTTAGGGCAATAGTAAACATTTTTGGAAATAACAGATTACGATGGATGAATTAAGTGTAGAAGTTCTCAGAAATATTTCATAGAAAGTTATGGGTTTTGAGGAGGTCCTATCACATCACCTAATACTAAGTGGAAATCAGAAGATGTATCATCCTTTGAACTATAAAAAATAAGAGCACTAACTACAGAAAACTGACTTTGACAACTGTGACTGGGCAGAATGTACCTTGAGACCATTAAGGAAAACCCTACCCTAGGCTATAGCCCAGGTCTTCTACAAAAATCAAGACTTCTTAGTACAGAGGCCCAATTCTGACAACAGAGACTAAGCAGAACCATTGGAACCATAATTTCCTAGACTTCAGCTTAGGGAACGAGCAAAAACATGGAGCACATGATACAGAAAAGTGAACACACCAAAAATGGAGGAACAGTACCTCTAGAACCTTAAAGACTATCCTAGGCCCTGTCCTAGGACCTGTGCAAATACCAAGATTGCTTGCTATAGTGGCCTTATTTTCTCATCCACAACAGAGAAGAAAGGTTCCTGACACCACAAAAAAAAAAAAAAAAAAAAAAAAAAAAAACCTGGAATATGGCAACGAGAAGGTATGGAGCCAGTGATTGTTCCCATGACAATGTGTTTCAAGAGTGGAGAAATCCTGAATCTCTTAGGCCACGGGAATTTCCTTCCTTCCCCAATACTTGCTGTGCCTATACAAAAAAAAAAGGAAAAAAAAATGTGGGGTAACACAAACCCTGCCACTGCAGCACTTTTTCTGGTTTTGTTTTGTTTTATTTTTTGTTTGTGTTTTGATATTATTTTCCTTCTCTTATTTCTCCCACTTTTTTCTTTCTTTTCCACTTTTGTGGATATTATTTGGTGATTTTTTTTTTAGTAGTTGATACCAATTTTTTTCTCCTCTTTTCCTTAACCTTTTTATCTCCAACAGAATAGCATAATTTGAATCATTCAGCCTCATGAATTGAGGGGTAAAAGAATGATACCAGGACCAGTCATATGAACATGTAGTGTAAATAAAAAATGACCAGACTGGAAAACCAAACAGAATAGATACCCAACCTATAACAAGCTGTAAAGCGGAGACCATTTGCACTAGGATTCTGGGGGGAAAAGGAGGGAGATGTGGGAGACATGCTGGGAACAAGAGTGGAGGGAGGACATTGGTGGTGGGAATGCCCTTCATTCATTGTCACTATGTATTGTAAATAATTCTGTGTAATGAACTTCAGTCACAATAAAAAAAAAGAAAGAAAGTTATGGGTTTTGATGGTGCTGGGCCAATTGGTAAGTTTAACGGTGTAAACCATGCTTAATTGTGCTTCTTTATATATATATATATATATATGTATATACATATACACATGTTCATTCATATATGCATCCATACCTTTTATTCTTTTGTATGTACTTTATGCTAAGGAATGCCAGAAAGATAGTTGAATTACATTTTAAACTCTTTCTAACAGGCTTTGATGATAAAAAAAAAATTCTTTCAATCATAATGACTAGATACTGCTCCCAAATAGAAATCCCACAAAGTTTATTTTAATAAATTGAACTCTGTATCTTGGAGAGCTACCACAGACTGAGCACATTTCTGCTGATTGCCTTGGTTCCCACTTGATGAGAACCTCTTACTTGCCAGTTGGTCTGAGGCTGATCAGCTGCTGTAGTTTCATTTTGATCCACTGCATTGTATTTATTTTTTTCTGCCACCAAAGGACTTGGCACCCAAACAAAAGTGTCATCTCATGATAATGAATGATTGTATATCCCAAGCTACTCATTCAGTAGCAGAATATTTGTTAGTCTTTGATGAAAGATAAGTTGCTTTGGAAAAATGATCTTATTTCCATTGACTTTCCAGGTAAAGCTTTTTTTTCCCTATAATTTTCTCTGTTTAAGTGACATGGTAAGAGAATTAAGGATAATTTAAAGATAGCTTTCTCAGACATCAGGTTAGTGGCCTGTATTGCAAATTCAGAACTTCTACTATTTTAAATTCTTTATATAAGTCACTAAACATTTTTATTTATATTTACTAATTGGCAACATTTGCCCATCATGCATCCATCTATCCATTCTATTAGTATGTTTTGAGAATGTAGTATATATGTATATAAATTGAGTTGACTAAACAATGTGAAGAAAAATTTCTTTATTAACAGTGGATTATGGAACTTAATGTGTATTACTTTTACATGAAAGATTCACAGGAAACAGGCATAATAGGGTCTTTAGTTTAGAGAAAGGACAGAAGTAGGTTTCAAATGAAGCCCAAGAGCTGCCCAAACAGAACTCCTAAGTCATGTCATTTTCTCACTCCATAGGCCACAGTTTGATAAAGTGTATGGTTAGTTGGTCTCTGGCACTGTATTTGAAAGGAGAAACTGTTTTGCTTTTGACATTACTTGGGAAAGGTCAGGGACTGTGTACTCATCCAGTATAATGATCAACAGCTTTGAATTTCTCTTCTTCCTCTCTAATGTGAATAGAGAAAAAGAGGTATTGTTTCATGACAGATAGTCATTTTCTTTTAGACTTTATCACATGGAGAATAGGAAATGATTGGCTAGTATCATGTCAATAGTTTAAATTGATCTCTGTTGAAAGAGGGTGATTTATTTTCCAGTTATAATTCTACCTTGGCAAGTATAACTAGATTTACCTGAATACAGAGTGATCAAGTTTCCAACTCTGAAAGAGACATAATTGTGAGTTCATCTATGACCTCAATTGAAGCTTCTCAGTAACATCAAATCAATAGATTAAAGTTCAACTAATAGTTTATAATTTGTAAAATAGAAATATATTAAAACTCTTTAAAAATCCACATGTTTGTTCAGTTGTACACATAATTTATCATTATTTAGGAAAGAAAACAAGAAATTGATAAATCCTAGTAGAAAGACTACTTCAAAACATATGTTGAAACTAAAAGGACAGAATTCTATTTTGATTTATTCTAATTCTAAGAACAATTTCCATAGATATTCAGAGTAGGGTCAGTAAAAAGTAGATTCTGAATCACATTATATATATATATATATATATATATATATATATATATATATATATATATATATTTTTTGGTTTTTGGGCCACACCCATTTGATGCTCAGGGGTTACTCCTGGCTATGCGCCAGAAGTTGCTCCTGGCTTGGGGGGACCATATGGGACGCCGGGGGATCGAACCGCGGTCCGTCCTATGCTAGCGCTTGCAAGGCAGACACCTTACCTCTAGCGCCACCTTACCGGCCCCTTAATCACATTATATTTGATCATAAATTTCTCCAGCTTTTGGAGAATTATGATGAGAAAAAGAACTATTTTTTCTCTAAGCAACAGGTACCCTCACAAATAAAAAGAATGAATGGTAAACAGAGAATATGAGATATCAAGGCCACTCTGATTTGGTTAGGTAAAGAACATAAAATATTTTTTAAAGATGCAAACTGAGTTGTGTGCCTGTGACCCTGGGTATACTATCAGTTTATTTTAGTATGTGTTCAGTGTATGCCATTTTATGCCCTTGATTTCAGGAAATTTATAGTGTACTATGGGGACAATAATGGTTTGAAACAATTCTTATCAGAGGTTTGACTTACAGCAAGATGGAGATGTAAACCTTACTTGTGTGAATCAGAAAAACCTTCATTCCAGGCAGTTCAGTTGATGCATGAAGAATGAATTAGTAGGGGGTTGCAGGTGGCAGGAAACTGCAAACAGAACAAAGTCATTTATGATGTGTTAGCATGCTTTCAAAAACTAGGAGTTAGAACACAGGGCTGGTGGATATAGTGTGTGAATACTTGTGTCTGTGCAGATATGTCAGGATAGGAGACAAAATGAGCAATAAATTATGACGAAAGATTAATTTGGGAAAAAAGAGGAAAATATCATTTTTAGGGGTCTTTAAGATTTCCCTCTGCTAAATTAGCATAATAATGCAAGAATCTTCTTACATACTCTGAAAATAACCCGAGAAGTTAAAGGAGACAGTCAACCACATTGTTGGTACTTAATTACTACCAGTTAAATGACTATCATTTTGATACTGAGTAGTAGAGTTGTACATTTGTATGATATAGAAATACATTAATACAATTTTCTGAAGCATAAATATATGGAAAAGAAGCATATGTACTCTTATATTTTCTATCTTAAAGTTAAGGATGACAATAATAAAATTTTCTAGAATTTTTTACTAAACCCTTAATGGGTTAGTAGAGATACATTTTAATTTTACTCAAGTCTTTTTTGATGTTGGTTTTTCTGGGTGGGGGGTGTCACACCTAGCACAGTGGTTACTCATGGCTCTGAGCTCAGAAATCACTTCTGGCAGGTACGGGGGACCACATGGGATGCTGGGATTCGAACCACTGTCTGTCCTGATCTGCTGCATACAAGGCAAATGCCCTACTAATGTGCTTTCTCTCTGTCTTAAAAAATATGGAATGCTTCACGAATTTGTATGTCATCGTTGCTCAGGGGTCATTCTAATTTTCTCTGTAGCATTCCAATTTTAGTATATGTGCTGCCGAAGCAAGCACTCGAGTCTTTTTAAACTGGTTAGAACAGACATTATTGGTAAATTATTTATATTAATGATTGATATTTATATCCTATATTTATTATTCTAGAAAATGTAACTCCTTAAGAAGTTAATTATTGTCCTTGTTAATTATTGTGCAATAACCATCTATTTTGATGGTTATCATTGTTAAAGTAGAATTAAGTAAAATGTTTAGTAATAGGTATAAAGGAAAATAAGAATAATAATAACAACTGAATGCAACAAGCCATAATTTCACTAATGATTAAATGTAAGTTTCTGCTTCTTGTTTTCTGTATCCTCATTCTTGGCTCCCACCCGACCCTGGAATTTTCCTCTCTATGTTAGAATGCAACAAGCAATTCAACTAAATGTAAGTTTCTGCTTCTTGCTCTCTCTACCCTTGCCCTCCACCTTACCCTGGAATTTCTCTATCTATGTTAAAAGTCAACAGAATGTACTTTGGGCAGGACACTCTCATCATGATCAGCAGACTACAAACATCTGACAGGATGCACAACCCATGTCAGTAAGCTTGCTCAAAGTTAAAGATTGCAGACTTCAGTCAGAGTACTCCCCCTTAGGGGAAGTCTACCATATTTGGAATGGAAGCTGAGCAGGCTGTCAGATTGGTCACTGTGTTTAAACCTGAACTAGAGACTTGTGCATTTTACAAGCCCCTTTTTCCATAACGACCCTCCCCTTGTGACCCCTAGGCCTATATAAGAAGCTCCCCAAGGTATTTGGGGCCTCCGGATTCATTCTACATGACAGATCTGGTCACCCCAGCTAGCTGGAATCAATAAACCTGCTTTGCTGTTGCATTTTCTGAATTTGAGAATTCTTTACTTGAGGTGGTGGGCTTTCTTTGGACCCTTAACAATCATACTGAAGAGAGTTTATATTAATTTTTATTAGAAACTATAATTCATCTGGTGTAGACTCTGTTTCTATAAAATTCAAATGTTCTTTATCTCCTTGAATTCAGAGCCCATATTTTACAAAACAAAAAGAGAAGGAAGAAGTAAGATGTTAATGAACTGACATATTTTTAAATATTTATACCTCATTAGAGGAGCTTCAGTGATCTATATATTATTTACTATTATATTACATAATTTTGACATCTGTGTACTCAAAGATATTACTGATACCATCTTAATGTTCTTCTGTACAACAAAAAAAACAAAAAGAAGAAAAAGGCACAGAACAAGAGCAAAAACCAATTCAAATGGCAAAGAAAAGGAGACCCATTGTGGTACTTCCACAATTTTGTGATAAATTTAAACTGTTAAAAAATATTAAACAAAAGTTCTTATGTTCTTTCATGTCTCTAAGATGCTTGCTTCATGTGAATTGTGGCCTTTAGGTAGAACCTGGGATAAATACTTGGAAAACAATTACAGTGAGTGTTTAAAGTTACTTAAATACCATAGAATATATGATAGTTAAATTATCTAGCTTTTATATGGTCAGATTATCTAAAAGGAAAAAGGGGAAGAGAGAGAAGAAAGGAAAGAGAGAAAAAGAGAGAGCGGAGATAGGAGAGAGAAAACAGAGAGACAGAGAGAGTCAGGTAGGGGGAGAGTCAGTAGAGAAAGAGTCAGGTGGGTGGGGGTAGAGGGTGGGATGGCAACTGAGGACATTGGTGGCAGGAAATGTGCACTAGTGTAGGGTGTTGTATATTGTATGACTGAAACTCAATCATGAAAACCTTTGTGAAGTAAAATAAAACCTGTAATGTTAAAATAACTAAAAACACATAAATAAAAATGTTAAAAATGAGTAGATAATAAAAAAGAAGAGGTGAACAGATTTTGGCCTTTTTAAGATTTTTTTGGTTTGATACAAGAATGATTTCTTATTTTATTTGTATTTTAATGAAGCATCCTTCATTTTTTTTTTTTTTTTGGTTTTTGGGCCACACCCAGTGACGCTCAGGGGTTACTCCTGGTTATGCGCTCAGAAGTCGCTCCTGGCGAGGGGGACCATATGGGACACCAGGGGATTGAACCGCAGTCCATCCAAGGCTAGCACAGGCAAGGCAGGCACCTTACCTCTAGTGCCACCGCCCGGCCCGCATCCTTCATTTTTATGTCTCAAACAAATTTATCTTCAAAGGCAAATGGCAGATGAAGTTCAAGTACATGAACATATGAGAGTCTGTGCATCACATGCATGAGTATATAATCATATATAGGTCATCTGTAGTATGCATGTGCTTCTGTGTATACATGGATGAGTTGTGTATATGAGGTATTCATGTATACAGACTAAGTATATGTATCTGTGTACATAAGTATATGTATATGTGGATTTAGATTTGTATTCTACTATCAGTATATATATGACTTAATTGTTTATAAATGCTTATGTGCATGAAAACATGTCTAGCTATACATATGCTTTTATCCACATGTACTTTTTTGTTTGTTTTTTTTTATGGCCATGCTCAGGTAACACTCAGGAGTTACTTCTGGCTATTTGTTCAGAAATTGCTCCTGGCTTGGAGGACCATATGGGATGCTGGGGAATTGAACCGCAGTCCATCCTAGGCTAGCGTGGGCAAGGCAGACACCCTACCACTTGCAACACTGCTCCAGCCCCTCCACATGTACTTTTGTGCAAGTTTCTATGGAGTGTTTATATGTGTCTTTGTGTATATGTGTACCTATGTGTGTTTCCGTATGTGATTACTTGTACCCATTTAGTAGATATGTCTGTGCACAAGAGACATCAACATATTTCTTTTAAAATATATGGAAGTGCTGCCTACAAAAAAAAGAAGCTACATAGAACCTAATATTCTGGAAAATTCATATTAAAAGGCTTATGTTTATAACAATTTTTGTCTATATTTAGCCACAGGTATTTTAAAAATGATTAGCATTTGGAAAATAAACAAGCCCAAAATTGTAAAACTGTTCATGTTCATCTTAGCTTCCTTAATGAATCAAAATATAAACAATGAATAAAAGTCAGTCCAGGGTTTTTCTAAAGCTGGTGTAAACAGGATTCATTTCTTACAGAAATGTGCTGACATGAGGCACATTCAGAAAGCTTATAGTGCAAAGAATTCACTTGCCTGATATTAATTTACTCTTTATAGTTTTTAAATATGATATTGATTAAATTAGCATTTGGATCAATGACCTTTTAAATTCAGAGGGACTACAGTAATATTCCCTTAGTGCCAAATAACATGAAGAGCAAAATGTTTGAAAATGTTTTCTAATTATTTTGTGCATCTACTGTATATATCATTATATATTCACTCTTATAAATTTATACTGGCATATGTAGTGTACATTTATAATATTTACATTTAGGTTTAATAAAGCCAAAATTACTATTTACTTATCAAATATAACTTATTGTAAATTATCTCAAACTTTTCTAATACCAGATAAATGCTATATAATATTATATAGAATATGAAGCTATGTGTTCTCACTTCAAGGGACTCAATTGTAAATAATATAAACAGGCTGATTATATATCTTGCAGGTTCCAGTTATAAGTGAAAATGTGGATCCTTTGTTCTAAAATGAGGAGGAAATTTTAATGAAAAGCTTTTTCTGTTTTCTAAGTCCCTCCTCCTCAACTTGTCTTGGTGCTTTGTTTTACTTTTGAAGTGCTAGAGAATGTCTTTCTAAGTAAAAAGAAATTAAAATCTTCAATTATTAGTAGTCATTCAATAATTAATCTTTATATTGGTGCAATTTTCATTTGAAGCGATATAGAAATATCTGAGAATTTTGTTTAAAATGAAAATTTATGAGCATGTCACCCTTTTGCAGAATCACTGAAAATATACAATTTACTTTCTGACTAGGGTCTTGTGAGGTGGTCAGAGAGACCAACACTAGTCAGGCTCTGAAAGGTTGGAAAAAGTGAAAGAAGTTGGATATGAATCTTAAAGCAAGTGGAACCATCAGTTGTCCCTCCTGCCATCACTCAGACCTCTTCCAGCATCTTAGCAGGGGTTGGGTCTGCAAGGCTGCGTAGGCATCATCCTTTTCTTTAGAGCTTTATCCATATCAGAATAGAACACTCAGCCTACTTTGTGAGTCAGAGAGGATTTGTGTGTCAGAAAGGATTTGTGCCTGAGACTTTCTATCATTAAGATGCAACTATCCTCCTGGCCAGATGCTTTGGGCTGCTGTCAGATCAATGCGGGACAGACAATTGCTACCATGCCCCTCCTTTCAACGTTGTATGTACCCCAATTTTCCCATACTTGCAGAGCGTGTCAGGCAGTGAAATTGTTCAGAACAGCTGTAAGAAGAGGAGGAAACAGCTGAGAAAAGGATTGAAATAGCTTTGAGTACATTTCCAGGAGGCTGTAGAAGATGGAGTTACTTAGGAAGCAAGACTCTAAGTTCTACGCTCATACTTCATTGTTGATGATAGGAAGCACAAATTTAGAGGGAAAAAATGGTACCTCAAGTTTTTTCAGAGTACCCCACAGATAGGTTTTTCTGAAAGTGGTTAGAGGATCACTGGTCACACAGCCATGAAGCCAAACCCTGAGTGGGTGAGAAGACTCAGAGTTAAATGAGCAATGTAAGCATGTTTATTAGAGCATTGGTATGGAGGAGGGTGATATTAACCTAGTTATGGTGGAAAGAAGGGCTAGCTAGTGAAGAACAGAAGACTTGAGCTTATTTGTTAGAACTAAATATCAGATCAATCATTTGAACCAATAAATGATTGGAACTGATATCTAGAATCATGTTTAAAGACTTGGAAATGTTAAAATGATGAAAATCAACATTTCAAAAAATTTCAGTATATTTGCAAAGACTATCAAGGGAGCTATCAATGAGAATTGTGGTATTGAGGTTGAATTCTCTCATGTGCATCTAGGCTGATATAAGATGCATGAGAACAGGATAAGTATTTGGGGCTGGTTGTATTCTCACAGGACTTATGTTCTCCTCGGAGGAATTTGGACTTGATAGATTCATGATAGTAATTAGGAGTTCTGGGTTCCACAGCTCAAAAGTGAGATCTTCAGTTGCCAAACAGCAATTGAAATGATAGCTGTATAGATTATACTAGATAACCTCAAAATGTCAGAAATTCTTCAATGATAAACTGCAACATTGAGCCTTCAAAAAGTTTTAAATTAATTTGGGAGAAAAATATAATTTTAAGATTTATCTGTTTTTTTTTTTTTCATGAGACTATGCCACTCATGATATTAGGTAATTAGAGTAAAAATACACTTAGTGTTTAGGCCACTGACTTCTAGGGTCTATCTACAAAACTGTCTGGACTTAATTTTCTTGTTAATTATGGGCATTGCTTTTTTATCTTTTTTTAATTTTTATTTTTTAATCTATTAAAAGAAAATAAATTCCATAGTTGACATAACTGATTATAATACATTTGTTTCAAGATGACAGAAAGTGAAGTTATTCAAACATAGAAAGAAAATAGAGAATTTAAAGAAAAACATGAGAAAAGAAGGGGAGAGTTTATTAGCAGTTATATTTGTAAAAAATTTTGAATCACCAATAAAGTTGTTAATACAATATCCGAAGGTTTAGTACACCCCCCTCTTTTATTTTCTTTAGAAATGGGAGATTCACTTAAAATAAAAAAAGATGTGTGGCAGGTGTCATTTGCTTAGGCACAGCAAACTATGGAAGGAATTGAAAGGAAAGACAGTTAGCCTTAAAAAACAGGGAGATCATACTCATGAGATATTTTGGCAAAAGACCTACTCAAGGCTCCAGCATATTAGGTTGTCCAACCCCATTCTTGGTAGTCAGTTCTTCACCATTGCAGTTGTTGCTGTCAGGTAGCTGCAGCTATAGATCCTGGTTTCTGTATAGATGCTAGGACATTGTTTTTTAAGATGATCCCATTTCACCCATTCTTGCTTGCTTGTTTGTCTTAAAAGGAAAATTCAAAGGAGAGACACATCCCCCCTCCCTGGACCTCATTTATACAATTGAGATCATAAAACTGCAGTGAAGATTTAAAGCAAAACCAGAAATATCTCTGCAGCAATGTTTTTTACCACTGACTTATGTATGACCAAAGAGAACTTCAGTTCTCTTTGAAATCTACTTTCTAAATAACAAAACTATCATAAGGTACTTGACTTCCTAACATTGTCACTTAATAAAAAGTTTCCCCTTTGTGATCGTTCCTAAATACACATAATCTTAAAGTCTTATATACCCCTAAAATCCTGTATTAATTTTTCACAATAAATACATTGTAATCATTCATAAATAAATTTGATCAAGCATTTGTGTACATGTGTGTAGTGTGGCATCTCCTAGTAAAATTACTCAAAGAGTGATCATATAATATACTATCTCAGTTTTATTGTTAAAGATATTGAGGCTTTTGGGGAGTAAGTGACTTTGTCCAACTCCTGTAGATCTTGACTGGCAGAACCCAGGATTCAAGTTTTAGTCACTTAATTGTAAAGCTGTGTTACTTTTATTCATAAATGTGTTTCTCAAAACCTAGTCCACAATTAGCCAGAGATGTGACTCAGTGGTGCAATACCTGTCTTGAGTATATGTGATCCTGAATCAATCTCTGGTACTTTCCAAATAAAATACAATCTATGGATCAGCTGTAACAGATCCTACTGTAGGCATAGATTTCAGGTGAGAAATATATTTATATTTAGGGGTTACTTCTGATGAAAAATGACAGATCCTCTGAGAATAGGATCCAGGAATCATCATTTGAACAAAAGAGCATTGAGAGTCACTCATGCTGTTAGTATATTTTTATAAAAGAAAAAATTGCCATGGATAGAATTTTAAGATGATGTATAAAATAAAAATTGGGAGATGTCAAATCAGAAAAATAAAACCTGAAAGCTCCTCTAATGTATTTAAGATAACTCTCAGGTCTGTATTGCTGACTGTCCTCTGCTACCCTGGGCTTCCAGATATAAGCACCAAATAATATAATTGGGCAACATTTGTATAGTGATGAGTTTGGCATTGGAACTGCTTGCATGCACAGTAAATTTTGCATGTGATGTAAAAATGTCTATTTTAAGACCTTTAAGCTGATTGGGATTTTCTTCATCTTTGTTTACTTGAGGAAGAAGTTTAATCTAATCTCTATATATTCTAAGAAAATATGAATTTTGGGTTTGCTATAATCACAGCACTCTGATGTAAACTCCAGAGCTGAACTTGAGCAAAGCAAACACATTCCATTTTGTAATGTAATAACCAAGTTTAAATCCGACTGCACTAGGAAACGACCAAGAATATAAGGGCAATTTAAAGTCTAATGATCATATCCACTGCTATTGATGGAGATGATGATGCCTGCTCCCTAAAAGGACTCTAGCCAAGGAAGGCAAGCAATTGATTCTGAGCTCCTAAAAGAAAAAGAAAAGAAGTAAAAAACAAGAAAAAATTTGTTTTGCTCAAAACATGTTCTACAGTTGTCTCCAAAGGTCTAAAATTTTGCTTTTCATGAATTTGTTTTAATCTTCCCTGACCAATACCAAATCAGAAGACAAAGCTCCTTATATGTATTATATTGACTGCACATTCAACAATGTTTTTATTTCAGCTATTTATTGTGGCCATTGACTTGCAATGGGAGGCAGCATAAACTAAGTAGTTTAGAGCACAGGTTCTGCAAATAGATGTATGGACTCAAACTTTGCCTTTTTATACTGTTTAAGTGAATTAAACCTGTCCCTCTGGCTGTTGCTCTATTACACTTAAAATTTTGCTTACATCCAGGAGGTTGATTTGAATATTAAAAAATATGCTTAGCTCAGAGCTTAGCTGAGAATGTGTTAAGCAATATCAGAGGACTATGTTTTTATAATTTGGGGGGTAAGTGTGGCATTCCTATTGATACTAGAAGGACACCAGAGAGATATCCAGGAAGCAAATTCAAGCCCCCTCAAATTCAAGACACATATACTACCCCTTAAGTCATATCCCTTGCCTCATCTGTTCTCATTATTGTTAGTTACTATTATTAACCATCATTGAAGACATTTCTAAGGCTGGCGGTGGCTCTTTGATGGGCTAGGAGAATAGAGTGGGAAGTATTGGTATCACAGTTAGCAAGCAGAGAGTTCCATTGAGTGTCATAGCAGTGGCATTTCTCTCAGGAAGAAAAGACCAGGCATCAAATAATTGATTTTTTGAAGCAAATGTTGTGTTCTGTGTTCCAATTTCACCAGAACTTTAAGAATTAACTAGAAGATGAAGACAGAGAGTTAGTACAGTGGTAGAGCTCTTGCCTTGCAAGCAGCTGGTCAGAGTTCAGTCTTCTATTCCTGGCAAACTATGCAGTTCTTAGAGTACCACCAGGAGTAACCTCAGAGTATAGCTGGATGTGCCCAAATATAAAATAAAATAAAACAAAGTTGGTAAAAATGAAGAATTTTATTTTGTGGGATAGTCATTTCAAGTAAGTTATTACCCCCTCCTTGAGCCTTTACTCTTCTTTGTAAAATGTAGATCATTCCCGTATCTATATCTCCACAGAATGGGGGTACAAACCTGAGATAATGAACAGATTTTTTTGCATAGTATTAACATGTAAAATAAATTTTCCCAACATTATAAATGATAATTTATATTTTTCTGTTCTTTTTTTCAGATATGCCATCTTATAAAATAAATATTTTCATATGCTCACCAATCTACAGTTTCTACATCTTGTCCATATCAAGTACTTATTTTTTAAGTGTATTTTAAAAATAGTCTTCATTTTTATTTGGAGGATATTTTCATTATTAAAGATACTTCACAATGTTTTTTCCTCTGTATAGCCTTCCTCATTTTCTCCAACTTTCTCTCACTTTTGGTCATTATCTCCTTTGTCATTATCTGGCAACTTTCATGTACTTCTAAGAACTCATTCCAAATTATCTTAAATCATCTCTATTCTATTTATTCCTCTAGATACCAAAATTATTGATACAAATACTCATGTTTATATTCTTGACCTCTGATCAAAAGATGGTACTTATTATATACTATTTCGTGTAACAATATTAACACATTGATATTTATATTGTTAATATTAGAAAAACATCCTCTTTTAGTTTTGGATGTATTATTATTACAATAGATTAATTTTCAGTATAATTTGTATAAGGAATGACAATATAAACAATTCTAGCATACCTAGTGTAGACCAGAAATAATAGTGAGTTTTAAAGTCATATAATATATTTAACCTTTCTTTTTAAATTTGGTTCTTGGTTTTTGGGTCACATCTGGTGATGCTCAGGGGTTACTCCTGGCTATGGGTTCAGAAATCGCTCCTTGCTTGGGGGACCATACGGGATGCTGGGGGACTGAACAGTGATATGTCCTAAGCTAGTGCGGGCAAGGCAAACTCCTTACCACTTGCGCCACCACTCTGGCCCCAATATATTTAACCTTTTATATCATATATTATTTAAGTATATCTCTTCTTCAAAATGTATTTTGTATATTTCTAACTTAAACTGCTGAGTCCTGTTGCTTCTTATTTTTATGTCTTCTCTGTTTCATTCCTCTAGATATACGTACAGCCACATCCAAAATTCAAGTATCTCCCTATCTGGCCTTTTACATTTTTTTGCTCATTGTTTAATTTGTTATTAGTTCTACAAGTTCCAGTAGAACTTCAATCTTGCATGAGTTTTGTTTGTTTTGGGTCAACTTAGCAATACTCAAGGCTTACTTCCGTTTCTGCACTCAGGGATCAAGTCACTTCTGGTGAAGGTCTGCAGATCATATGATATGTTAGGGATCAAAACTGAGTAGACCATAAGCAAAACTAATATTTTATCTATTGTACTTTTGTATCTCACCATAATTTTATTGCACATCCTCTTTATTTTTTCTTTCTTTTATATATTTATTTTTATATTTGGGCAGGCCATATGTGTTCTGGGTTTACTCCTGGCTTGGTTCTTAGAAACATATTTTAGCAATGCTCAAAGGACCATATTTGGTGCTGGTAATTGGATTGAGGTTGACTGTGTGGAAGGCAATCACTATACTCCCTGGACAATCTCTCTGACCTGTACTGCATCCTCTTTGCTTCATCTTGCTTTTAATCCAGGTCAGAGGAATTGCCACATTGTAGGCATGCTGGTGCCACATGGAGGTTCCTCAGTTGGATCAGTTGGATCAACATAATTCTGATGGGCGTCAGGCAGCTGAGCAGGTTTTTAAACCCTTGACCAACAACACTTGGATTTCCTTATGGTCACATCCTTGTCTATAGCTAAGTGGACATGAAATCAATATGCTCTTGTGGAAAGCTGGCCCCTGTGAGATACATTCTAAATAATGCAGTATATTGTAACAATCGGATGGTGCATAATTCCTTCCATCTAAAACAAAATTGATTTTTGTCTTCTAACTATTATCCCTGCCCTGCAGAGGAATCTATTTTCACTTAAAGCTTCAAACTTTTCAGTCATGCACCATAAACAAACACTAAAAGATTCCCTAATATTCTCAAGATTGTCCACTCTCAGCAGCAAAGAAGTGCCACTAAGAAAGCTAAAGGCTAAGAAGTAATAAACCATCCAAAGTTCCATTAGAAATGCTCTGAAAAAAAAAAAACAAACAACACATACACAAAACAGAAAACCCTTTCTTTCCACAGCTCAGCAGCACACAGCTCTGCTTACACTTCCAGGCCATGAACCATAAAGTTGTATTTGGCCTTATTTGACCCCTTTTCTCCATGTCAGAAGGAAGAGAAAAAAGCCCCCTCAAAGGGTATAAGGAACTGGTAGGGTTGCTTCTCATTTCTGTCAACCAATTATCTCTCTTTCTCTATTCTCTCTCTGTTCTCTTTCTCTCCCTTCATGCTTACTCTCATATACTAAAATATACACACAGGAGAAAAAAATCCTTATTAATACTATCTAAACAAGAGCTTTGCATTACTATGCTTATGAATCTCCTGGCACTCTTGATAATTGCTGCTTCAGTAACTCCTGGTTGAAATCTGAATTTCTGCCTTTCTAACACACTGATGCTACTGCTTAACTGCTAAACTGAGGACTACATTTTGAGTTCTGTGTTAGGTAGAACTGCCAAGATGCTCCTTTCAGTTGAATATGTGTGGGCACTAGTTATCCCATCAAACATCAATCTTAGTAAGCTGGGAAAGGAGTTGTTGTTATAATTAAAGCTCAAGTCTGTTAACCTTAAGCTATAGAAGTATCTATCTGATCCAGATCTAATTTCATAAGACCTTTAAAAGTCAGGCGAGGGAGGCCAGGAAATTTTGAAATATAAGAGGATTTTGACATGCTATTTCTGCTTTGAACATGGAAGGGATACATGAGGGTGACTGCCAGTTAACAGCCAGTAAGGAGATGAAGTCATTCAACCTGACCTACACCTTCTAAAATTGGCTTTCACCAACATTTAGATTAAAATCAGAAGGGAGGTCATGTTCAGAGCTACTGTGGAGCAGACTTGGATGACACTTAGATTTCAACATTGGGGAAATTTTAAGTAGGGACCTAGTCAGTTATGATGCTGAGTCCAGAACCCTGACCCCCAGGAGTCGTGAGCTGATAAATGGGTGTTGTCTTCAGCTGCTAAATTGGTGGTAGTTCATTTCTATGTAATAATAAACTAATACACAAGAAATTTTAGCTGGATGCAATCAACAAAAATCTTTCCTCTCTGTAGATTGGTAAGAAAGAAGTTTTGATTATTGTTCCTCAAAAATAAAAGGATACTCTTTCCTTTGAGGCAGAGAACAATCAATTTGTATTAAGAGTTATTATATATGCAGCAGACTTTGGCTTTATCATCTTGCTTGACTTTCAAAAAAATCTTCAAATTTCTTTGGGTCTGAGTATCTTCAATGGCAAGAACAATGCAAGGTAAATAGTACATATTCTCTGAGTGATAGGATTACAATAGCATAATAATAAGTGAAAAATTCTTGTACATGCTTAAAATGCCACACATCTATGCAGGATCATAGATGACACACATTTCAATTATGCCTCATTGAACTTTGTTCAGTCTATAAGAAAAGTTGAGATGTTAATGTGACACAAGTAAAAGCCTAAAGTCTCATTATCCAAAGAAGGAAGAGTAGATGAAAGTGAATATAAATACTCTGAAAATTTCATATTATCATCCACTCTTTTTTGGAGGTGATAAAGTCACGCCTCTCTATGTATATTATGTCTTTTTTAAGAGTTATAAAGTAAAAGCTGTATTTTATTGGCTTAATTGCAGAAATGAGTCTACTCCAGCTTTCTTTCTCCTTTGCTGTCATATGCACTTCAGTAGATTGTAAATTATTCAGGTAATATTTGCAAACAAGATTGTTCTCAGAAGAACAGAATAGAAATTGCTGAGAGATGGGATATGGGTGAGCTGTGAGTTAGAAAAGGGCAATGTAGCAATGTGTTTTGGGTTAGCAGAAGAGGTAGCTAATATTTAATATCTTCCCCATGCAATGTGCCAAGTCATTATTTTATGGCAACCTTTCCTCTGCTTTTAGTGTGTGTTAACTTTCCTCAGTGAACAGATGTGACCACACACATTCTGTTTGGCAGAAGGCAGATGTCAACTCCTTGAAATGGGTGCCTGGTTCCAAGGGCAACATCTGGATTCCTGGCTTGGCTGTGTTTCTGTCTGTGCTTGTGGCTATACAATGCCCCCTGGAGACATTTTATGATTAGTCTGCGACAGAGTTGGCATGAGTATCTTGTCTCCCTGGCAACCATTCTCCCTTTGATTCTTATACATCTGCTCAGTAATATACAGTATTTGGGAAACTGCTCCCCACCTCATTTCCAATCACAAAGCAGATGACAGGACTTTGTTGAATAGTATCTCATTTTCCCTGGTGTCTAAATGTATTGTTTTCCAATGCCCTCACAACTGCATCAAATTGTAGAGTGAGTCCTCTTTTCGGGGCTGGTAGGTTTAAGACAAAATCTTAGACGTTAATGAATACTCATTGGCACATCTTGACCCTGCAAAAAATTTTCAGAAGCCAGGAGGGAGCCAGGTGTTTGGAACAGCCTGTCCAAGCTTTTTTTTTTTTTTTTTTTTTTTGGATGAGGGAAAAAAATTGGTTGGATTACCTTATATTCTTCATTTTTGATTCTCTCTCTGTCTTTAATTGCCAGGTTTTCAAGGCAGAGCAACTCAGATTTCCTCTTCAAAAGTGCATTAGGCTATGCTTTTATTAACTCTCTCCCAGGGGAAAAAAAGGCTATTGTTAACCAGGTGGTAACCCTCAGGCTGCTTTTTTTTGTCTGCAGAGAAACAGGGATGTGATTCCAGCAGTGAGCAAAATGAAATCAGTTATTAGCCATTTCCCAGGTCATACTGGCAAAGAGATGGGGTAGTTAAAGATGTATCTTTCTTTCCAGGTCATCTATAAACCAAACCTTTAGTCGTGTGCACAAGAAAAACAGTTATAATTGCATAGAGTATCTACAGTGATTACAAATTTACAGTAAATAATTGAAATAGTTACCACTACTCAGTAAGGTAAGAGCATATAATTCTATTATTTTTCTGGTGCCATACCTGGAGAGACTTTCAGGGCTCTACGGGGATCATATATGGTGCTGGGAATCAAATCAGGGTCTACTGCATGCAACACAAGTAGTCAAGCCAAAAAGCTATTTCTCATCATATCCTAATATTGTAAATAAAATTATAGATTATTTTTAAGTCAAACAACTTTAGAATTGAATTTGGAAAATAGGATTTAGCACTTTCATTCCAAAGTTCTAAAAAATGGAAACAAAACAAGGCCAGAACTGCAAAGACAGAACACTGGCCTTGCATGAAGCTGATGCAGGTTCAATCCCCAACATCCTATATCATCCATTGAGCACTGTCAGCAGTAGATATGCTCCTACCCTGAAATTAATTCTAGACAAATTGAAAAAACAAGACATGTAATTAAATCAGGTATGAATAGTCATGGAGGAACATGTGATGAAAGAGTGCCTCCAATAATTTATTTAATATAATTTTATATGTGTATTTAAAGAATAATTTACAGTTGATAGTTGATTTTTAGCCATATGATATTTCAAAGCCAGTGTCAACTTCCATCACCAGTGTTCCCATAAAGGAAAAATTAGAGTTATCGAAGGGAGATTAAACAGAAAGAATATATCAAGATGGGCCTAGAGGTAAGACTATGAAGTGAAGTATATACAGTTCTGTTAAACACATGCACACACTCACACAAATCCAACTTGAACCACCTCTACAAATATATAAATACACATCTTAAATGCTACATTTATTTTTATAAAAAAACTTTGTAAATCATTACCCTAATGTCACCAAGAAAACTAAGAGAAAACAGTACTAGTCGCCAGGTTAGATGAATATCAGAAACTGAAAGCCAAAATGACTTATGCTGAAATGATGTTAACCTAAAAACTGATCAGATGCCTCTGTGGACCCTAAGGACTTCATTTCCTTGGTTGGTATGAGCTTCTTGACCACTTTCTGCTCTCCACCAGCTTTAAGGGGGTCTCTTACAATCTAGGACTTAGCCAGGACCTGCCACAATAACTTAGAACTCTGCTGCTCTGCTTCTTCTCCTCCTACTCACTCCTCTCCTCCCCTCTCCTCCCCTCCCCTCTCCTCCCCTCTCATCCCCTCCCCTCCCCTCCCCTCTCCTCTCCTCCCCTCCCCTCTTCTTTTATCATCTCCCTCCTATCCACTTCCCTCCTCTGCTACACTGCTTCTTCTCCTTCTCTTACTCACTTCTCTCCTCTCCCTTTCACGCCCCTCCTCTCCCCTCCTCTCCTCTTCTTTCCTCCCCTCTCCTCCCCACCAATGTACTCCCTTCCCTTCTCCCCTTACTTCTCCTCCCCTCTCATCCCCTCTTTACCCCTCCCCTCACCTACCCTCTCCTACCCTCAACTCGCCTCCCCCTCTCCTCTCTTCCCACCATTGGACTCCACTCCCCTCTCCTCTTCTCTCCTCTTCCCCTCTTCTCTCCCTCATTTCCTCTCCTCTCCTCCCCTCTCCCCTCCTTTACTTTCCTCTCCTCTCCTCCCCTCTCCTCTCTTTTCCTCTCCTCACCTCTCCACTACCCACCCCTCCTTTTCTCTCCTCTCCTCACCTCCCCACCTACCGATTCCCTTCCATTCTCCTTTCCTCCCCTCCTATCCCCTACCCTTTTCTGCCCCCCCTTCCCTTCCTCTGCTCTCCTCCCCTCCTCTCTCCTCATAATCCTCCCCTCTCCTCCCCTCTCCTCTCCTCCTCTTCCCTTCCCCTTTCCTGGCCTCTCTTCCCCTACCTCCTCTCCTCTTCTATCCTCTTCTACCCTCCCTCTCCTCCCCTCTTCTCTCCTCCCCTCCCCTCTCCTCCTTCCCATCTCCTCCTCTCCCCTTCCATTCTCTCTACCTCACTCCCCTCTTCTTCTCTCCTCTCCTCCCCTCCCTTTACCCCTCCACTCCTCTTTTCCCCTCCCCTCTCCTATCCACCCCATTCCTCCCTTACTCTCCCCTTTTCTTCACTCCTCCCCTCTCCTCTCTTCTCCTCTCCTCCCTTCTCTCTTCCCTTTTCCTCCCCTCTCCTCCTCTTCCCTCACCTGAACTCGCCTCTCCTTCCCCTCCCCTCCCCTGCCCCTCCTCTCCTCTCTTACCCTTTCCTCTACTCCCCTCCCTTCTACTCTGTTGTCCTCTCCTCCTCTCTCCTCCACTCCCCTCCCCTCCCCTTTCCTCTACTCCCTTCTCCCCTCTACTCTTCTCCACTCTTCTTCCCTCCAGTCTCTTCTCCCTTCTCCTCCCTTCTCCTCTCTCCTCCCCTCCCCTTTCTTCTCCTCTCTTCTCCCCTCTAGTCTTCTCCACTCTTCTTCCCTCCAGTCTCTTCTCCCCTCTCCTCCCCTCTCCTCTCTCCTCTTTTCCTGTCCTCTCCTCTCTTCTCCTCTCCTATCCCTTACCCTCCCATCATCTTCTCCTCTTTCCTCTCCTCCGCTCCTCTCTTCCCTCTCCTTATCTCGCTTCTCCTCCCCTCCTCTTCCCTCCCTTCCTTCCCGTCCCCTCCTCTCCTACCATCTCTTTTCCCCTCCTCTCTCCTCCCCTCCCCTCTCCTCTCCTCTCTTTCCCTTTCCTTCCCTCTCCTCCTCTCCTCTCCACTCTCCCCCTCCTCTCTCCTCCCCTCCCCTCCCCTCTCTTTCCCTTTCCTTCCCTCTCCTCCTCTCCTCTCCACTCTCCCCCTCTCCTCTCCTCTCCTCTCCTCTCCTCTCCTCTCCTCTCCTCTCCTGAACTCGCCTCTCCTCTCCTCCCCTCCTCTTTCTTCTCCTCTCTTCTCTTTCCCTCCCTTTTCCTCTCCTTTTCTCTCCTCTCATTTCACTACCCTTCTCCCCTTTGCTCTCCTTTTCTTTCCCATCTCCTGCCTTCCTTTATACATGCCTTTTTGCAAATAAAACTATTTTTCTGCCACAAAAATATATTTAAAAGCTGAAGGAAAACTGAACCCAAACCAGTGTCAACTCCCATCACCAGTGTTCCCATAAAGGAAAAATTAGATTTATCTGAGGGAGACTGAAATACAGTAGAGTCATAAACTGGTAATAATGATATACAAGCAATTAAATGCCTTAATATTTTGCACTTAGGTCTTCCTTCATAACTGAAAACACCACAGCAACTTGGAGCAATCTCTCTGGGAATTACTTTCTGCTAGAGATTCAAAGTCAATTCATCTGAGGGAAGATCACTTCCTCCAATGAAGAATGGCCCAAAAGGTCCTGAGAGCCAAATAAACTCCCTAGGAAACTGGCAAAAATGGGCCAGCTCACCCCCTTCCCCTAACCCTTCCTGATCCCTTACCAACCACTTCAAACCTGGTCCTCCTCAGATGCAGATATCAAGATCAATTCTCAACTCCCTTCCTTTGTAATAATCTCAGACTCAAAGTCAGTTTTTCTTCTTTCTTTTTTTTGGGAGGAGGCACACTCAGTGACGCTCAGAGGTTACTCCTGACTATGCACTGACTATGCGCTCCTAGCTTGGGGGACCATATGGGACACTGAGGGATCAAACTGTGGTCTGTCCTAGGTTAGTGTGTGCAAGGCAGATGCCCTACCTCTTGCGCCACAGCTCTGGCCCCAGAGTCAGTTTTTCTTAAACTAAGCTTCTACCAAGTTTATTGATACTAATTCAGCATTAGGCCTTTTCTGGGCATTTTCTATAAATAATTTGTATATTATTTTCAGAACTCTTCAGTGAAGGAGGTGCACTTGTTAGTACTGATTTTATTTTATTTGGGAGATCACATCTGACAGCGGTGGGGAGTTGAACCAGAGTCCCAGTCATTGAAGCCACATGCAAGGGAAGTGCCTCTAAACTCCTGCCCCTCTTTAGTGCCCCTCTGCCTTTAAAAAACAAAACAAAACTGCTTACATATAAAGCTCTCGTCCGTGTCACCCATGAAATAGAAAAAATGAGGGCTATATACTTTATATCAAATATACAGAGCAACTTATCACATAAGGATATGCATATATGTGTTGTGTTGTATCGAAGACATACTTTTAAAATGTCCTGGCAAGGTAAAAGCAAATTTTAAAGTATTAGATTCCTTGGATATCTGTAATGGTCCAAGGAGCAGGGGAGGAAGCTTATTCCCAGGTCTAGGGATTATCACCCCCTTATTCCATCTTTTTACTGACTTTTTTCTTCACCCAAAGGTTCACAGGAAAATCTAATTTACATTTCCAGAAACGTCTCATGTAGCCCACAAATATTTGTACTTCTGTGTAGGGAAGCATTCCCTGGTGATGCAGTCTTTCCCTAGGAAGACAGTGACTCTGAGTCATATAAGTGATCACAAAATTGGCATGGAAGTGTTAAGAGTGGGACTCTGGGGGTGATATATAGCAGGAACTTACTTAGAAAAGTCAGCATTAGAAGCAAGGTAGTTCTAGCCCAAATGCTGAAACTTGATTGCCCTCGCAGGTAACACCCACCTTCCGGTCTAAAGGCAGTTCTCACGTTAGGTCTTGCTATTCCTTCTACCCATTATCTTCCCTGCAGGGCTGGGACTTTCTTCCTCCATATCTATATCTGGTTCACTCTTTCTCAACCTTTAGGTCTCAGCTGTGATGTCTCTTCCTCAGAGAAGATTTGCTCAGTCTCTTTAACAATTTCCCCTGTTGATGTTCCTCTAGCATAGACACTGTTCATCTTGTAAGGTTGTAGTGCTTCAACACAGTTCCTATGTATCTGTCCTCAGTAGCCCAAATACGTTATCCCATAAGCTACTCTGAAGGGCATAGTGACTCATTTTCAAGTGTTCCATAGCAGAAATATGAAGAGCTGGGGATGATTGGTAGATGTTTTTGTGACCAGTGAATCTAATGTTATGATTTAAATTAATTTTATCATTAAAAATCTCTAGGCTCCTGATTATTTGCTTTGAAATATTATGCCTTTCTAATGATAAAAAGCCATACTTTCTTAAAAATATAAAATAATAATCACTTAAATTATTAGAGGAGAATTATGTATCATGTTCTTGCTCATACGCAAATAAGCTCAAAGTATGTTGATGCATTCTTGTTCATTATCTCTCTGTGATAATATAAGTATTTGTGAAATCACTCCATGCACCATATTTTCAACTGTAGGTGGATGGATCTGAAGAATAGTCATGAAGAATTAATAAACCAAGTTAGTTAGGAGAGAATCATGGAGTCAGTTGCTTCTCACCTTGAGGTCTCTCCATGTGTGCCAAGCCAAAACCAAAACATTTATTTATTCTACCAGTGCAAATTCATCTGGGCAGGGGAGGGTTGAGTGAGACCCAGGTAAACTATGACATATCAAAGGGATAGGTGAAGAGAAAAGAGGAATTTGGGGGAACACCTTTGTTTTGGGTAAAAGTAGGGTATAAGCTAGTTGGTATCAGTTTATATTTGAAATAGATTATGTAAGATGTACTAGTGTTTTATGCTTACTTATTCCCTTAGCATTAAATATGCTCTAAAGTTAGTGGCATTTTTTTTCTGTACAATGCTCTACCATAACTTTTTGACCTATCCCATTTCATAATCATTTGCTTTTTTGATTTTTTAAACTTTTAATATTTTGAGATTTGAGACCATACCTAGTGATGCTCAGGGGTTACTCCTAGCTCTGTACACAGGAATTGCTGCTAGTTGGGGACCATATGGAATGGCAAGGATAGAACCGAGATTGTGTGGAATACAAATACCTAATCTGCTGTATTATCTCTCCAGCCCCATGATTTGTTTTTAATCCAATATTACTATAACTAATATGAAATGTATGCTAATATAAATAATTAGGAATAAATATTAATTTGTTTTCTATATAATATGGCAATCTTGAAATATGTGCACGTGTTTATGCACATACAACAACATAAAGTTTGCCTTCTTTATTTTTCCTTTTTATTCTCTTATACTATCTTTCATGTTTACATCTACTTATAATAGAGATTCAAGGATTATTTGTTAAATAAGAGCTTGAATTTAATTCCTGGTCAAAGACGATGAATATATTTAAGAGAAAAAAGTTTCCAGAGAGATCAAAATCATCCAAACATTAAGGCTTTTTCAAGGGACGAATAAATCTGGGTTTAGCCTGTATGCATCAGCCAGGTGGGAGACCATGTGCACATACACTGTGAAACAGAAGACAGCCCTAATTGCCCTGTGTTCAGACAGTCCTGGGGTGTGCGCATTGCCTGGTACTCAACAGAACACCAATCTTCACTTAACACAGTTAATGATATAATTTTTATTTTTAAGAGGGAGTGCTGATGTTCCTACCAGCTTCAGAAGATGTTTCAAATCTGGTTGTGGAGTCATTCTATTTCCAATTAAGCAGTGGGGGGATTCAATTACAAGCTGTGGGAAGCGAAGAGTTTGTGTCAATAAACCAGCAGTGGTATTAAGGGTGGTTGTCTGGTTTGCAAACATGAACAGCTTGAAACCTAAAGGCGTATGTTTCTGAAATTATCTAACTCTCGCGTCTCATGTAGACAGGAGTGAGAATACCTGAAACCCAGCCCCACTTTCCATGGGAAGTGTTTTCCTCCTTTGAAAGCACGGCAAGTTTGGGTGACAAAGTAGAAGATTGAAGGACTCCATGGTAGCTTGTTAACAAGGTCAAAATCATTTTATTGAAAAGGTACAGAATACAGGTATAATTATTTGTTGCAGAATTTGAGGGATAGGAAAAGTTAGATTACCTTAAAATTTATAGATGAGAAGGCTTTTAGAAATATATTTATAATATTACATATGTAAAAGAAAATGGAGATCTGAAAAGGGGGAAGGCAATATTTAACAGTCAATTAAGTGTTCAAAAACAATAAAATGGAGGCCAGGTTTGAAAATTCCCATTAGTCAAAATCATGTAAGCTGCTCAAATGATATGAAATCGAACTTATTTTATGCAGATAAGTGAAACTCAGGTTCTTGCCATGCTTCTGATAATAATCAGTAAAACTTCAGTTATCTTCCTACAGTGATATGAGAGACCCATTTGAACAAATCCCCTACCATCTGGAAAGTCCCACTGTAATAACCAATCACTGTACAGATTAAACGAATTCTTCATTTTTATATAATAAACCACACTGTAACATCAGGCCATTGAACTTCATACCAGTTTTAGGTTTGAAGTCTTACTGTTTGGAAACTGCTTATTTCTCATATCATATAAATTATTCATATCAATCAAGTCCCCTGAATTTTCTTTTGACATAATTAACAGGGTCTGGGAGGAGATAGCTCAAAGGGCTGGACCACATGTCTTGCATGCACAAGGTTCTGAGTTCCTTCCCTGATACACTATAAAATGCCCTGCCTGCAGCATCTCTGATTATGCTGGTGACTCCCAGCACTGCTGACTCAAAGCAGCACCACATCCTTGAGCCTGAGCATGGAACCATCTGGTTTTGCTTGGCTAAGCATTGCTGGGAGTGGTCCACAAGCTCCCTGAGCATTGCTTAGACCCTTCAAAAATAAAGTGCCCACTGTATGCCCAGAGAAGTGGGATTTGTCCAGAGTCAGAAATGGTATAGCTTGAATAGCTTCTTGGAAAAAATATGCAACTCAGTTTAAGATTTTGTTCTTTACTTCCCTTGACTAACCCCAAATCTGTTGATCCCTGCTGCCAACCCCATTTATTTTCCAAATATTTTCATTGTCTCCTTTGTCACTGTTGCCATTGCCTTCATTCACACTTTTTCCTTGCTGGCAATACAATTTGAAATTGTTTCACTGTAGTTGGCTTCAAAAGAAATTTCGGCTAATCATACTAGTTGAAAGTATTTACTTTCCCTTGGGGAAGAAAATTTCCTTTTTAAATGGGAATGCTCTTCACCCCCAGCCTGCATTGTTTCCAAAAGGAGTGTTCTTTTTAATTCCTCATGAGGCTGGAAGTAATTTCAGCTTCTCACAAAATCCCACTTTCCCTGGGGGAGGTTAATCCCATCTAACAATGTCTTGGAGAGAGGGAACCAACCATACACAATCTGGCCTTCCTTTCTTCTGCTGATCTGCTCATATTTGAGAAATGTTTGGCATATAGATAAGTAGCCCGCATGGTCTGGCTCTAATATTTTTATATTGGTAAAATGCCTGTTTGGTCTTAGATTTAAATGAAACACAGTTTTCAATCCTTCCTTTTTTGTTTCTTTTGAGGACCATAAACAGTGGTGCTTGGGGGACCAAGCCAGAGGTGGAACTGGGATCAGTGTAACACAATGCAAGGTACTTAATTTCTGAACTATCTTTCTCTTTTGGAATCAAAGTTTAGATTTTTACCCCCACCTGTGTTTATTATTCTCTTAATTGGTTCCAAAGTTGAAGATAGAGGAAGGAAGATTGTAATTGGTTAGAGAAGGAGGGATAACTGTAGGTCTGAGGGCAATTATTTAGAAACCAGTTTTTACTACTGAATGTTAACTGTTTTTCAGAGTCATGCCACTGAATGGCCTCTAAAGTCCTTATTTTTCTGGTTAGCAAGGTAAGAAATGGAAGGAATAAGTAGGTTCTTGCTTTTCTAGCTTCTTTACTAGAATTTTGGATAAGTAGAAAAAAGGAAATGGTGGGGACAGTACATAAACTAAATTGAATTATTGTCTAAAAACATTAATCATGTAAACTAATGGGGAATTGAAGTTGTTCTGCCAAACTCTACATAACAGGGAGTGACAGACAGAAATTTCACTTCTTCATTTAATTTCTGGATCTTTTATTATTTAGAGTGTAGGTATACCAGAGGGTATCTGGTGGGTTAAAATGCTGCTATCAGTGCACTCAATGTTTGAGAAGAAAGAACCAACATTAAAACATGGGAAAGGACTAATTTTTCTATGTAAGAGTTAATAATCTGAAATGATACTAATTTCTATTAAATAACTTAGAGGCCCTCCACAGTTATATACAGTCTAATCCCTAAAATCTCTCAATATAAACTGTTTGGCTATTATTAAGGATTTTATGAAATTATCCTGAATTTTATTTGAGTGGGTGCAGTGCAGTCATAAAGTACACTGGGGGGTAAGAGAGGTGGATATGGGATGCATGCTGGGAGTGGGAGTGGAACGAGGACAACTTTGGTGGTGGGAATTCCCCTGATTCAATGTCAATATGTACCTAAAATATTACTCTGAAAGATATGTAATCCACTTTGGTCAAAATAAAAATTATTATTAAAAAAGAAGAGACAAGGGTCAAAGTTAGTGAAGGAGATAAAACTACAAAGTAAAGGTGGGAATAGTATAGTGATAAGGAGTTAAGAAATATAGAAAGTTTCTAGAAGCTAGAAAATTTAAGAAAACCATTTTCCCTTAAAATTTCTATAAGGATGATTCCTGAAAATACATGTTAGATATTTGACTTCCAGAAATGTATAATAATAAATATGTGTAGTTTTAGATCACTGAATGTGTGGTTATTTGTTACAGCACAAAAACAAGCAGCCAATATAAGGATTGCAACCATGTGGTAAATAAATGGATATTCTGCAGTGAGTTGATTACCATCTATTTGAGATGAACTAAATATGCCCTTTCTTTGAGCACCTGTAGGATATTCTTACAGATGAGAGTACTGAAAAATAGATAGACTTCATGCCACTAATTTTTCCTCCCACTGAGAGATTTCCAGGTGTATTTCAATCTTTTGATGTTTTCTGGAAGACCTACTGCCAGTAGGGAGGGAAAACATGCTTCTGCAGGGAGAATCTATGAGCAACAGAGAAAGAGAATCAACCCCTTTAATCTTCTCCATAATCACTTAGCAAACTATTCGGAAGAACACGCTCTTAAACATAGAGGGTAAGATTTGTGGCCTAGACTTGGGTTTAGGCAGAATATAAGGTAGGTTTAAGGCAAGCAGTGCTGAGTCTGGCAGGTTTCATGAGCTAGGATTCATTAATAGAAGAAAAGCTCATTAAATACCATAGAGCTATTCTTCTTTAAGCCATTTGAATTACTTCTTACATAGGAAATAAGTTTAATAGTTTATTCAGGAAATAATTGGATTTTTAAAACCCTGAAATTAATTATAATATAAAATTATTGCATTTTTCCTTAAACAAAATAGAGTAGTAAAAATTTGAGTGTCTTAAATAAAGCCATTCTTTTTCTTCATATAAACTTTCATTTCAAAGAAATTCAGATTCTAATAGTTCCTAAAGTCTCTTTTTTAAGAAACTCTAAACTTTACTATTATAGTTAAAATTAGATTATAAAATCAATCTAATATAAATTGAACCATTAATTAAGTCAATTTAAAAAGAAATAATTCAATTTCATTAAGGAATTGTTACTCTGATATTTGAGAGTGAATGGATTCCTGTAATTAAAAAGCATTGAGTTCCATATGACCGTTTATCTTCCCATTTCTTTTACTTATTTTGATGAATTTGTAAAACAGAATTTAATTAAATGCTGAAACAAAGCCATAACTAAAAATTAAAATTTCATAGAAGCACTCATTGGAAAATCATTAAAAGTCACCCCAAGATCTTGAAGAACCATAATAACAGAAAATGTTTATGAAATTTTGTTACTGTATAGAAGAGTATCACATCACAGCTATTAAAGTGTCATTTATTGTCATGTTATCTGCTGCAAATAAGTGGATCCTTCTGTAAATGTCTTTGTAAACATTTAGTAAGTGATTGACATTTCCCTAGAGATTGGATCTTGATGTGATCTATGCTTGCTAGCACCAGATTTGAAGTTATACATTTGCTTTGACACATTTAGTAGACCACCATTTTAAACAGAGACTTTCTTGGCAGATTGACTTTGGCTTGACCAGTGGTGTTGCATCTTCTCAAGCCATTACTTCCAGTGTTGCTCAGTTTCTTCATCTGTGAAGGAAGAAACTCCTCTGTCATGGAGTTGTTAGGATTAAACATAGTTTCACCTGTCTGCTGTCCATAGCAGGCCAGGAAACAGAAGAGATGGCCAATCAATATCAGTTTTCCTTTTAATCTTATAAAATTGTAAGACTATTGCAGAAAAGGGAAGATTTGCCCTTGCTGGATATATTATCTAAAGGGAGAGACATTTTGCTCTTTTTGCTTAAAATTAAACGTGCTTTTCTATTAGGTAGCTTAAATAAACATCTTTTCAGTAAAGTAAATAGATGATAAGATGGCATTGATAGCATATTTATAAATTACAAAACACATATATGCATATGAAGTAATACTGTTACTTTCTTACTGTTACACATTTAACTGTTAGCTTGTGCTAGTTTTTCATTTTCTCTCTGTTTCCTGGTTATAGTCAGTTGGATGACTTTCATCAGTGATTTCTTCCACAGACCTGCATCTTTAAAGAAGCTTTAACCGGCCTTCTGTTTTTGCTTTTCTCCAGTAACTTGGACCATAGCAGCTAATTACAGTGTCTAATTGTATCCTCAATGGGCTGATTGCACCCACAATTAACTAAATATAAGTACCAAGCATCTTAGTACTTTCAATTTTATGCCTCAAAGAAAGCCTGTCTGAGAGGATAGTTGGCAGTTGGTTTTCTTCAGGAGAACAACTTTTAGAATTGGCATTGTAAGTTTAATTTTAAGGTCCCTACTATTTTCTAGTTGGCATAGTCCATAAACCTGATGAACTATGGTAATAGATTTCCAAGGACATAAAACCCAGATGAGATGCAGACAGACAACAGGTTAAGAAGAATATCAGTGGAGGCATGTGTTTATGTCTCATCAGATTTTGCCTTCTATTATGCTTGAGCAGTTCATGGAATTGCTGTCTTGTTCAGTGTGTGTGTAATCATGGCAGACAGGAAAGAACTGGGTTTTCATGGGTTTCAATCCCACAGCAGGTTAAATTTTCTTTCTCCAGCAACTGGAAAGGCCCCATGGAGGAGTAGTTTCATTTTAAATAGAAGTGCTCCTGTAAAGCAAGTACCTTAAAAATAAACTGGGAGCCATAGAAATCCTTCTGTGGAAAGAACAGAAATCACTTAAAGTTTGGGCTTGAATTTTCAAGCTAACTCAATACTTTGACAGATGTGCTAAGGATATTATGGGTGTCTACCATTTAAGGTGGAAACAAAAACTCAAGAGTTCTGCAAAGGTCGCTTAGCAATCATTATAATGTATTGAAGGCAAATCAAGAGATTAGAGAAGTCTTTACTTCTAGGTCACTCATATAAACAAATATATTCCTCAGACAAGTACATAGCAATGGAAAAACTGGCTAGTCAGAAGGGCAAAACAAAACAAAAAAACTAAAGAGAAATATACATGATGACATTTGCAAGCTCCGTTTTCATTTTATAGTTTAGGGTGAGCTACACTCAGACCTTTGCCACTATTTGCAGCCCAGCGGTTAAAATGATTTTAGCAGTATCCATCTCAGACTAGATTGAAGTACTTAACTTGGAGATGTTCTTATTCTAGATGACTGACAAATCTGAGATGTCCAATTTTGAAGGCAGATTAGCGTTTTTACATTATAAGCAAAAATTGCACAACCCTATAAATATGAGCAGGCCAAACAGATGGCAGAATTTATTTGGCTACACAGACCACACATTAGCATGCTGTCTCAACTCTTCTTTGAATGCATTGCTGTCCCATGCTCTCTCATTTTTCTAGTCCTTTTTATCACTAGTCTTTTTATATGGCTCTCAACTCTCTTGATAAATGATGGTAGGTATGGATGGAAGAGAGATAATAGCTTGGTAAAATGACATAGTTTGGTCATTACTTTCCAGGTTAATAGGCAGGGTAAACTTAAATAACATCTGGATATTGAAACATGCAAAAGTAAATGGAGATAATTTTTCCCCTTTGGAATGTGGGTTCTTAGGCATAAAAGGATGGCAGAAAAAGGAAGGAGGCAATCACAGGAGAAGACAGAAGTGCAACTAAGAGATTTTGGCAAGATTGTATTTAGGCTAAAATGACTAAGGTAAAATGTTTTTAATTTAGTTTGGATTTGTCAAGCATGTTATTACAGTATGGCCTACACTATTCATGAAATAGAATGGAAGTAAACTATGCAAGTTAAAACCTGTGTGTTAACTGGGTCAGGGCATATTCCTTTTATTTATTTTTTTTGGGGGGGGGACCACACTCGGTGACACTCAGGGGTTACTCCTGACTCTGCATGCAGAAATTGCTTCTGGCTTGGGGATCATATGGGACACCAGGGGATCAAACCACGTTCCGTCCTAGATTAGCGCGTGTAAGGCAGAAGCCCTACCACTTAAGCCACTGCTTCAGCCCCAGGGCCTATTCCTGAATAACATGTCAGTGGCAAATATTATACACAAAAGTCAATAGAAAAATAAATTTGTAGAAATTTTTCTAAATGTAGGAGAAACTTTACATTACTCTATGACATGAACATTAGTGCTCTAGATACCATCTTATATTTGGGGAGGATTTTAAGCCGCACCTCGTAGTACTCAGGGGTTACTCCTGGCCCTGAGCTCAGTTTTCACTCCTGGTAGGCTTGAGGAACCATATGGGATGCCAGGGATTAGACCTGGGTCCATCCCGGGTTGGCCATGTGCAAGGCAAATGCCCTAACACGATGCTATCACTCCAGCCCCTAGATAGCATTCTATAAAGAACAAGAAATGGGGATATCCTTGTTATTATTGAGTTCTACTTTACTAAAGCCTAAATTCAGGTTCCACTAAAAATACAACAATCCTTGTGAAATGAAGGCATTCCTGTGAGCTGTCTTTAACCTTGGAAGAAGACCTAAAGATTATTTAAAAACCCTATGGCCAAATACTAAAAAATCCAACAACATTTATGCAGTGTCATATATGAATAGTTTGTCTGAATACTATGCCTGGGATATTAAAGAGATCTATAATATAGGCCTTCAAAAGCCAGAGCCAGATCTGTCCTTTGAGCAATAATACCAGAAAATATACCACAGGTAGATTCTGGAGACCATGAAAAGTCAACAATTTTCTAGCATCTCCAGAATCTTTTGGAATAGTGCACCTTTGATCTTTAGTGTTATCCTGTTGGATCTTTACATGGGATCTGTTCTAGGTAGGCACTGAGAAAGCTAAAGTTAAACCTTGTTATTCTCAAGACTAGTTTTAGAGAGTTTAGAAAGTTCAAATAAGGTTTGTATGCCAATTTACAATTCTGAGTGCTTTATCAGAAACGACACAGGAATCACAAATCCAGCACTAAAGGAACAGCCTAAATGGCTCTCCTTAGATCTAATTTTCTTTTTTCCTTCTATGGGAGAAAATACTTACTTTAACCAGTAAGCAGGCAGCTGTCATTTAGTTTTTGGCATAATTTAAAACCCTTTAAATGCTTATTTTTAATTTTAATAATTTTGGAGGTGTTCACTTGCACATTAAAATTCAGGAAGTTGGCATAGCCCTCGGCTTACCTTCAGGGCAATACTGTGTGCAAGACATGCTTCTATGAGATAATTTGTTTCCTAATTGGCATCCGTTTGCTGAAATACAATTAAAGTTATTGCTCTAATATTAACAGCAACATCTTGATTGCTTTATAAAGTATGAATATTTATAAATTTTTTTTCTTCCATGCAGATATCTCTTAGGCACTTAAAATTTTTATTTATTGAGATTTTTTTTAAGGTAATAGGGATAACATAAGGTGACCTGGGGAGCTTGCTGTGGCTTAAAAATCTGCAAAGTCAGATCATTTAGATTCTATAAAAACTGTCTGAGGTGCCATTGCTCAGGAATTATGGATTTGAGAACTTAGTTAAGATTTAGTTAAAACTTAAAAACCTGAGAACTGGCAATCTATTTCAACTACTGTGTACCATTATGGTGAAGACCATGTGAACTCTATACAAGGTTTAGCTTCTCTATCAAGGACATAGATCTTGATGGTTTATGACAGACACTGCACAAGTCTCAAGATTTAGAGGAACTTATATTGCTTAGTTTTTAGGAATACCATTTGATAATTTTTTATCTTCAGTAAATAAACTGGAACATTGTTAGTTGTTCCAAAGCAAGAGTGCAAGAGCATATGCCTCTATGTAATCAGAATGAAATGTTTATTTTTTATCAATTAAAATAGTAAAATTACATTTATTCACCCATCAAACAATTTTCTTGTATCATTTAAACTGAAAAAGTAACATAGATATCATTTATGTTAAATATATTAACTCATAAGAAAAATCAGACACTAAAAAGGTAAGTACCCTCTGTTCTTTGAACACAGCTAACCTCTCAACTATATTTATAGTATCTAATAGCAACCACAGTTAAAACGTTTCTTAGATTTTTTTTCCTCCTCTTGCCTTTTTTAATTCTTTTTATTTTTATTTGGTTTTTGGGCCACACACACCTGAGGTTACTCAGGTGTTACACCTGGCTCTGAGCTCAGAAATCACTCCCTGCAGGCTTGAAACATGTAGGAAGCCAGGGATTGAACCCAGGTCCGTCCTAGGTCATCTGCCTGCAAGGCAAATGTCTTTCTGCTGTGCTATCGCTCCATCTCCACCTTTTTTTTTTTTTACTTACTATCAAAAAATTATTAGGTGGGACCAAACAAGAAAGACACCCTAATGAGGTATGAGCTCTGGAAGAGTCCATCTATATAGCAAAGTAAACAAAGTAAACATGGCTTCCATGCAAGAGCAAGCAAGGCTATGTAATATAGCCTTTTAATGGTAACATTTAAGAGGGAGGATAGGTCCAGAATAATATAGCAGGTAGGAAATTTGCCTTGCACAGAACCAACCTGGGTTTGATTCTTGGTATCAAATATGATTCCCCCAAGCATTATCAAGAGTAATTTCTGAGTGTAGACACAGGAGTTACTCCTGAGTATTGCCAGGTGTGGCCCAAAAATGAGAGAGAGAGAGAGAGAGAGAGAGAGAGAGAGAGAGAGAGAGAGAGAGAGAGAGAGAGAGAGAGAGTTTGTAGGCCATCATCAAAGAATAGAAGCAAGGATGTGATAAAGGCACCTGCCATATATAGGAGTGAATAGAAACAGGGGCGAACTGATAAGAAAATGTATCAAAAACTAACAATGATGAGAACATAAATATAACCAGATGCAAATTTAAAAGGTTCCCATTGATCAAATCTGGATGAATTTAAGCACCATATTAAATAATGAAAGTAATGGATTACAACTCATGGAATAAAAAGAATCCATAAGTTTACAGTGACATAAATATATGAACAAACTAATTGAAAGTTTGATGAGGAATGGTATTTTGCATAATCTCATAATACTTCTCCCCCAAATACTTATTAGTTGTAATGGAAAAATAACTTTAGAGTGGAGAAGTCTGTAAACACCCCCTAATCAAGTGTTCAAAATTAGCATCACTAGTAATGGATTACATTGAAATTCAATACCACCTGAGAGGATACAGTGAAAACACAGCGTTACCATTATGAAAGTGTTCCAAAGATGTATTATCTAGTTCTAATAACCAGGGAGTATAAAAATTTTAAATTGCGACTTAGTCTATAGCTTAACTGGCCCAAAATCTTCAAATTAATTATTGTTATAATTTTAAGAAAAGACCGAGGAACTAACTGGTGTAGACCATAGTAGATTAAGGAAGGAACATCAGTCAGATGCAATGCAAGATTTTGGATGGATGATTTGCTATATTGCATTGTTGGGACAACTGACAAAACTTTTATAAGACATTGGTGAAACTTGAAGTGTATGAAAATTAAATGATAAATAACAAATTAATATCTGAATTTTGGAGTAGGGTATATACCTGGTTCCAGGGATCCTGTAGTGCTAGACTTTAAACTCTAGTGTCCCATATGTAAAGCATATGCTCCAGTTTAAGTCACCTCCCAAATAAAACATTGTAACTTTTATGGTTCGATCATGTGATGTAGTAAAAATATTTTGTTGTTAGAAAATAATATTAGGGGGCCGGAGAGATAGCATGGAGGTAAGGCGTTTGCCTTTCATGCAGGAGGTCATCGGTTCGAATCCCGGCGCCCCATATGGTCCCCTGTGCCTGCCAGGAGCAATTTCTGAGCCTGGAGCCAGGAATAACCCCTGAGCACTGCCAGGTGTGACCCAAAAAACCAAAAAAAAAAAAAAAAAAAAAAAAGAAAATAATATTAATTATTCAGAAGTTTGGAGCAATGTTTCCTCAAATCATTCAGGAAAAAAAAAATTTTTCTCTTGTGTTTCAAAAGAAATAATCAAAAAGCCAATTTCTCCAGTGCTCTAGAAGTCTCATCCCAAATGAAATTAATTGTCAGTATATAAGTGCATGTTTGTACTTTCTCATACAAATGGGAAAATATACATGCTATACTTCACTTAGCATTTTTTCTCCTAGGGGTGATCTTGGCAATCACTACTTATTAACATATGTGCCAGACATTCAAAAGTACTCATATTTTTAAATGGGAAATTAACCATCTGTTTTCTTTGAATAACAATTCTGAATGAAACTCTGTGGTCATATTCTGATCTCAGTAGAAACATTTTACTGCCTGTAGTTTGCATGTATTTCTAGGGCTTAGATAAATATTGGTTACTTATGTAACCAAATCCAATTTTATTGAGCTTGTTACCAATCACTTTTTCTCAGGTAAATTAGCTTAAGTTTTTGGGTGTAGGAGAAGAGAGAGAAAATTGGGGTAGAGGGAGAAAATGAGAGGGAGAGAGCGAAAGACAGTGAGAAAGTAAGAGATGGAAAATAAATTTACATAGTAATTGTGACTTTCTTTGACTTTCAAGATCACAAAGGTTCAAATATATTCATTTTATATATAATTAACTCAAAATTTCAGAAGAAAATAAAGAATATTTGATAAGTTAAATATTATATTCTTGGCATCATATTCTTAAAAACCTAAGTTGATTAATTCCCTATGCAAAACATCATCCCTCAGTATCTGTTTTGTTACAAAACTTTAGATATGGCTTGAAGAATCCAACAATTTGGAGATCATTATGAATAGCAATCAGAAAAACCATGACTTTAGGAGAGTTAAGATGATATTGCTCTAGTTTTGGTAAGTGAAAGCCATTTTAAAATTAAAATCTCTCTTACTCACTCTCTTTCATATACACAAATATACAGAAAGGCAGATATAGAAGATCGCTATATCTTCCAGACTTCACTGAGTACATCTCTCATTTTCTAGACTCTGTGTCTTGGTGTCTTGAACCTTTTTTTCAGAGACCCAGAGAGCTACCTTGCTCCAGTCAACAGGAAATCACAAGTGTCAAGGAAGTAACATTATGTTCTAGCAACTCCCAATATGTGACTTATATCAGTTGGGCTGTAAGTTTATCAGCTCCTTTATTCACATGGATTGCCTAAGCCTGAATTTTACACTGGTTCCAAAACTTTCTCTTCTAACAGTTGGCTTCATAATTAGTTGAGTTTGTAACTTACTCATTTTGGCCTATCTATTTTCTTTGGGTCACTTCTCCACTTTTTATCAGTGTTGTCTGAACATGCCAAAGAAGCTGCTTGAGCTTACATCCTACTTGTCAGTCTACTTCTTAAAGATTTTCTAGGAATTATGATAACACTTATCCTGGAAGTAAGGGAATGGAAAGAAGGGAGAAAATGAGGTAAATCGAGATAAAGATATTTTGAAAAAAAAATGCTTACATGATAGTATTTGAATATAGCCTTTAAATTGCATAGAAATTAGATAATAGAATTTCAGTCAGGAAGGACATCTATGGGTTACTGCTACCTGAATCCTGAAATTTTATAACCTGCCCACTTTAATATATTCAATGACTAAAAATACAGGCCCTATTACAGTGAAGTTTTATACTTATTAGATAACCTTTCTGTGTAGAAACATAATTCAATTCCTCAATCTTCCATTAAGCCTGTAGAATAAGATCACGCTATCTTATAATCTCAAACTTTGCAATAGTTGAATATATTCATCACATCTTCTTTGAATCTTCCCTTCTTCAGACCTATTTTCAATTCTTTAAATTTATCTTTACGCAAAACATGTGAAAATATTTAATATTTCACTATCTCTCTTCTGGGGAAAGTCTCAGTAGACCTATCAGTGTGCTGTATGGTTCTCAATGTGTTTGTAGGATGGGAGAGCAATCTAACTGCGACATCTGCCACCCTATTAATCACTAGGGTTGATTCAGATGATGTGGCTGGCTATATTGTGTCTCCTTTCTCCCATGCAACCTCATCTCCATCCCTCCTAATTTTGTGCTAATATCCCTGAACAAAGAGAGACCATTCTTTGGTTGAAGGTATTAAAGTAGCTGTATTTCTCTACTAGAACCTCCAAACCAGCTTTCAAAATGTATGTATTAATTGTCCAGAGAGAGGTCCTTAAGAAAATAATACACTGCACATTTCGTTTGTATGTTACACAATTAAAAGTTCAGCAAAAGGCAACATTAGCTTTTTCTGCTACTTTATGATCTAGAAAGAGACATTTTGTGCCAGACCCTTATCTGAACCCAATGACTTTCCTGTTCAAATAAACACAAAGATGCCAATTCATGACTATACCTCTGGCACTGTCATCCTCTGTACATATAGGAGTAACATTACTATGTTAAATAAATTCTGTATTAGCCTGGCAAAAGCCAGAAATTTTCCTCAACTATATCTGAAAAATCTATGATTTTTTTCATTTTTTTAATTTAAACACCTTGATTACATACATGATTGTGTTTGGGTTTCAGTCATGTAAAGAACACCCCCCATCACCAGTGCAACATTCTAATCTTACTGATCAAAGACAAGGAGAATAAAGATTTCAGAGAAGTACAACTTGTAGACTCAAGTTTGCTCATGTCAAAGCAGAGAATGCAATCAGTGAAATCAGATCCTGCCCAGATTAGCAAAAATACTTGCAGATATTTTTTTTTCTTTCTCAGTAAAGTATCAGGAGAACGTCATCTGCATAGGCCCAGGAGTACCTATGAACAAGAATGCAATAATGTTTTATTTAAATTGCAAAAGCTTGGGGAAATCAACAATGCTTCCTATGCCAAAAAGTTGAGACTGAGGACTTTAGAAATAATACCAATGAGGATGGCATCTGAGTGCTTCCAGAAGAGGGAGAGCAGAGTATTAGACAGGTGGGGCAAGGTTACTGGGGTAGTGCCAATGGGAGGTGTCCTATTCAGCCCTGTGTGCTTTCATGAGGCCTTAGGTGAGGAAAATATAGACAGGTGAAGTTTTAAATTGTGAGTTCAATTCCTCTAAGACAGAGCATGTGAAAGAGAGACAATGAGAGGTTTGCTTGTACTGACTTTAGAAACATAGAAAATTAACTACATTTAGAAAATGTTCCCTAAAGCTTTATATGTCATAGAGAATCTCCTCTCTTCACTTTGAAACAGTTTTCAGAAGAAAAGAATACTTCAACCACCAATTTTGCATTGACTTTTGCTAAATTGACCTCAATCTGGCTTTTTTTTTTTTTATTCTTATTTTCTAAGTTAGTGGAACCTCTTAACAGAAAGATGAGGGAATTATAGCATGATTCCATGTAATATCCAATGGAGATAACTGGAAAAATTGTTTTTAAATACATGATAAACATATCTAGGCAATAATATATGAAGAAATGGTTCTGTGATTAAACATTATACATCAAAGCAAGTACTCTATTGCTGAGAAACCTCTCTGGCTCAAGAAAACTATTTTTTTCTAGGGATGGAGTGACCTGGCAGTGCTTAAAGAAAATTCCATATTGAAGTTGTTAAAATAGCAAAGTTTTTCAATTGCAAAGATAAGGCACTATTAATTCAGATCTGATTAGACTCTTAGAAAATAGAATAGGAGATAGGAAGCTAAGTAATGACTGAGAGGTGATAGGGTATGCTTTGCAACAAGAAACACCCAGAGAGACACACATGCAATAAGCATGTTCCTGATAGCTCTAACTTTTGGACTTTCTACACTGAAAAAAAATTATAAAATGAAAATACCACTAAAAAAAAGAAAATTCCAAATACAGTGCTTTGGAAACCCTGTGATATCCAATCTCTGAAACCATCTACCTTTTGCCAAAATATGTTTTTTTAAATATTGTTATTTTAGACTCTTCTATCTACAACATTCTTGATGTAGAAACTGCTATTAGCCACCAAGTATTTTTGAAAGTTTCTTTCTGTTTGATTTATCTGTTTATTAGGGATTCAGTAAATATTGCTTAAAGCACAGGATGACAGCACTGGAGTTTGTGTTAAGCCAAATCTAAGTATAAGCCATGGATGGTATCAATATATCAGCATCAACGTGTTAACATTTTTATTAACTGCACATGAAATGGGAGTCTTCCTGGGTGCTATGGAATGTTTTAATTGACATTTTATATAACCACTCATAACAATGAGTTCACTATACTGAGTTTCTTTTTCATTTGTTTGTTTTTACTACCACACCAGGAGATTCTTTGAGAGACCTTATCTAAAATGCTAATATCAGGTACATAATAGCCCTTAATACAGATTGAAATAAATGAACAAATGAATAATTATGAGCAGGGGTCAAGGATATGGGAAATATTGGTGGTGGTAGAGGAGTGAAATTGTTACATATTCAATCTAAAGAATCAATAATGAAAGCAGGAGGTCTAAATTACAACAACTAACCTAAAATATGCTTGTCAATAAGGCAGGCTGATTTTTGGAAAACAATATGGATATTCCTCAAAAAACTGGAAATTGAGCTTCCTCATGATCCAGCAATACCACTTCTAAAGATATATCTGAGGAACACAAAAACACAATAAAGAAATGTTCCCTGCACTTCTATGTTCATTGCAACTCTATTTACAATAGCCAGAATCTGAGAACAACCCAGATGCCTGAGAACAGATGAGTGTCTAAAGAAACTATGGTACATCTACACGGTGGAATACTAAAAATCTGTGAGAAAAAGATAGTCATAAAATTTGTTTATATATGGATGAATATGGAGAGTATAATACTGAGTGAAATGATTTAGAGGGAGGGGGATAGACAGAATAAACTCATTTATTTATGGGATATAAGAAAAATATAAGATAATGTGGTAATAATAGCTAGAGACAATAGAGAGGAAGGCTATGATGACCATGATATCCTTCATTAATGGTAGTGCAAACCATAGTGTTTAAAAAGAGAAAAAAGGAAAAGAAAGGAGAAACTAAATGCCTGCCCCTGAAACAGGCAGGGGAGAGGGTGGGAAGGAAAATGGGGACATTGTTATTGGGAAAATTTCATGGGTGAAGGGTGGCATACATTGTAAAAATGAAACTCAATTTAAACAACTTTGTAATCACTGTTTAATAATAAAAAAAAATAAGAAAAGAGGCAGTCTGAGGTATGAATAGAAAATGAGAGGGAAAAGTGGACATTGCTGGAGGAATTAGACCAGTTAGACCAGACTATACCTAAAACTTAACTATTAAAAACTTTGTAAATCATGGTGTCTTAATAAAAATAATTAAAATATGAAAATTAGAATGTAACAGGACCACATTTTAAATGAAGATCTGTAAATGTCAAAGCTCATATTGATTTTACAGCCCCATTTTGACTTGGGGTGTTCACTAGTGGAACTTAAGCAGACACTATATATGTATTGAATCAATCGATTTATGATTATACTTGAGAAACATAGCATGAACATGAAGCATATGTTCATATTTCAAAGCATGAAGCATATGTTCATATTTCAAAAACCACTGATTTTCAAGGTTTATTTTATTCTATTTAGTTGGGAATATTTCATCTATCCCTGACGAACTCAGAAAGGCTTTGTTTTTTCAAAAAAAGAAAAAGCTTAAAATGTATACAAATTTTGACCTAATAAATACTTCTGTGAAAATGAACCAAGAAAAGCATTCTGAACACTTCAAGGATATGAGGACATGAAACCATTGAAGTGCAAAGAAGTTTATTGTAGCATATTTTACTGCACTACATGAATATCATCAGTTGGGAATTAGTAAGTAGCCTATGGTGAGTCTACTTTGTAAAATATTTCACAATCATTAGAATACCATTTTGAAGATTTTATAATAACATAGAGAATGCTTATGTTTTCATATTAAGTAAATTTACTCTGCTTTAACTGCACCTGTATCTATAATCCCTTTACACCAAATCTTCCATGCCTTTGTTCCTGAAAAACAGTTTTCAGGATTCGAACTCATATTTCTAACTCCCTGGTTCCTTCCACAACATGTCTTCATTAAAATCTAACAGCCTTTCATGCTCCTGGGAGAGAATAGAATCTAAGTAGAGATGTAAAATTGATACAGGAGGACTAAGGAGCCTGCAGATGAACAATACAACAGTTCCAGTCTCGGATGAAATTCTGTTTTTCTTTTTCTCATTTGCTTCCTGAGGATCCTTTAAAATCTTATTTCTCAGTGAGTAATTTTGTCTTTATGGTACAAAAGGTAATTCCCATACCTAATATTGTTTCTAAGCACATGTGAGTACCCTGCTGAGTTATATATGAGTTTTTTTATGAATATGACACAAAATGAAAATTCCATTTCTCGAATTGAAAAAAAATGTAAATTGACTTTCACGCTCAAGTGACTTGTTTCAGGGACTGGTGGGGGGAAGAGAGTCAGCGCACCATCTACTCTATATTCATGTGTAATTGATGTAACTTTTAGCAATTGTTCTATACTTAAAACTTCATATTCAAAGTGTATGGCAACAAGCATTATTGATTTTAAACAGGTCTTAGGTTGCCCTCATCAAAAATTGTCTGCTCTGGGTAAAGGCATTAACACTCTCTTACACTCTTTAAAAAGATTATAAACTGCGGAACACTATAAGTTTTTAGTCTTTTCATTGTTCAAGTTAGATTCCAGGATTTCCTGCATTATGGCTATTATGTGGTGAGAAATGGGCAGCTGGTATTCTAGCTGTCCTCATTTATATATTCTTCAATTTGTAGGCAATTGTTATAAAGCTCAAAAGACAGATAAACAACTCTGTGATGTTGTGATCAAGAACTGGTCTCAGGGATGCAAGCTGATCATTTTTTGCCTGGGCTAATATTTAAAGTTGAGTGTAGATGACACATTTGTGCTGAAATGTGAGAAGTTTTGAGAAGGCTGCAGAAGTTTAACAGGGAAAAAAAAAAAGGATGCCCTCCCACCCAAATTCAAACTTATAGGTGATATTAAAGCTAGTTTGTTCAGATAGCAACGATAACCCATAGTTCATAAGTCAAAAGGAAGTTTGCACTCAAACACTGGTTGGTTCACTATCTACACCATTTACTTTATTAGATTCCAAAATTGCTTACTTAAGCAGAGTATGCTTAGCTCTGAAAATAGAGTTAAGAGATCAAACTCAGGTCATATGAGTGAAAAGTATTGCTACATCTTTATACAGCAGCTAAAGACTTTTAGGAAACAAATGTGTATGCAAATACATTGTGAACATGCATGTATATATATACTAAGTACCTTTTAATGATCAATACCAATTGCTTTCCTAATCTCATTAATTCCTTGAAGAAAGATAGGATGCTTTCTTTTATTCTGTAAATCTTATTTCTGCCATTCGTCTTATCAGTCCATCCAGTTGTGTGTGAGGCCATACCCCATTGTGCTCTAAGTATATCTCTGGTTCTTTACTCAGGAATCACTCTTAGCAGGACTTGGGGACCCATATAGGGTGCCAAGGATCAAATCCAAGTCACCCAAGTGTGCTCAAAGAATATCTGTGGCTCTATCTGAGTAGGAATCACTTCTAGCAGGAATAGGGGAACCATTTAGGGTACCAGGGATCAAACCCCTTTTTGCAAGCTAAGAGACTTACATAACTCTCTGTGCCCACTTCTTCATATCTCTTGAATGTGTGATTGACTGTAAAATGCAATTATTTCTTTATAGTGAGAATATATTAAATATGCTTTGGTGTTTTCTAGAGAAAACTATCAACTCAAATAAATTTTATAGAGAGAATTAATAATATTTTGGCTTAAAAAATTCAAAAGTTGACTCATTCCATTTGATTCTTATTTCAAGTATGGTTGTGGGGAAAACGAGAAAGCATAATTGACAAACTTTGTGAAAATATGGCAGTTTTCACCCTGATGGCTCTGCTTTTTAGCAAGTATATGCTAACAGAGTTTCCAGGATACCAGTTGTTATAGATTTATTACTACCTTATTTTCAGGAATCATAAAATATATCTTATGTGAAGGCACTTCATTCAGGCTAGTTGTTTTTACTTAAAAAAACAATAATAGCAATCTGAGATTGTTGGCTGCTCTTTGTATTATCCACCCTTTCAGGAAAGAGTGTACAGCATTATACAAAAGAAGACAAACTTTTATGTAAAAATTAAAGAAAAATTTTTTTTAAAGTCTGTATTCTAAAGACACTTCTCTTGCACAATGCTGACTCAGGTTCAATCCTTGATATCCTATATTGCCCCTAGAGTCCTTCTAGGAGTAATCTCAAAGCTCTGAGTCAGGAGTAAATCCTGAATACTGTTGGGTATGCTACCATTGAGAGAGAGAAAGAGAGAGAGAGAAAGAAAGAGAGAGAGACAGAGAGAGACAGAGACAGAGAGAGACAAAGACAGAAAGAGACAGAGAGTGACAGAGAGACAGAGAGACACAGAGAGACAGAGACAGAAACACAGAGAGAGTTTGAGAAAACACTAGGTGGTATTTTGCCATTTCATTTTAAAGGTGGCCATAAAAATGTTTCCCTTCTCTTCCCCTTCTTCTTTCCTTCCTTTTCTTTTGTCTTTGGGACATTCTGACTATTCCTGGCTTTGTGTTGGGGTCATCCTTGATGGTGTTTCAGTGATTGAACTAAACCTCCAGCTTGCATAGCATCAACTCAGCATATTAAGCTATTTCTTCATTCTCCCTTACAACTGTTTCTCTTTTGCTGTTCCTTGGTTGATGGCATCTTAAGTGAAAAATTTCATGAATTTGATTCATCTTACTAATGGCTCTTCTAATGCTACTTATCATATTTATTAATATAGCATATATATAAAAGATTAAAAGTTAATTGCTAAATTGCCATTTGTGACAATATCCTTAATAAAAAATCTTGCGTGGAGAAATATACTCTATTATGTCATGATGTTAAAAGTTTCTTGAAACTGTAATATATTCCTTTAATTTTTTGCTTGCTTTGGACCATACCCAGTGATGCTCAGGGATTACTCCTGGCTTTGCACTCAGGAATCATTTCTGGTGGGCTTGAGGGACCATAAGAAATGACGGGATCAAAGTTGGGTTGGCCACATGCAAGGCCAGCAATGTGCCTTGCTGTACTACCTTTCTGGCCTCTTATGCTCTAATATTTATAACATTCTTAATATCCTTCTTACTGAGACCTCTGCAGGGAAAAGGGAACAGAGAAAAGACTAAGGTCAAGCAGAGATGTACAAAGAAGTCACCAAATGATTGTGAGTTGGAGGAAGAAGATAAAAATCACAAATAACCTGTTATTCAACTCTGAATAGTCAGATTTATTGAATACAAAGTTGTTGAATGTTCTAGGGCATTGATCAAAATAGCAAGGTAGTCTTTACAATCTTGTAAATGTCAAAAACATGATTTTTAAGTAATTGTTTTGTGTATTTTTTCATCCAACTCAAAATATGTTTAACTAACTTTTCTGAGAATCCTTTAACTTCCAGAAACAAAGCTAAGTGCTAAGAAAAGATAATTAGCAGAGAAACCATGATTACAAGAAATTCAGTTTGGTGAAAGCACCATTAATATATTAAGTATCAAACACATATTGTGAAAAAAATAACCAAGCTTTATACACATCTATTTTTTTTTTTTTTGGTTTTTGGGCGGTGCTCAGGGGTTACTCCTGGCTGTCTGCTCAGAAATAGCTCCTGGCAGGCACGGGGGACTATATGGGACACCGGGATTCGAACCAACCACCTTTGGTCCTGGATCGGCTGCTTGCAAGGCAAACACCACTGTGCTATCTCTCCGGGCCCCGTAATTTTTTTTAAAGAGGAAATGGGGTTGTACACAGATAAGTAAGATGGAAGAGAAGCTCATGACCTCATGGTCATTGCATATAAAATAGTCCTTCAGGTATCTTAGCCATTATTAAAGATAAAGCAAAGTTATCAGCATGGATAAATAGAACAACTCACATGTGGCAGAAGGGACCTTTACTCCTTAATATTAATTTCTTGGCTTGGACCACCAATTCCATGTTCCTTTCTTATCCTGAATATCCAGAATTCTTCTGAAGTAATAGTGAATAGTCTTGAAGAATAAAAGCATGCCTGACTGTTAGCTCCCAATATATTCTGTAGAAAAGCTTGCTCTTACTCCAAGTTTTTTCCTATGTTTAGAATTAATTTTTACTTGCAGTCAAGTCCTACACAGTTACCTATAGTCGTACCCCTCTGACCCCAAGTGCTATGTGAAGGAAAAGAGAGCACTTGGTGTCTAAAAACTTAATTCCATGTATGTATGGTGCACCATCCTACCTTTCTTCCTTCCTACTCAGAGCCATTCTAAGTCAGAAATCATTTGCACTCTCACTTTTTTGACTTCTGCCTCAGTAGTCTGTGTATTAATATTTTTGCAACTATAAATAACAACATCTGTCTTCTGGGTAACTGGGTTTTTACAGAGCAGGTCTGTCTAATTATTTCCTCCTACTTTGAATCTATCCTAATAAACAGAAATCAGGCATTCGCCAAAGGAAAATCTATCCAGAGAACAAGATCCATTTCTATGAAGTCATTTTATGTTAGATAATAGATCGGTGATATATTAACTTTACTATAAAAAGAAAAACATTTTTGCCTTGTGCAAGGGTGCTAGTGCAAGGGTGTTGGGTCTTTTTTTGAAGCTGGATATATGGTGCCACACTCATTCACAGAAAGATGTGATGGTTTTTAAGTGGCATTTATAATAATATATAATGATAAGACTTGTAGTTTCATTACTTGTGTTGAGTTTTCTCTTTATTAAGATGGCTCCTATATAGTCATCTACTCTTGTTTGTCCTACTTTTAGATGCTCTTTATCTCGTGAGTTGTTAGATTGATCCCAGAATTTTAATTCTCTACCATATTCCCAATCACTTCTCTCAGACCCAACGGAATGACAGTTTCATACATTTTATTGCTCAGAAGAAACACAAAACTCAGGCCGTCAAGATTGGGACAGGATACATTCATGCGACAATCACATAAGTTGTGAAATCAGGATTTTTAATGAAACTCCATTGTCTGCTGTACAGATTAAAGTGTGTCATCTTAGTGCACTAGCAGAAACATTTCCAGATTGATTGAGCTGTCTTTACTGAAGAAGTGTCTCCATTTATTTTGCTGAGGTCTTTAACCTCTAAGAATAGTAGCTGATTATAATTGCATAAATGGCATAATATTTTAGAGACCTATGGAGAACTCATGTGGAACTGAAGCCTTTTCTGAATACAGCTTGCCATCATACATATTTCTTATTCATCTTTCTTGATTTCATTAGTAAGGATATTTGTATGGAAATGGATTAAGGTTTATAGGTTTATTTTATTGTGCTGTCGATTCTGCTATAATTATACCACTGATGGATTATATTAAACTGCTTTACAGGAAGCTTTCAAAACACACCAGTCTCTGGAAATATTTTTGATTTACAGTGATTTTCTTTGGGGGGTGAAGGTCCCATGTTGAAGTTACTGAGAAAGTATACCTTCATTTATTTCACCCATACCTTTCAACTTAGACCTTTTTTTTAGGCTTAACATGAAATATTTTAACTGTTGTAAATATACTTGAAATAAACTCTATTTCTAAGCAAATAGATGTTCTTGAAGATAAAAAGAACTTTACAAAAAGTAAAATTGAAAAAGGAGAAAATGAATGAATAAACAGTCTTATAGTATCAATGTTTTTTCTTCCACCCATTACATTTTGAATAAAAAATTCTCCCAGTTGTAGAATTAAGCTTATGGATATTTGGATCATAGATGTGTAGAAATTCTGATATAAACTGTGATTCAATGCTTTCTAAGTTAGTCTATGATATCTAAAGAAATGACAAAGGACACTGGAACTAACACTATATCAACCAGCCCTTTGACTAAACTTTATGGGTTATCTGTGTGTGTCACTAGACTATATTACTAGGACTTCAAAATTCGGAAAGTTATATCCTTTTATTTCCCATCAGTTTAGGAGATTGGTATACATCTATATTTGCCCTTAAAATAGGGTCAGGCACTTAAATTCTATTTAGAGTGCAAGCCATTGCTACATTAAAAAGGAAGTGAGCCTGAAGAAGCAAAATCAGTTCGTCAAAGTAGAATTTAATAAAGAAGAGCATATAATCTGTGAGCATTAAATTATTAGCATATATGTTGCTTCTCTCCAGTCTATGCAGATATCAAACATACATCTTACCTTTGGACAATTCAAAATATTACCCTAATACCTGCACACAAAAAATCTGTTCTTATTCCCGTAACCCCACAATTTTATTTCTTTTCAATATCAAAAGAATTTATCTTAAATGGTCTAAATCTTACAGCTTCAGAATAAACACCCTGTTTCAAACAACAATAATTTTTCTCCTTAATTACAGAAATAAATTTTTTCCAAAATATTTTTACCTCTATTCTACCTCTATGCCTATTGTATAATCTTCACCTGAAAACTGGATTTTTAAAAATGGAAAATCAGAGCACATCAATCGCTAGTACTTTCTAATGGTATGCACTAGGTTTTGTAGAATAAATTTCAGACCTTGCCTGGAACCTGCTGGCCTCCATTATTTTCTTCCCCTCCCTCTGTTTCTGACTTGATCCTCAACCATTCTCTCCTGTGCTCATTCTTCTCCAGAAACGCCTGTCATTGGTTGAACATTCTCAAGTCATTAGTGTCACAGTAATTTATGTTGTTTCTTACCTCTATCTGGAATATTATTTCTCGACCTCGTTATGTGCCATGCTTTCCATTCATTCAAGTGTCTGTGCCGATGTTACCCCATCACATATATCTTTAATAACTATTTTTTTTTCCAAAATGGCTCTCTGTTTCCCCAGAATTCCTTCCTTTTAACCTCACAGTTTCATTAGCTGCCATATGCATACTTTAAGTTTTATTCATTTTAACTAATTTCCACAAAAGTTATAAAGTTTTTGTAAGTTAGAGATTTTGTCTCAATCACTGGTGTTCATTTCTTCTTATGAGAGTGCCTGGTACCTGATAGACAGTAAATATTTAACAGATTAGTAACCAGATACATGAATAATTCAGCAAAAGAGACGTGAAGGTTGAATGCTGAGGAATTTGTATTTTTAAAACCTAAAATTGGGGAGGGGAAAAGGAAGGGAAAAGAGAAAGCCCTAAAGTTAGATAAATAAAAAGGAAGTATAATGAAGTAAGAAAAAAATAAAACAGAACTACTAAATATGGTAGACCCTTGACTTCTCTTCCATGAATATGAATTCCAGTGAGATATTTAGTGCTTCTTAGAAAAACAAACAAGTCATCAAACTGGCATCTGGGAATGAGGGGAAAGCAGAGGAGAAGTGAAATCATTTAGAAACTGCAGACTATCCCTTTAGCAAATGACTGAATGCTAAATTTAATTGGATGTGCTCCACTAGAGAAAATAGTATACTCATTAAAACGTCAATACTCAAAGTTCCATGCAATCTGGCATCTTTTCTGAATTTTAATATATGCAGAAGAAAGACTCATACACTATTGTAGCCCAATGATAGTATTTTATCCACAATTCATATTGGGTGTGCATTCTGTGGACATAAGAAAATTTTAGGTATTCATCTTTTTGTATATCAATGTTATAAGCATATTCACATTAGTAAAAATGGATAGAATGTTATAGTCTCATACTTTTTGCTACAAAATTATTTCCAAGCATATATTTTCTTATCCTTGTAATTTTGATTCTGAGTTCAAAATAAAAGACTCTGAGGGACCAAAGAGAAAGCACAGTGGGTAAGGCTCTTGTATGTGGCCAACTAGCAGTCAATCTCTAGAATACCATATAGGCCCCTGAGCACTGCCAGGAATGATTCCCGAGTGCAGAGGTAGAAGTAACTTCTTATTATCACTGATTGTGGCCCTAATCAAAACAAAACAAAAAAAGACTATGTGTAATGGAAAGAATGAAAGTAGGTCAAAACCCTGTTTTATTTTTTATCATAGATTGAAATCATTAGCTTTTTAATTATAGATTAATCTTTTAATGTTGATGTAGTTGCAGTTGTGTTCTTATAAATTTAAAAAGTCATTACAACAGTTAAAATAAGTATTAACCTTTATAAAGTAATCCTATAGCTTGGCTTTATAGTATTATTGAGGTATGTGCCAATTTATCAATAAAATTAAAAACTTTGCTGTATGGTCTTCAAAATCCTCTTTATAGACCTTTAACAATTGTTCCTATCACTGATCTTACCTCTCTTTTCTTGCTTTCCATTTACATGTCATTCTCACCTTCAAGGTTCTCATTTGCTGTTAATTTTTCCTTCGGTTTTGTCTTTCAGATGACATCAGTTATTTTCCAGATATGTTAGTCTTCAAAAGACTTTCCTTGTCAACACTATAGAAACTACTACTCTACTCTGTACAGGCCTTCACAGATAGGTGCTTATTAACAGATTTTGAAGAAGTGTTGCCTTAACAAACATTATATTAATTTTAAGTATCTAAATTTAAGCCAAATTAAAATACTTAAACTAAATTAATGTATCTCTGTATGGGTTTATCAACTCCTTTGATACTTTGTACACCCTACAAATAAATGTAAATTTCATGAAATTTAGGTATTTAATTTATTACTATATTAAATCTTAATTGCTTGCCTGCTTGCGCCCCACTTGCCTGTCTGAAGGTCCCGCTGCCGCCACCACCGTTGCTGCCACTGCAGCCACCTCTTTGTCCCTCAGGGCAGTTCGTTTTGGAGCATGGTGCTTTTCTGCAGAGAGGAAGCTCTCCATCACTGCAGCTGCGTGTCTGGGTGTGAGTTTAAAGCAACTAAGATCATCTGAACCCAAAAGTCCAAAATTTCCAAACTGAAATTCAAGTTGGGCCTGAAGGTCATCATCCAGAAATCAGTCCTTTCAGTGAAGCCATTTCTTCCTGGACTTTTTCCAATCAGTGGTCTCCATAAGTCTCTGAGGAGGCCAAGGTCCTTGGAAAAAGAACTTTTTGAAGAAAAGTCACAGTCCTAGGCTTCTGAGGGTGGTGCTCTAAGCTTTCAGCTCCCCTCCTTCACTGGTCCTTCTACCCCCAGAAAGGAACTCCACCATGTTTAGAAAAGGCACCACGTGGCCCAAAGTTTTGGGCTCACTCCATCTGAATAGAGCCAAAATTAAACAAAGAACAGGAATCTCAGAATCATCACTGTTTTCTTGGGCCCAGGGTTCAAATCAATTCTTGAGCACCAGTTGAAGTATCAATTTAATTAATGAATCCTAGATGGCAGTGGATGATGATAAGATGGAGAGGCCTTTCTTCTCCACCCCTGGCACCTGCATCCCCTTCCAGCTGGCGTATCTGTGGGTTCAGGATAGCAGAGAGGAAATGATGCACAACAGTCAGATTTCAGGAAACATCAGCTTTATTACAAGGCTATAACCACCATGTGTGAATACTACATGGCTACTAAGTTAACCTTTTAAGCAGCCTCCGAAGCTGTCCTGCATTTAAACCTGTTTCCTATCCTTCCATGCTGCTTTTCCTCCTCCCATTTCTTGCTGAATCCCCTTTACACCCAGGCAACCCCTTTGTTACCTTCTAAAGACCCCCTCCAAGATATTGGAGGTTCTTCCTCTCCAGGAGAGATAGAAGGAAGTTGGGGGAGGGGTTTCAGGCAATAATTAAAAAAACAAGCACTGGAGAGATAGAACATGGGTACAATACTTGCCTTTTTTGTGGCCAACCTGGGTTCAATCCTCAGCATCCCATATGGTTCCCCAAGTCTTACCAGGAGTTATTCCTGAGCAGAGCACAGAGCCACAAGCCAGGAGCAGCAAGACCACACTGAATGTGGCCCCCAAACCAAAATAAATAAATAAATATATTTTTAAGAACTTAAAATTATACTGGAAATATGGAAATATAATTCACAACTAATTAATTATCAACAAATGATAAATATATTGTCTATAGTTAGTTTTGCTTTCCTATGAGCAATATATAAGTTCATATCTCAGAAGATAGGAAAGTATGTTTTAAAATTTGACTTTGTTCCCATTAATTTTTTAGAAGAGTTAATGCTGATACCAATTTACTAAATAATAAGAAATAATCTTCAATGCCTTGAGCAACAACATGTGTGTGTGTGTGTGTGTGTGTGTGTGTGTGTGTGTGTGGGCGGGCAAATTAATGCCTGAAAATTGAGGAATAAAATGAGTAAAATATAGAATTTTTAAACTGTCAATGCAGAGTTTTTTACTTTGAGAAGTTCAAAATTGTTTCTTTTAAGCATCCATGGTTTGTATATTAAAATACATATTGAGATTATTGTGTTATTTGGGTTTAAAGAAAAATAATTTGGTATTCAATTACCAATATGATTGTTTTTGGTTCTGTATCCCTAGAGAAATTTTACATTTCTTGTATTTTGATCTCTCAGACTGACCAATAATCCCTCACTTTTACTAGTGTGTTGAAGAAGAGATTGCAGAAACTGTCTCATGAGACATTTCTCATTTACCCACAAACAAGTAATCCTAAAATATATTATCAAAACTTAAGTAAATTGTAGAAGATCTAATCAGATGATAGAAGAAATAATTAGAACCCAGCCAGAGTCTGATTAAAGCATAGAAACTGAAAATTATTTTTAAAAGTCAAAACTGTCAGTATTTATATCACTTATGATGATGAAAATAATGATGGTATTTTGGAAAATTTGGAATCTTGATCAGAAATATATTTGATGGCGTTTATTTTTCTCTTCTTAGGCAATCCTCTGAATTACAGGCATGCATAAAAGGCAGATCATGGGATTTAAAATAATGAGGGACCAGAATAATAGCACATTGGGTAAGGTACTTGTTTTGTACTTAGACAACCTGGACGTGACCCTAGGCATCCCTAAGCCGGCCAGGAGTGAAACCTGAGTGCAGTACCAGTAATAAGCACTGAGTATTGTATGCATCCCCCAATAGAATAAAATAAATATCCACTTTCAACATAGATTTATTCAAAACTCCTCTCTGTCTCAACACATTAGGTTTTTCTAATGTCTCAGCAAAGGCTGAGCAATTTGGGAAAGGTTCAAGATGTATCTTAATAGAGTATATCAAAGAAGTAGCAATTTACAAATGGAATACACATTGTAAGTATTAGGAGGTTTAATTTGAAATAAAACTATTCTTAAGAGAATCATTTTGAATCATTATCTTGTAGTTTTAAGTGTACTGTGTTTTATATATATATATATATATATATATATATATATATATGTATATATATATATTGAGCTAAGCAATAATCCAATTAATATTTGAAGCTCTAAAAACTGCTCCAGCAACTGCACTCAAACTCTGGCCTTGGAGGAAGTACTCCCAATGAGGTAAAAAGAAAACACTCATTTTGTGACCTGTCCTTTTTAACTTTACAGGCTTTATATTCTACTGATTCTGTAATGATCATTCATCTTCGCTTTTGCCAATTACCCTCTGTAATTATTTTTTTTTTTACCTATGATAGACCTCTTTTTGTCAGTTTCTTCATTCCGAAGATTTCAGGCCTTTTCAGAAAATCGCTCTTGAATAAAGCCTGCAGGAGATCCTTCAGTAGCTCTTTCATTTTGGCTAATTTTTATTGTATTTTTCTCATTAGCAGTCTTCTTAAGGATTAGATTGAAAGAACCAGGTGTATTATTCCACCTGACCTCATTAGTTGGGATTCAGTGTTTGAATAATTACATTTGATTTATAGTTAGGACTTTTGTTTATGGTTTGAGATTTTAATGTTCTTTTATTCTCTTCAGCCCTTGTTCAGAAGCTAAAAAGACTAAGACAAAATGGACATTTTTCTAAATTTCCATTGAGAATAAACAAGGACATTTGAATTATACAAAAGTACACATTTGAGGACTTTTAAGTACTTTTAAGTACACATTTGAGGACCAACTGAAGATAAAACATATTATTTGGGGTTTCAAAAATTTAGAGAATAGTAGGTTTCAATTACCCTGTTTCTGGATGTATGTTTTTTTGGATGTACATTTTTTAAGTCCAAAAATAAACTGGATATCCAAACTAAAAATAAAAACAACATTAATATTTTATTATTATCAGTTTGTTTGTTTTTCAATAAATGAGTTTTTAAAAAGTCTGGGGATCATGGGACAGAGAGATAGCACAGCAGTAAGGCATTTGGATGGACCCAGGTTTGATTCCTGGCATCTCATAAGGTCCTCTAAGCTTGCCAGGATTGATTTCTGAGTGCAGAGCCAGGAGTAAACCCTGAGCAATGCTGAGTGTGGCCCACCCACCCCCAATAGTCTGGGGATCAGGGAGATAGTTCAAGGGGCTAGTATATATATTTTGTATATTAAAAACTCATGTTTGATTCCTTGCTTGTATAGCTCCTAATCACTTATGGAAGATTCCTATTTCATAAGCACTGAGCCAGGAGTACCCTATTAACACCCTCATTTGTAGCCTCTAATAAAACCAAATAAAATAGGTGCCGGAGAGGTGGCGCTAGCACTAGGCATCTGTCTTGCAAGCGCTAGCATAGGAGGAACTGCGGTTCGTTTCTTAATGTCCGATATGGTCCCCACAAGCCAGGGGTGATTTCTGTGTGCATAGCCAGGAGTAAACCCTGAGTATCAAACGGGTGTGGCCCCCCCAAAAAAAAACAACAAAAGAAAGAGGGCACATGCATAATGTATCTATCAGGTAAATTTATCTGATGAGAGTACAATAAGATTTATAGCAATATTTAGAATACTGAACTATATTTGGGCCAAGGATTTATTTATAAATGTGCACCTGACTATTACATTTGGTTCTTGAATTGACTCATATGAAAAATATTAAGAAATACAAGAAATAGTTGCATAAATCTAAAATATTCTTTTTTTTATTAATTGCTTTATTTAAGTATGATGGTTACAAAATTGGTCATTGTTGGGTTTCATTTATAAAATGTACACAACCCTTTATCAGTGCACATCTCCTACCAATGTCTCCCATTTTCCTCCCATCCGCCACACTCTCCTGACTCTAGGGAAGCCAATTTGCTTCTTTCTATGTCTGTCTTCTCTCTTTCCTTTCTTTTACACTCTCTCCACTGTCTGTCTCTGGGACATAAATTTTGCCCCCTCCCAAATCTATCTTCCTTTCTTTTCTTTTAAGCACTGTGGTTTGTGCTACTGTTAATGAGGGGAGACCACGCATATCACTTTATCTCTGTCCAACACTCACTTATTTTCCAGAGTGATCAGTTCTAACTATCTTTGTCATAGTGATCCTTTCTCTACTCTAACTGCACTCCAAGTAGACATCTAAACGACTCCTCTGTCATCATTTTTTCCTTAATTGGTGAAGCTTACGCATTTAAATTAATAGGATTATCTTTATTTTGAAGATAAAAAAAGGTTAGAATTCTCATTTGGCTGTGTTTAAAGTTTATTTCTGAAGGTTTTTCATTCAGGAATCACTCCTGCAGGGGAGAAGTAGACTATATATGCTGCCAAAAATTTAAGCCAGGTTGTGCATGTGCTAGAGAGCCAACACAGATTGTACTTTACTTGCTGTCCTATCTCTCTGACCCAAGGGCAAAATATTTTAATTCATTTAAAAAATTTTAAAGCTCATACCCAAAGGTGCTTGGGGTGGGAGAATCTGGGTGCCATATTCCTAGCAATGCTTCACATTGGCAGCGATGCAGGGAGAAGGCAAAGAGTTCAATGCTCAGCTCAGAAATGAAATTTGGTTCAAACCTTCATTTCTTTGAGGAAGACCATCCTGACAGTGCAAGATGAAGTAAAATACAGATGTGGGGATCAAATCAGAATTTTCACTTCCCAGTCATATGCTCAATGAATGACTTTGCACCATTAGCAGTGCCAGAATTATTCATCTATTCATGTATTTTGCACTTTATGTTTTTATTCTTTCTATTGTAGGTCTTTACTCTCTTCCTCCTTTCTCTTTTACTCTTTCATCTGATGCTGATTAATTTATAATAGCTGATCAGGTTTTCCCTTTACTCATAAGGGAAGAAATCTGTGCCCTGTAACCTTTGTGTCCAGTAATTCTTAACCATCAATGACTAATGTAGAACTTAACTATGCATTTTTAACTTATCAAATTCTAAATCCAATCAAGGCCATTATTTTCCTCCTGAATAACATAGAAACTCCATTATTCCTTTTACTCACCTGCTATTTTATATATATGTATTTCTTTTATGTATTTCAACTATAATTAATTTATAGCACAAAGAATATCATTTGTTCTGTATATAGCCAATGTTTATATTACATATTACATGATCTTATTTTTATTCTCAAACTTGTCATATGGAAACATTCTTTTGATTAAATATGAAACATCCTGTAAAATTACCTTTCATCTTGGTCTAAGAATAGAAAATTCTCCTTTGTGTACATGTTGAATGTCTTTTCTTCCAACAAAAAATGTAGTTAATAAATGTTTAATTGAAACACCATAAGATACACAGTTACAAAGTTGTTCATGATTGTTCTCAGTTTTACAATGTTCCAACATCCTTCACTAGTACATAGTTCCCATCATCAATGTCCCCACTTTCACTCCTGCCTTCCTCTTTACCTTTGCCTGTCTTTATGGCAGACATTTTTCTTTTTCTTTTTTTTCTTTAATAGTTTTGTTATTTAGCATTATGGTTACAAAAATATTCATAGTTGGGTTTCAGTCATTAAAGGTACATACTCTTCACAAGTGTAACTTTCCTGTCACCACTAATGTGCCCCATTCCCTCCACAAACACCTGACCTATCTTCAGGACAGGCATTCTACTGCTCTCTATCACTGTTTGTCATGGTACTTGTTAGTGCAATTAGGGCCTCCAGTGTCACATCTCCTGATGCTCAGGGGACCATGTGGTTCTGAAATGACTGGAGTCCAGGATGTACTCGGACTCACTCTTGGTCCCAATCATTTTTTTAATTTTCTTACTTGGAGACTTGTGAGGTTCTTAAAACTGAGGACTAATATCTTTGTTTTAATTTTGAAAAATTATCGCATGTAAATTCCACTATGTTTTCTGTTCTAGTATTAATGCTTCCTTCCAGTATTATTCAACATTTTCCATTCACTTTTTCTATAGAATTCACTGTCCTTCTATGCTAATTCCTAAGTGCTTCTAATCCAGATTCTTGAATTTTCTAATTATGTTTTCTGATTTGTCCAATCTCTCATTTGACATGTCTAGTGAATTGTTAAATTTAATTATTTTGTTAACTTCTAAAATTTCTATTCTCTTTGACACTGTTATCTCTTATATTTCCCTAGTTATATATACCTTGAAGCTCATTGTTGATTTGTTTAAATAGCAGTGGTGTTTTTAATAGTCTTGGTTTAATGTTTTTTAATATTTAAGATTCTTTGTAAGGACCTTGGCTTTACATGGCCAGCCTAGATTGGATCTGGGAACATATAAAGTTCCCCAGACACCACAGAGTTGTAAACCCTGGATACAAGTGGGTGTGGTTCAAATTAAAAGAAAAATTTTAAATATTTGTTTATTTTTTCTACGTTATCATTTTTTTGTTAGATTTTACTCAGATTATCTTACTTCCTTTTGTGGTTGATTAATCTTTGTGTGTTTATCCTTGCCTTTGCAAATGGACCTATTTCCTAAGGCCTTGCTCAATTATTACAGAGATATAAGGTGTTTGATTCTACTAGGTATCTGTGGAAATTTCTATATATTGGGGCCATCAAAAATCATATTTATGATTTAGTGGTGCCCATCCCTATACTGCACACAATTCTTTGTTTGTTTTATGGGCCATACCCAGTGGTGCACAGAGGTTATTCCTGGCTCTGCACTCAGAAATCATCCCTGAAAGTATCAAAGGACCATGTGGGATGTCAGGGCTAGAACTCTAGGTTGGTTACCTGCAAGGCAAATGCTCTACTCATTATACTAGCTCTCTGACCCCTAACTGTGCACCATCCTAAGTAAAATTTACCATGAAACATCTCAGGATTCTTTTGCTCTTTTCCTTTACATGCTAGATTCATCACACAAATATTCTTTTAATTGATTATTAATATTTTAATAATGGAAGAAGGAGCATAATTATGTTTTCCTGTTCTTGAAATGTTCACTAACTATTAGAACAGTTTTTTTTCATGTAAGGAGGTAGTGCAGGTGCTACTGTCCCACTACATGAATAAAGTAAATCTGTCACTACCTCAATGTCACATGAACAGATTTATTTAGTCTAAGACTTTTCTTACAGGTACAGTAATAGATACGTATTGTAGGAAGACAACCAACCTTGAAGTTTTTCATCACATTGAAGTAGTAGTATAAAGTAAACAAAACCTCATCCAGATTATAGAAATCTAGATGATCACAGTTAAAAGTAGCTGAAGTCATCTTATTATTTTTATGTAACCAATTGGATTGTTTTTTTATTATGCCAAGTGATAACATATAGTCACCTCTATCAATTGAAAGAGTCAGTTGAGCCCTGACAAATATAATTTGGTTATATTGTATGTCTCACTGGGCTTTCTCATCAGTGATTTAAAGGACTTCTCTAATCTCCCTATATTTTGAATTCTGAATCATAATGACTTTCCCACAGTGCTTACCCCTTTGAAGATCTGTTCACATTTCTCTAAATTCTTCCCAGATTTTCTACTACATTTACAGACACTCACTCTTGTTTCCATTATTCATGAAGGCATGCAAATAGTTGGGGGAAAAAAATCTCAAAATGAGCCCAATGATCTTTAAAAAAAAGTTTTCAGTTGCTGAAAATTTTGAATTAAACCTACCTTAAAATACCCTCTGGACACTAATTTTGGTAGTTGTCATGCAAAGGCATTATTTTTTTCTTTGTTCAAAGACAGTCACAGATATAAAATTCTACTGTGCTAGTTAAAAAATCTATAGGCCATAGAAAGAGAAATTCACTACACAAATTGACATAAATGATAATGAAATGTATGCCCCACAAGACAAGAAGTCCTGTTGTAACCTGGAATCTTAAGTGCTGATAGGTTAAGCTGTTATAAGATTAAGACCCAGCCCTCTCCCTATAAGAAAGTTTTGCTCATTACTCATTATCAGAAAAATGCAAATCAAAACAAAAATGACATGAAAAAACATGCCAAATGATACTGGGAATCAAATTTGGAATTGCCACATATACATGGCAAATGCCCTACTTTCTATATTATTGTTCTGGCCCTATTTATTCATTTTTAATAGTAAAAAGGGTAGGAAATGATGGTATCTACCATATAGTTTTGTTTTACAACCACTAAAAATTACAGCTGCTCGGTATAAAGTAATTTCAGGAATCTTACAATCATCTTCGTTCCCTCCACTCCCAAATAAAGTAAGGGCCAAATAGTTTAAAGGACTTGCACAAAGTTATTTTGAAAAACTGATGATTGAACTTTACATGTCCTTCTGAAAACCACTAAGTTAAACATACGAGCATATAAATAAACAAAGTAACCATTTTCAACATATGCTTATGTTGATAAAGAAACAGCTATATAAATTTATACACATGAATGAACAGCTAGAAATCATTGGAACACTTTCTCAAAGGAGCCTTAAAAATAACTGTCTTGCGTATAATTTTCTACTTTGGTCTTCAAGAAAAGCAAATGCTATTACTCCGTATGACCTCCATCAGGTCCAGACCTTATAATCTTGTGGTGATTTAAATCAGGTAGAGTTTATTCTTCAATTATTATGTGCTAGTTCTGTATGGGGAAATGAAAGTAACTGGGGCAGTGGTAGGGGGCATGAAACAAAGCATCAGATTTTTATGGGAACTGGAGAAATATAAGAAATTAGAAATGATATTATGATTTATAAAATGTATACATAAAATAAATGTTCTTCAGTTTCTAACTAGTTCAGTATTTTGGTGTGTGTGTGTGTGTGTGTGTGTGTGTGTGTGTGTGTTTGGCACTGGGGATTGAATCACAGGCCTCACTTATCAAGTTGAATACTCTATTATTAAGCTACATTCCTAGCCCTCAACACAGTTTTAAATTAATAGAAAGAGTATCAGAACAGAAGTGTCAGCTAAATGACAAAGAAAAAGGAACAGATCACAAGGGAGGAAGGAAGAAAAGGATGTAATCCTGTGAGATGGACTAGAAGACTGGAAATTGACATAACAGGACCCTATTGCACTAAGATAAATCTATCATAGATTTTAAACTTTCTAACATAGAGTTTGAACTTCCATCTGAAGATAGTGTGAATCCAATAAGAGGGATAAGAAAATGGGCCCGGAGAGATAGCGCAGTGGCGTTTGCCTTGCAAGCAGCCGATCCAGGACCAAAGGTGGTTGGTTCAAATCCCGGTGTCCCATATGGTCCCCCGTGCCTGCCAGGAGCTATTTCTGAGCAGACAGCCAGGAGTAACCCCTGAGCACCACCACGTGTGACCCAAAAACCAAAAAAAAAAAAAAAAAAGATTAAAATTACACCATTGGAAAAATAAATTTTACATGTTTGTGGATAAATGATTAGGAGGTCAAAATAATAATGTCAATAAATTTAATTTAGTATTCCATTGTGTATATGTACCACAGTTTCTTTAGCCATTCATCTGTTGAAGGATATCTTCGCTGTTTCCAGAGTCTTGCTACGGTAAATAGTGCTGCAATGAATATAGGTGTAAGGAAGGGATTTTTGTATTGTGTTTTTGTGTTCCTAGGGTATATTCCTAGGAGTGGTATAGCTGGGTAGTATGGGAGCTCGATTTCCAGTTTTTGGAGGAATCTCCATATTGCTTTCCATAAAGGCTGAACTAGACGGCATTCCCACCAGCAGTGGATAAGAGTTCCTTTCTCTCCACATCCCCGCCAACACTGCTTGTTCTCATTCTTTGTGATGTGTGCCAATCTCTGGGGTGTGAGGTGGTACCTCATAGTTGTTTTGATTTGCATCTCCCTGATGATTAGTGATGTGGAGCATTTTTTCATGTGTCTTTTGGCCATTTGCAGAGAGATGAAGTCATAAAATTTTCCTATACATGGATGTACATGGAATTATTATGCTGAGTGAAATAAGTCAGAGAAAGATGCAGAATGGTCTCACTCATCTATGGGTTTTAAGAAAAATGAAAGACATTCTTGCAATAATAACTTTCAGACACAAAAGATAAAAGAGCTGGAAGTTACAGCTCACCTCATGAAGCTCACCACAAAAGGGATGAGTTTATTTAGAGAAATAACTACATTTTGAACTATCCTAATAATGAGAATGTATGAGGGAAATAGAAAGCCTGTCTAGAGTACAGGTGGGGATTGGGTGGGAAGGAGGGAGATTTGGGACACGTGATGAGAATGTTGCACTGGTGATGGGTGGTGTTCTTTACACGACTGAAACCCAAACACAATCATGTATGTAATAAAGTTGTTTAAATAAAAAAAATAAAAAAGAAAATAAGAAGGAAAAAGAAAGACAGAAAAAAGAAAGAAAGGAAGGAAGGAAAAGAAAGAAAGAAGAGAGGAAAAGAAAAGAAAACAAGGAAAGATGGAAAGAAAAATAAAATTAATTTAGAAACCACTGCAGCAATCAAAGGACAAGTATTTGGGGGTTTAGGGGTTTTATTTGCTTGTTCTTTAGTTTTTGGGTCATACCTGGCAATGCTCAGAACTTATTCCTGGCTTTTCACTGAGGAATTACTCCTGTCAGGGCTCAGCTGACCATATGAGATGCAATGGACCAAATCTGGGTAGGCCTTGTGCAAGACAAGTGTCCTATCCATTGTACTATTTTTTAAGGCCTATTATTTTTAAGGCCTATTTTTTATTTGTTTGTTTTTTACTTTTTTTGTTTTGTTTTGTTTTTTTTTGGGTCACACCTGCCAATGTTCAGGGTTACTCCTGGCTCTAAACTCAGAAATCGCTCCTGGAAGTCACGGGGACCATATGGAATGCCAGGATTTGAACCACCGTCCTTCTGCATGCAAGGCAAATGCCCTACCTCCATGCTATCTCTCCAGCCCCAAAAGGTTTATCATTTCTTTTTTTTTGGGGGGGGCCACACCCGTTTGATGCTCAGGGGTTACTCCTGGCTAAGCGCTCAGAAATTGCCCCTGGCTTGGGGGGACCATATGGGACACTGGGGGATCGAACCGCGGTCCTTCCTTGGCTAACGCTTGAAAGGCAGACACCTTACCTCTAGCGCCACCTCTCCGGCCCCAAGGTTTATCATTTCTAAGAGGTGCAGGTCATAGTATATCTCCAGGGGTCATGCATTTACATGGTAATTGAGTTCAGTGTAAGATCAAACTCCTTAATAACTAGAAATTTCAAAACTGTAGCAAACTATTGTCCTGGCAGCAAAACCAACACCACTAGAAGCATCAATCTGAGGTTAGGAGGTCAACTGGAAAAGGAAGCATCATCTTAACTTCTGATTCAGCATGGTTTGCCAGAAGAGGCTATCAATACAACCTATAATCTCAATGATGCAAATATTTCATAACTGTGCTCTGTAAATGTACCCACTGATAAAAGTAACTAGTCAAAACCGAATATATGTAAGAAGCTATAATAATAAAAACAATGGGTAGGCTTACAGAAGGAGACAGAGAATGAGTAACAGCTAGATATTATAGGTATATTGTAAGTCAATGATTCTCAGATGAGAGCAATATGATTCTCTGAGAGTCATTAATTAAGATCTGGAGACTGATTTTCACAACTGGGGAGTTGTTACTGGTATTTCAGAGTGAGAGGCAATGGAATTGCCCACGAAATAGAAAAAAGCATTATCTAATCCCATGTGTTAATAATACAGAGATGAGAAATCAGCTTTAAATAAAAGGTATACTGGCCACTCATCAGCATTCCCATTTGGCTTGAAATTGTATATGCTTTTGCTCATATATTGTTCTGATTTACAGATACCTGTTCACAGGCTGCAGGAGCTATGCTATTTTTCTAGTGCGTGCTGTGAGTAAAGCATCAGAAATAAAGTGTCCAAGACATTAGAATAAGCCTGCATTCTTCTCACTGGGAATGACTGACTATTCTCTTTTTATTATTAAAATACACTCTTTTTAGAGACATAGCATAACTTCAGTATGACATCTTATTTAAAATTGTCCTTGAGAACAGCCGATAATAATACTGTTCTGAGCTTCCTAATTTGACTCAAAAGCTTAAAACTGACCAAATTTGTTAAGTACTTTATTTAAAATTGGTTAATGTGGGAAGACGTCATAAATTAAAGTGACACCTTTCAGAAGACTGATTTAAATCATACTATAATAAAAGTATGCCTCAAATTCAACAGCAAATCTGTTATTAATAAAAAAAATAGCTTTGTGGACTATTCACTAAGGTGGTCTTTTTGACAGAAAGGGTAGACAAATGCAGTGAAAAGATTCTGTGGCAGAGCAACTTTCCTTTGAATATAATCATTAAAATAGATAGGAAAAAATGCCTGTGTAGAGGGTCATCGATGTGTTCCATTTGTAGAACACATGTCTCCCAGCATCCCCAGAGAGTAATTCTGGTCACCCCTGGGAGTAGCTCTACTCTCTAGATGCAATCCCCACAACTAACAAAAATTTTTATTTTAAATGCTTAACTTCAAGTGATAAAACAGAGATCAGAAAAGGGCACTGCAAAGAATTCCCAATAATAACAGTTTACTTGCCTATTAAAATACAGACAATCTGACTTCTAAGACCATGCTTAGTCTAAAACCACAGAATATCTTGTTAATAAATGATGCCAGATTTTAATAAATTAGCTATTGGGGATTCTTCATAAGGAGACTGGCTTCTGTAGACATTAAAACTAAGAGATTTTCAGGATGAAGAAAATCTTGCCCTGATCAAATTAAACTTGGGAACATAGTGCAATATATCTCAAGAGTAATTTGTTTCATATTTGCATATGAAAGACAGCTAAATTCATTTCAGAGAAAAAGCTTAGGCAAAGTTAAAACATTCAACTTTGCCTCTAAGTTCACTATAGAATTGTAGGTTCAGGGAGCACTGGCTAAGTTCTACTGGTCCAGAGAGCCTTGCAAACATGAAAACAAGGTAAAATCTCACATACACAATATTTAATTCAGGTCTCTGTGTCTGAATTGATTCTGTCCCATTCTTTTGGCCTAGTTCCCCATGCCACTGCAAAATTTTATATCTAGGTACTGTCCCTTGAGAATGCACACACCATTCCATGGGTTAGGTGAAATTTTTCTACTTTTAAACATTTTCCTCTGTTATAATCTCTTTTTTCTAAAAAGAAAAAAAAAAAGGAAAAAGTATCAAAGATCTCTGGATTGTCATTATTACCAACTTAAGTTGGTGCCAGGTATCATGATCTAAAATGTATTCTCAGATGTAACCATGCCCACAAAAGCGGTCACCATATTTGAACTGGGCCAATTCAATAGACTCACTCTTTTCTAGAATGAGATGTAAATCGAGCGGAGAAAAATTATGGCTACACCGGCCCACACAGTTTAAAGCTTACCATCTCAGGTGAGAGGGTGAGCCAAGTCCCCACCTTACTGAAGACTTGTTTGCTGCCTCTTTCACCCAAAATCACTAATTCCCTGATGGTCTGCCTTATTACTGACCCAGTGATCTGACCAAACTCAGGTACTCTGGTTTTTGAGGTGACTTCATTAGAAATTTTTTTGGAGCAAGTGCTTGCACCTTCCCTCTTTTCTATCTTCATCCAGGAGAGCCTGGCAGCTATAACCATGACTAAAAAGAGCAGTCACCATGTTTAAAGGATAACTTCATTTTATGATGCTGTCATCCCTAAAGAAAAACCCTTATTTAACAATCTGGACATAACAACTACACCTTCTGCCATTACATTAACTACTTAATTGGTGACACAGTAATTTTCACAAAGTAGCTTGCTACTGTATTCTTCCTTCCTTCCTTCCTTCCTTCCTTCCTTCCTTCCTTCCTTCCTTCCTTCCTTCCTTCCTTCCTTCCTTCCTTCCTTCCTTCCTTCCTTCCTTCCTTCCTTCCTTCCTTCCTTCCTTCCTTCCTTCCTTCCTTCCTTCCTTCCTTCCCTTGTACCTCTCTTTCTTCCCTCCTACCCTCTCTCCATCCCTCCCTTCTTCCCTCCCCCCGCCTCCTTCTTTTCCTCCCTCCTTTTTTTCTTCCCTCCTACCCTCCCTCCCTCCTTCCTTCCTTCCTTTTTTTGGGGGGGGGGCTTATCCAGTGGCACTCACCATTTATTCCTGGCTCTGTGCTTAGAAGGTACTCCTGGAATGCTCAGAGGAATCATATGGGATGCCAGGGATTAAACCCAGGTTAGCAATGTGCAAAGCAAATGCCCTACCTGCTCTGTTATCACTCTAGCCCCACTACTGTACATTTTCTTTTTTCTTTTCTTTTTATCTCTTCCATTTATTTTTTATTTATATTTTTTCAATAACTTTTCTTTCACTTCTCTGGAAACTAATGTATTATAATAAGCTATGTCAACTATATAATGAATTTTCTTTAAATAAATAGAAAATGTAATCTCACTAATACATTTTTTTGTTTTTCTTCCAAAATTTTTATTTATTTTGGTTGAGCAAGATCATTTTTACCAAAACATTCTTTGAAGGATGTGAGGGAATAAAAAAGAGTGGAAGTACATGTCTAAAAAGGAACATGGGCTTGAAGTGCAAGCCTCCAAATATATTTAATGAATAAAAATTCAAGCCTTAGTGAACATTAATTTTATCTTGGAAAATATTATGTCTTGATTTACTTATATATTTTTATTACTCTTCAAAATGTGTATGTTCATTTGTGCCATAGAGTTGTTCTCTGGCATCTTCCATCCATACATATGTATGTATATGTTTGAAAACATATGTGTAGGGAAGGAAAACAAAAGATGCTATAACATTTATTGATTTTTAAGTTATCTAATTGAAATGTTTTACTACTATTTTAAGCTCTCAGGGAATATAATTAGATAAACAAAAATAAAGATAATAATTAACATTGCAGAATGACTACATTGTACAAAAATTATGAAAACATTTACAGATTTTTAAACCAAATATTAAAAACAACTTAATCGTTAACTAGAGGGGCAAAGTGGTAGTACAGCCAGTAGGACATTTGTCTTGCACAGGATTACACCAGGTTCAAATCCCAACATCCGGTATAGGCTCCTGGGCAATTGTAAGTGCAATTCTGAGTGTACAGCCAGAAATTCTACCTGAGCTCACTAAATGTGGCCCAGAACAAAAACTGTTAACTGGAAAAATAGTGGTGACAGTCCTTTAAAACTTTACTTTGATTTCCTGACCTTTGAATTTCAGTTCTGCCATCGATATTCTTATATATCAATACATCTATTAATAATGATAATTATATGCAAATGAAACAAAATTGTGTCATAAAGTTTCTAGCATATTAAAGGATATCATAATTTGTTTTATGCCTTTTACTTTTAAAAAGTTTTTAAAGTTATTTTTAAACTTTTTTTTTTTTTTTTTTTTTTTTTTTTTTTTGGTTTTTGGGTCACACCCGGCATTGCTCAGGGGTTACTCCTGGCTGTCTGCTCAGAAATAGCTCCTGGCAGGCACGGGGGACCATATGGGACACCGGGATTCGAACCAACCACCTTTGGTCCTGGATCAGCCGTTTGCAAGGCAAACGCCGCTGTGCTATCTCTCCGGGCCCTATTTTTAAACTTTTGAAATTTAATTAATTTATTTTTACTTATTTATATGTATCAATAAAATTAGTATAACAAAGAGAAAAATTGTGAAAATTATTGTGTCTTGCATGAAATCATTAAGTCATTGTCAGAGGTTTACTAAGCTATTTATTGGGAGTTGATTTGTTGATTTATTTATATATATACATATATATATTTCTAAACATTAGGTGGCTTTAAATCCATGCTGATATCTAAGTTGTGTTCTTATTGGGATGTCAAGCTTATATCACAGAACAGAACAGTCTAGGAGCAGCAAAATGTTGTGTGATATGCTAGTAGTAAACGCCGGGATCAAGAAAAAGCTTGATTATGCTTTAACTGCTAAGTTTTAGTAGCTAGAGTTGACATTTATTATTTTTAAATGTTTTCAGGTTGAACAAAATTAAAGTAACTTTGTTTCTAAGAGCAAGCTCCTGTGTGGGTCCTCTTCAATACTACTATCACCAATGAGTTGACTCACATATTACATTTCTGAGGTTAATACTAAGACAGGGAATTTGAAGCCAGCTCCTAGAACCTTCCTACTAGACCAGTGGATTCAAACTATGCATTTACTTTACTTGTGAGGTGTGTGGACATATTTATGAACATATGGGCTTGTCACACATTTTAAACTGTGACTGCTGAACCTGGACCTTGAACTTTGGATTATCCTTTAACCCTTTGTTCTTGCTATGAACTCAGCATGCTCTTATTCAGAATGTTTTGTGTAAAATACTTGTTAGACCCAACCTATGGTGTCATTCCTGTACCACATCAATCATAGTGATTTCAAAGTTTACCCACCCAATTCAGCACATTTCTTTAGGATCAGTATTCCAGAATATAGGCAGAGGTGAAAAAGCATATTTATTTGCTAAAAAGGCTCTCAGTCCTTTCAGGAAGAGTAGTTTAAGATCTGCATCACGAGTTAAGCAACTCCCAGCACCAAAACCTGAGGTAGAATAGGGAATCTGTTTGACAGCACTCAGAACAGCTTCAATAGGTAAGCAACCCCACCACCGAAGACTAAGGAAAATGGGAGAATCTGTTTGGCATTGGCCAGGACAGCGTTGCTAGACTTAAAATGGAAAAGTACACAGCTTGAGCTCAAAAAGTGAGATCAGCAAGAGCACAGCCACTCTATTTCATTCTATAGATTCACATTTCTTCCAGTCAAGAAACTATACCACAACACTTAATAAGAATACTGTACATCAAAGTTCATAATGAGAAAACTACATAGAACCTCACCACTCCTTGTTACTTAAAAAGCTAGTTATGAAAACTAACGAACACCTGCCACATAAATAACATTTCTGACCAGGCTATTAGAGAGGAAATGTTACGAATGTTCAAGGATCTTAGATAAATGATGGAATGAACAGCCCAAATAAGTCAAGAAAATATGAGAGTAGAAATGAGAAAGCTTGAAACAAATACCAGGAATTAAAAACACATAGGTGAAACAAAATAGTTACTGGAAAGCCTCACCAGCAATAACAACCACTGGTACAGAATCAATTATATAGAAGATGAACTGCATAGCACCTTCATACAACAGTAGAGACTTGAAAAAAATCCTGAAAGACATAAAATGAATAATAATAGAACTCTAGGATAAGCTCAATAGAAACAATAAAGGAATCATTGGGGTCCTGGAGATGAAGGAAAACACCCGATGATGAATCAACAGTCAAGAACATTATTACTAAGAAAAACAGAACTAAAGTATTCATGAAACTATATTCTGGATGCCCAAAGAGAACCAGCTAAAAGAGATTCAAAGAAAAGCACCCAAAGACACATAATAGTCACAATGATAAAAACCACAGATAGGGAAGAATATTGAAAGTATTATTATCAAAAAGGGTAATAATATACAAAGAGGAAACCTTAAGATTTACAACAGATTTATCATAAGCAACTCCCCAGGCCTGAAAGCAGTGATGGGTTATAGTGACAAAACACAATGAAATGAATGCTTTGCTGAAAATACTTCACCAAGGCACACTCATTCAGGTTTGAAGGAAGGAAACAGCTTTACAAATAAATAACAGCTCAGCAGTTTTACAGACTCAAAACCAACCTTAAAAGAAGAGTTGAAGTGTCTACTCTAAGCCAAGGCAAACCCATTTAACACAACCAACTCTTACAATAAGATGACTCTTAATCCCATGACAACTGTCTCTCTCAATGTCAATGGATATTACACCAATTAAGAGTGGCAAAATAAATGGAAACGTTGAATCAAATATTCTGCTCCTGCAAGAAATGCGTCTGAATATTCAGCAAAATAGACTCAAAGTTAAAGGTTTAAAGACAATTATTCAAGCAAACAACTCTCTGAAAAGGCTGGAGAGGGCATACTAATATAAGACAACAAAAACTTTAAGCTTTAAAAGGTTATAAGAGATAGAGATAGAGAATTGGGATATTGGTGATAGGACTGTTGCACTGGTGAAGGGGGGTGTTCTTTACATGACTGAAACCCAATTATAATCATATTTGTAATCAAGGTGTTTAAATAAAAATATTAAAAAAGAGATAGACATTTCTTAATAATCAAGGGATATGTACAACAAGAAGAAATTAAACTCCTAAACATATATGCACCCAATGAGAGGTCAGCAAAATATTTATAACTATCACTGATGGATTTGAAGAAAGATATCAATCAGGGGCCCGAAGAGATAGCACAGCAGCGCTTGCCTTGCAAGCAGCCGATCCAGGACCAAAGGTGGTTGGTTCAAATCCCGGTGTCCCATATGGTCCCCCGTACCTGCCAGGAGCTATTTCTGAGCAGACAGCCAGGAGTAACCCCTGAGCACTGCCGGGTGTGGCCGAAAAACCAAAAAAAAAAAAAAGATATCAATCAGAACACGATAATAATGGGAGACTTCACATTACCTTGTCACCACTTGATAAATCAACCAGGTTGGAACACAACTGTCTCTAAAGAAAGAAATGGAAGAGTGGCTTAATAGCTATAGATAGGGCTCTCCATCTCCAAAGCTGAATACTCATTATTTTCCAGTATACATTCTCCACAAAAGACCAAATGGTGGGCCACAAAACATATTTTCATAAAAAAAAATAGGATACTAATTATATTGACTTTCCTTCTCAGATCATCATGCACTAAAATTAGAAGTAAATTTCAAACAGACACAAAGAAAGACTTTTAAATTAAACAACTCACTTATGAAGAATGAGTAGGCTAAAGCTAAAATCAAAGAAGAAATAAAAAGATTTCTGAAAACAAATGAGAATGAAGACATGAATTATCAGAATTTGGAGGACACAGCAAAAAGTGGTATTAAGATTAAAATATTTAGACTTACAAGCATTCATCAGGAAGGAAAAAAGAACCTATTTAAATAAATTAATTGCACATCTTAAAAATTATAAAGGATAAACAAAATGACCAAAATTAGGCATACTAATAGAAATAATGAAGATCTTAACAAAAATTAATGAAAGCAGGAGTTGTTTCTTTGATAAAATAAACAAAATCAATAAAGCACTAGCAAGATTCACAAAGAGAGAATAAGTTAATAAACTGAATTAGAAATAAAAAGGGGGAGATTACTTGAGAAATTACAGAAATTCAAAGGGCAGAGATTATTTTGAGAAGCTCTGTGTCACAAATCAAGAGAACCTGGATAAAATAAATAAATTCTTGGACTCCTATAAATTCCCAATGTTGAACCTGGATGAACTGGCATATATGAATAGACAGATAACAAATGAGGAAAATAAAATGGTAATCAGGAATATTCCCCAAAAGTAAAGCCCAGTTCCAAATGGATTTAATGACCATTTTTCAAACCATTATAGACAACATGCCAATCTTTTTCAGGTTCTTCCATGAAATTGAAGAAACAGAGACACTTTCAAATAGTTTTTACAAAACTATCACCCTGATACTAAAAGCAGACAGAGATGTCATGCAAAAATGTGAACTACAGATCAATATCCTTGATGAAATTAGATGCAAAGATAATCAACAAAATCTTAGCAAGTAGGATCCAATGGCTCATCAAGAAGATCATACACCATGACCATGTTTGGTTCATCCTATACATGCAAGTGTGGTTTAACATATGCAAGTCAAACAACATCATGGCAACAAAAGGAAAAATAAAAACCACTTGATCATATCAATAGATGCAGAGGAACATTTGACAAGGTCCAAAACACATTTATGATAAAAACTTTCAGCAAGATTGGAATTGAAGGAACTTTTCTCAATATAGTCAAGGCCATTCATTTACCTCAAGCCCCTGGCAAACATTATACTCAATGGGGAAAAACTAGAAGCCTTACCTCTAAGGTCTGGAACAAGACAATCTCTTGCCACTTCTACTAAACATAGTACTGGAAGTACTTGCCATAGCAATTAGGCAAAAAAAAAAAAAAAAAAAAAAAGATATTAAGGACATCCAAAAGAAAAGGAAGAAGTCAAGTTAAAATGACATTACAAAAACAACTTTAGTCACAATTGTGCTTCAGAAAACCAAGTACTTGAAGTAAACTTAACTAACGAGGTGAAGGAACTATACAACAAATAACTATAAATTTATTAGTGCTTCAAAAATAAAAGAGGACGCAAGGAAATGGAAACATGTGTCCTGTTCATGGAAAGGGAGGATTAACTTTATTTAAACGGTAACACTTCCCAAAGCATTATTCAAATTTCTTGCAATTTCTTTAAGGATACCTATAATATTTTTTAAAAAAGTGGATCAACCCTCCTGAAATTGATTTGAAACAATAAATGCTCATGAATAGCTAAATCAATTCTTGGGAGAAAGAAGATAGTTATCACTTTCCCAACTTTAAGTTGTATTACAAAGCAATGGTCATTAAAACAGCATGGTATTGGAATAAAGAGAGACCATCAGCTCAATGGAATAGACTTGAGTATTCTGAGACTGACCCAGTTTATCTTTGATAAGGGGCAACAAATACAAGATGGAGCAAGGAAAGCCTCTTCAACAAGTCGTTTTAGGAAAACTTATCATTATATGCAAAACAGTAAATTCAGAACTCTCTTTAATACCATGCAAAAAGATCAAATCAAAATTGATTAAATATTTTGATATCAGACCTGAAACCAGATGGTACTTAACCATAGTCAAAACACTCCATGACAGTGAGACTAAAGGCCCTTACAAGGAGAAAACACCACTGTCAAAACAAGTGGAAGCAGGGGTAAACAAATAGAATTACATTAAACTAAGAAGCTTCTGCACTTTAAAGGAAACAGTAACTAGGGTACAAAAGCTATGTATGGGATGAGAGAAATTATTCACATCTGATAAATGGCTAATATCTAAGATATATAAAGTACTGACAGAACCGAATAAGACTTCTTTTTTTTTGTTTTGTTTTTGTTTTTGTTTTTGGGCCACACCCGGTGATGCTCAGGGATTACTCCTGGCTGTCTGCTCAGAAATAGCTCCTGGCAGGCACGGGGGACCATATGGGACACTGGGATTCGAACCAACCACCTTTGGTCCTGGATCGGCTGCTTGCAAGACAAACGCTGCTGTGCTATCTCTCCGCAAATAAGACTTCTAACCCAAGCAAAGAGAAGAAGTAATGAATAGAAGAAATTCTAAAATGCATATGGCCAAAAGGCACATGACAAAATGCTCCACATCACTAATTATCAGAAAAATGCAAATCAAAACAACAAGGTATCAGCTCATTATTTAGAGACTGGCACACATCACAATAAACAAGAACAACCAGTGCAGTGTGGATTTGGGGAGAAAGATACTCTCATTTATGGCAGGTGGCAATGCTGTCTAGTCCAACCTTTAAGGAAAATAATATGGATATTCATTTAAAAATGGTAATTGAACTTCCTTGTTATCCAGCAAAACCACTCCTCGAGATATACCCTATGAACAAAAAACATACAAAACAAAATTAACCTCTGCACTGCTATGCTCGTTGCAGCACTATTTATAATAGCCAGAATTTGGAAACAACCCAGGTGCCCAAGAAGAGATGAGTGGCTAAAGAAACAGTGGTATATCTACATAATGGAATACTATGCAGTCATTAGAAAAATTGAAGTAGTGAATTTTAGTTATACATGGAGGGACATGGAGAGTAATATGCTGAATGAAATAAATCAGAAGGAGAGGGATTAGCATAGAATAATCTCACTTATCACATAAGGAAAATAAAAGACAGTGTGAGGATGATATCCAGAGACAATAATGATGAAAATCAGTAGGATGGGGCCAGAGTGCTGGCGTGGAGTGGTAAGGCGTCTGCCTTGCTCATGCTAGCCTAGGACAGACCACAGTTTGATCCCCAGTCATCCCATATGGTCCTCCCAAGACAGGAGCAATTTCTGAAAACATAGCCAGGCGTAACCTCTGAGTGTTACTGGGTGTGCCCCCCAAACAAACAAACAAACAAACAAAATCAGTGGGACCATTCCATGGTATGTACCTTGCCACAAAAAGTGAAGAATTCAGTTAAAGTAGAGAAGGTCTAATATGGAAAACACATTCATGGCACCCCTTTATTTACAGTACAGATACTCCTCGCTTAACGACCTACCTATTTAGCGACCGCTCACACTTATGACCATCTCTTCACCGTTATTTTATTTTATTTTATTTTAAATATCCTTTTTCAATCTTGTACACTCTACAGTACAGTACTGTGGTTTTGGTACTTTAATGTACCTACTTTACTAATTTTATGTTCTGTAATACATTGTAGTACTGTGTGTAAATTACACAACCTATGCAAATTAAAACAAGGGGAAGTTTTCAGTTGGATCTTTCTCATTATTTTACTTATTCAGAATATTGTATTGTCAACTACTATGCATATACCATACTACTGTATACAGTATATGCAGTTCCACACTTAACGACCAATTCGCTTAACGACCAAGTCTTTGAAACGGAACTTGGTTGTTAAGTGAGGAGTATTGTAGTATAAATCACAATGTCACAAATTAAAGAGAGGGAGAATGGGAGGGAGAAAAGTAAAATGCCTGCCTCAGGGGCAGGTGGGAGAAGGTGGGAGGGAAGAGAATATCAGGGAGAGTGAGGAGGGAAACCATTGACATTGGTAGTGGGAAGTGCACACTGGTGAATGTTGTTGTACATTGTATGACTGTAACTCAATCATGAATACATTTATCTGTGGAAAAATAATTGTATTATGAACAAACTTTTAACCATGGTATTTAAATAAAAACGAACCCACCCCCCGCTAAAAAATTAATTCCACTGGAATTTTAAATATTTAACTGATTTCCCTGCTATCACAGACCTTATCTCTAGTTCTCTCTGTCTCTGTCTCTCTCACTCCGTCTCACTCACACGCACTCTCTCTCTTATTAACCAGTGGTCCTTTGCAGTTTTTTAAGAAAAATGAAAGAAAATAGGTAAAGTAAGCAGTATCCTGTAATTTAGTAAATCTCCTTATATTGTTCCTGGATCAATAGCAACACCATCATATGGGAACTTATTCAAGAATTAGAATTGTAGCAGAAACTGCCAAACAGCATATATAACAGACTTCAAACTTGAGGAAGTTGAATAAAGTGAGAGCTATCCAGATATATGTCTAGATTGTAATGTTGTTATTTCAGTAATTCTGATCTACTGTAACGTCTACCTAAGATTAAAGATAAACTTTGTTTAGTTATCAAGTTTAACTCTTCCTCGATTTTGAGGACAAGCTAGAAAAAAGAAACAGGTGTGCTTTTTTTCCCTCTTAAATCCATAAATTAACAAATATCAGGAAATTTGAGAAATATTAACAACATGGGAATTAAGTGTGGGGTTATATGGCATTTAAAAAATTCTTTGAAATAAACTAAGAAAAGCATTGTAATAACCTGACAACACATTTTTTTAAAAGTATTTCAGTCTAGGCTCTGTCATCCCAAATGGCTGACGTAGGTGGTTGGCGCACTCTTCCACCAAAAAAAGAGCTGCACTTCATTGGATGCTTTAAAGTGACAAAATCAAAGTATACCTTCCTTATCTTTCAAGTCTATTATTTCATTCCTAATCTGCAGGGCAAAAGACAAGCTAATTAACTTCCAAGGACCTCTGGTTTTCTCTAGAAGGGAGATAAGTGTGGCAGTTTTGTAAGTACATCCCAAGGATCTGATGAGAAGGAACCAATGCTGAATTCCTGCTCAAGAAATGATACCTTCCTGAAGACACACATTTGCATGATAGGAGTGGGATCTCTGTCCGGAATCTCCCTAAATCCTTAAAGCAGATTAGTGTTAAAGGCAGAATTTTGGTATAGGGGACAGTATTTGAAAAGGTTTGATTCTCTTATTACTAGAAGGGAATACTATTTGAGTGCCAACTTGACCATTATCAATTAGGTCATTTTTTTTTCCTGCTAAAGTTTGGATCTATAATGTGTGCTGAGAATATTTTCTTGATCTCATTACTATATATGAGATTGTCTTATTTGGGGCAATATTAGAATGTGGTTTCTGACTTTGCCTGCTTATTTAATCTTTCCTACTCCTTGATAAAGTTCTTTCTACTTGTGTTTGCAAGTGTTTGGATGTCACCTTTTTGTTAATTAACTCCTTTACTTTTTTCTTTCTCATCTTTATGAACTCTGCAGGTTTCTTCCACCACCTCCCTTTTCTTTTTTGTTTCCTAGTGACAGCTTCTTTTTCAATTCGTCTTCTCTGTTTGCCTCTCCTGAGAAGGAGCCAGTGTCAAAATGTTAGCTCAGCCGGGTTTCCCATTACCAGCTCTGCAAGTCCCCAGGCCCCTCCTGTATTTAGCAGTCTAGGAGTCATAATGGCCCAAACATCATTTTCAAATTGTCATGTAAATACATTCACAAGGCTCACGAAAATGGAAAAAAATACAAACACCTTTGAAATAATGATTACTATTGCCTTACCTCATGCCCACTCCATACTAGTTTAGTCAGTTCTTTCATGGGAAGCTGATAGCGCTCTGCTGTAACTGTGAAATTAATTATCAGCTAGTAGGGTTAAGGACTTTAGGTGTGAAAATTGCTGGTTGACAAAGGCCTTGGCTCCATTGCATCATGCCATGAAGGAAATAAAGTGAAGTAGTCATCAAACCTTAGATTTATTAGTCTGTTAACAAATGCAAACAAAGCTTCAAATTTGTTCCATTTAGAAGAGTTTTCAAGGAAATAAAAGTAAAATAAATAAAAGTAAACAGGCAATTTATATACATTATTTGTCTTCTTTGAAGTAGACTATTTTGTTCATTCTTCAGCATTTACTAGCAGGATTTTATTTATTAAGAATCCAGTTGAGTTAGGTGAGATGGAATTACATGATTTTCCTATACATCTTCCAAATATCTGCTCCTGATTAAATCAGCTGTTCAGTAATCAACCTCTTCCTTGATAAACATACTAACTGAATTTTCTAGTACAATGTTTGATCTTTGCTCCCAGGTCCTGCTTAAATCAAACACTGTGCTAGAGAAGGCTAAGTTACTATGGGAGACCTTTTGATATTGTATTATCACATCTTCTGTTCTGAGCTACAGGTTGTTGAAGATTTCTTGACTTGAAACTGTCAGCAATCATCTTTTTTTCCTCTTGTTAGGAATATTTCTCTTTAGGGAGGAATTCATAGAGAAGATAGTGAAGGGGATAACTGGGAAGAGAAATGCAGCCTTGACAAAATCACCTGTATCTCAGACTTTAGTCATAGCTCAATTCGTTTTGTCTCTGGATGCAAAAGTTTCATGAATTAATTCACTCTGACTTGTGCTTTGTGTGCTGGCTTTCTGACCTTTGCCACCAAACTACTACAGAACATTTGAGAAGCCTATTAAGAAACCCTTTATTTCCAAGGGAAATGAGTCCTATTTGAGAGTCTACATAGATATGACCTATAAAGGATCTCAAAGTAAAGTTATCAAGAAGACACATATTGACATTAGTGGCGTGTTTTTCTCTTTGGGAATATAAATCATATTACATATATAGACCTGTAGTCAAACAGACAAAATTAACTATTAAAGAAGGAAAAGAAAGTATACTACTAAGAACTGTCAGAGACTGCTTCAGAAAACGAAAGCTAGGAAATAAAGCTACAAATTTTGCAATATAAATGGGATCAAAATAAAAACTTTAGAAGTTAGAGGGTCTCTCTAAAAAGAAACTAAGTAAATCTACAAATTTAGAGGTGATAAAAGAAAAACTGAAATATTTGTTGCAAGGATTTGGATTAGATGGAGAAACCATATTCATTATGATAAGATTTATATTTTCTGAAAATCCATAGACTACTTGCCACCCCTCCTTCCTCACTCCTTCCATCCTTATCCACCTTGAGAGCTATTATGAGTCTATTTAAAACAACAACAACAACAACACTTACTAACACGTCTATTCTTCCTGAAATCTTATTTTTCACCAAAAATGGAGTGAATTTTTGATCTGATGAGGCATTTTTGTTCTTTGCATAATTCCATGCATAAAACATGCTCCAAACCAGTTTTATACATACGACCCATGATAATATCTGATATATTTCAGTTTCCTGGTCTGTTCCTTACTTGGTAGTATTCTTGCAGGTCAGCATAACACACCATGGACAGAAGACATGAAGAAATCTGTGTAGGGTTTCTGGACTTTATGACAATAATTATATGGATTAAGGCTTTCCTAATCCCACAGCAAATATTAGACATCAGTGGGAAATCCCAGAATTCAACTCAGCTCTGACCTCTGTCTGTAGAGAGCAGGGGCCACAGATTCAGGACTGAATTCAGGACTAAGATGTTCTTCTCTTGAGATGTAACTAGAAAGCCTGTGCTTTTGGCCAACTAGCTATAGATCAGGGGTTCCCATGACTTCTTCCTCAGAATTCACATTTTCTCTGCAATTCCAGATTACAGTTGTAACTGCCAAGGTCCATGTTTAGTGCTTCTCAAGGGACAATCACTCAAGAGTCAAAATGACCAGTCAAAAAAGAGTTTCATTGGCTTGTTGCTGTTTCAGCTGCCAGGTTGGAAGATGCATACGTCTGCATTCTAGCTTATGCATGAAGTAATGGTTAGGCTTTGAGGTGGAAGGACAAGATGAAAACTACTCTCCTTATTGCTAGGGTTTTGGTAGGTGAATGAGGCAAGGTGGAATTACCCAGAAAATCTTGTTGCTCCCATTCCTTTGCATAGCTTAACTGTGCTTCTGATCAACTAGCTATACATTAAAAGTTCCTCAAAATACCCCATTTAAATACCTTTATTGGTCAGACTACTGATATCCATTTACTCCTCAGATTACCAATTTATTTAGAAAGTTATTCAGGGTTAGAAATCAACAATCAAATAGTGGAAGAGAGCATGAGGGAAAGATGTCCTCTCTTGGTATACCCATCTCGCAGATCATCATGGATTTTCCAATATGGACACTCTCTGAAGCCTACACTCTGATGCTTTTAGACAGGATTCATGATAACAGGAGAAAATTGACTAATTCACTGCTTTCAGAAATGAATCTACCTCTGGACACTTACTCCTCAGGAAATTAGGGAGAGGGAATCAAAGCCCCACCTGTGATCCTATTGATTTACTTGTTAGCCATACTTTGTTGCTAGGTGTTTTCTCAAAAGTATTCTTTGCATAACAAGAGATACCACTGATATTCACTAGTAACATGTAGCCAAAACAAGTACCAAGAGCCAGGAAAATGATCCAGCAAATTGACACAAACAAAATTTATACTTTTGTCACTGGCTCATTTAAAGGACCCATTCATAATTACCTTCGCTGTATGAAACTAGATTAATTGTTAAAATGATGATTATGACTTGTGAATATCTGTCATTCTTGCAGACTTGGAATTTCTTAAAAAGTCTGTTTAATTTACACTCTAATAGTGCTAATAGTAGTGCTTGACAATTAAGTTGTTCAGTCAGTCACAATTTTCAAACATTTACTAAAAGTTGGTGATGCTCAATATTCTCTTTAGACCATGCCATACCTACATTAATTACTATGTGCAGACATCAATTAAAAAATTTCACCAGGTTTTGATCACTCTCATCTGTGGCAATAAAAATATAGCTACATATTTGTCATTTTGTTAAGTATTCTTTAATGAGATGAATTTCTTAGACATTAAAGTAGAAATGCCTAACCAATAAAAAGGGTGATTTCATTTGGTGGTACTATTCATTTACGTCACCCCCTTATAATTTTTCTTTCATTTCCCCCTTCCCTTCCCTTCCTTCTGCCTTTCTCCCTTTTCTTCCTTTATCTTCCCTTCCCTCTTTCTTCCCTTTCCTTCCTTCCCTTCCCTCTTTCTTCCCTTTCTTTTCCTCTTCCCTTCCCTTCCCCCTTCCCTTCCCTTCCCTTCTAGCTTCCTTTCCCTCTTCTCTCCCCTCCCTTCTTTCCCCTCCTCTTATCTCCCATTTTCTCTTCTTCCCTCCCTTCCTCTTTCCTTCACTTCTCTCCCCTCCCTTCCCTTTTTCTTCTATTCTCTCCCTTCCCTTCCCTTTCCTTCCCTTATCTCCCCTTCCCTTCCCTTCCCTCCGCTCCTTTCCCCTTCCCTTCCCCTGTTCTCCTGTCATCTCCTTACTTCTCTCTTTCCATATCTCCTTTCTTCCAATGCCTTCCTCCATTCTCTCTTGTCCCCTCTGTTCTCCTTTTCCCTTCCTTTTCCTTCCTTCTAACCCTCCCCTGTGATTTATGTTGTACTTTCCCAGAAACAGCATAGATCTTTTAAGGACTTAATAACAAAAAAACAAAACAAAACAAAACAAAAACCCAAAAGTCTAAAAACAAAACAAAACAAAAAACAGGTCAGTAAGCTACAATAGATATTGTTTATATTAAAGTAATATGTAATGTAGACATAACTTATTTCACATTCACTTTATCTTGCAGTGCTACCAAAGTCATTAAAATGCCCATAGTTAGGTATTGGAGCTATAGTACAAATATGTATGGTGCTTGCATTGTACTCAGCTGAACTGGATTTGATCCTATTAGAAGTGATTTCTGGGACTGGAGTGATTATACAGCGGTAGCGCATTTGCCTTGCAAGCAAATGGTGGTTCGAATCCCGGCATCCCATATGGTCCCCACTGCCTGCCAGGCGTGATTTCTGAGCAGAGAGCCAGGATAACCCCTGAGCATCGCCCGGTGTGACCCAAAATCCAAAATAAATAAATAAATAAATAAATAAATAAAGTGATTCCTTAGCTCAGAGTCCTGAAGCACCACCAGGTGTAGCCCAATAAATAAAACAGTAAGTAAAGAAGTAATTAGTGAGGATTTGGGATACTCCTGAAGAAGAGCTTTTAAAAGTACATAGGATACAAATAAGGTGGATGGTAAAAAAAAATAAAGTAATAAGATAAGAACTTATTTAAAAAAAGAAATAGAACTTAATTGAAAGGTAAGAAATACTAAGTTCTACAGATTTGGAAACACCTATTCAAACTGCTTTTCCCTTGGCTACTAACCCTTTAATGGTTTAGGTTTTAGATGATTAAGAAATGTCATATGCCTGATGATACTAGATCCGAGGCCCAGGACCAATTACTATTGAATAATTTATACATCCATTCACTCATTCAATAAATATTGAGTGCTAGCTTTATACCAGGCACTACTGAAAATATTGAGTTGGCACAATATAAACACTGAGATAGTTAACACATTAGATGTGGGTAATAGCCTCACTGGATGTAAATAGGGAAGAGAGTCTGTAAGTAAGTAAACATATAAATAAGGAAAGTAGTCTTTCTATTACATATAAAATATTTATTGCATTCTGTAAACAGAATAATGAGTTAAATACTATTTGCAATGTGGGAAAGTATCCCTTAAGATGTGATATTTAAACTGGAAGACATAAGTGAGAAAGAACCAGTAGTTTTGAAAAACATTGGATATGTTTTCTATGAAGAGGTAACAGCCATTGAAAATGCACAAATATTTCAAGAGTTTTTCAAGCTCAGGAAACTATCACTATGCTTTCAAGATACTCAGAACTGCAGGTTAGAATTTTTTAATTTTGGGGGCCACAGCAATAGCATAGCTGGTAGGGCATTTGCCTTGCACATGATTGACCCAGGTTTGATCTCTGGCATTTCTTTTTCTTTTTTTTAATTTTTATTTATTTTTTATTAAATATATTTTTTATTTAAGTAACATGATCATATTTGGGTTACAGTCATAACCAGAACACCTCCCTTCACCAGTGCAACATTAGCCCCTCCCCCCTTCCCATCCCCTGCCTGTATTTGAGACAGGCATTCTACTACAGTAATTTGTTTTTAAGTTCAGTAAGTTGTATTTTTTCCTTAAAGGATAAGAGTAAAAAATATAGTAAAGGTGTGATAGTGGCAATCTCCAATGTTTGCATAGGTCCAGAAAAATGGAGAAAATTGAAAAAAAAAATTCTTGACCTGATTACAAAAAGGCCTCACCCCAGAAGTTTATTGGCGTAAGACAGACTCTGGGTTCCAGGCATACCAGTCTATCCAACTCCAGTCATTCTCAAGGTCCCGGTGAAACTTTTTCACACTTTAGCTCTGGCATTTCAGATCTCTGGCATTTATTTCGGTTCCCTGAGCCTACTATTCCTGAGCACAGAACCAGTTTTAACCCCTGAGCACCACTGGGTGAGAACCAAAAGCAAAATACAAAATTTTTTTTTTTTTAATTTTGGAGATCTTACTCATAGGAAACAAAGTCAGACTTAGACTTGAAGGTCATGATGAGTTTAACTTCAATGAAATGGTAACAGAAAACACAGTTTTAAAAGGAAGAGTAACATGAACTGAATTTTTAAAACACCACTGAGGTTATTCTGTGGAGGGTGGTTCATGGCAGATAAGGTGGAAGATGTGTCTTGGACTAAGTGAAATGTACAAGCAAATGTAAAGAATGGAGTATGGGGTCAAGTAGTCTCAAGTACATTGGTGGGGATAAAACAACAAAGACAGAATCAAGAGACCAAAACTATAACAATCAAAACTTAAAATGGTCCTGTTATACTTGCATGCCAGCGGGTAAATGATGGTAGTATAGGATGTACTCTGGGAATATTGGTGGAGGGAGGTTGACACTCGTGGTGGAAATGGTCCTGATATACTGTCACTGTATGACTGAAATCCAATTAATGAAGAACTTTGTAAATAACAATTATTTCAATAAAATAAAACGTTAATGAAATTTACCACTATAGTTTCAGTTGATAATCTTGGTAGTATCATGAGTAAGTACCATGACGATGGCATTTGACTTGCATTCCCCTGGTACCACATATGGGCTTCTGAGCAATCCTAAGAGTTATTGAACCCAAAACAAAAGTGTTCATTAATTTTTATGATTCCTTCCAAATTTTCTGGAGAATCTTATAATGCTTTTCAATGCCTATTTGTAAGTACATGAATTAAAGATATAACTAACCACTAACTATAAGTATTTTCCCATTATTTGGGCAATATGTTATATATCATTTATTCAGTGGGATGTCATATAATTACATAAATAATTACTCTCTGTTAATATTGATGCTATTTACTTATTTCTTGATAAAAGTAAGAATTCCTTTAAGATGTTAGGTACCAGGCAAATGATTTCCTCTTTCAAGGTAAAGGAGTTATGAACTTATTGACAAGTCCTAAGAAAACCTGTTTTGCTAACATACTATCAGCATGATATCTCTACTAACTTCATTTTAATTTATTATGTATTTATTTAGGGGGACTTCCCAAGGAGTGTTCAGAATACTTGAGGGTATTAACATCCCAGATATAATCAGCAAACAAATCCAAGGTTTAATATGAGAGTTAGAAGATGTATGGTACTTGGGCCCTGCAGTGTAGGGATTACTCAGACTACTTGGTGGTACCCTATGAAACAGCTACTGGGACCAAAACAGGGTATTCTGCATTCAAGGCAGCAGCCTTAACACCTGTACTATCAATCTTCTCCCTGTACCAACTCATTGCTCTCAGGTTCAGTCCTTTCATCTTTGATGTAGTTTTAGCCAGAGTTTTCAAGTGTCATTGCTTATTCTTAATATCTACTATTTTTGAGAGTGCTATCCCAATTTACAGTAAAATCTCTTCAAGCTTTCTGACCCCCATTTGTTTTCTGTTTGTTCTCTATAGTTCAAAGTCCCCCAATAGCACTACAGCTGAGGATGTTGAAGATCTTAGACTTCAGAGCCTTCACTCAATATTCATCACTCTTCCAATTTTACACACAAGCAAGATGCTTGTTTCTTTTAAGGATGCCATCTTTAAATCTCAAGTCTCCTGAAAGTAATTGTACAGACCCTACTTCACACACTCTTATTCATGTCCTGAAAGTTTTCCGTTACACTAAAGATGGCAATAGACTCACTTTTCTGACCACAGGGTATTCAATTAGAAAATGATATAAACTGTACATGTGCCACCATAATAGCTTAATAACAACAGATATAAATTGACTTTATATAATATCTAATATTTACATTTATCTTTTTCTTTAAAAGGAGCCTTTTTTTCTGCAGGTGGTACAATCACCCTTTTTTAAATGATGATTTTAGCACAATACATGAGAAATAGTACAGCAGACAAGATACTTCTCTTGCATGTGACCAAATCAGTTCAATTCCAGTTACTCCAAGTCCTTAGGACTTGCCAGAAGTGATCCCTTAGAACAGAGTTTAGAGTATACTCCTAACTCTGCTATACATAGCCCCCAAATAAAAACAAACAAACAAAAAGAAATGAATAAGTCACCTTCTGAGACTTTAAAACCATTTAGGAATTTGGAATTTATCCACTGACTTTAGGTAACCTTGGAAATATTTTATTTTATTTTATTTTATTTTACTTTTTGATTTTGGGGCCACACCCATACTCAGGGGTTACTCCTGGCTCTGCGCTTAGTAATCACTCCTGGTTTGGGTAATCATATAAGATGCCAGGGGATTGAACCACGGTCTGTCTTAGGTCAGCCACATGCAAGGTAAACACCCTACTGCTGTGCCACCGCTCAGGCCCCAAATATTTTAAAATAAAAATGTGCATAAGCTCCTCAAAAAGTTATTCTTATCTTGTCTCTGTTTGCTCCCATGTTCTCAAAATTGCTTAACTAAACAAGATGAAGTAATTACAATTTGCAACTTATCGTAATTTTATTTTTATTAGAACATCTCTTTTGTATTAGTTATATGCATTAATGTAAATTAACATTCACTTATCTCTTTATATTTCTGTTGTTATGCCCTTGAATTATTCAAAACCTCTGTCACTTCATTTTGAGCCATTTGACCATCCAATAAAAGAGAAATCTGGTATGAACTTATTTCCTATTTTCAAGGAGCTTTGGCTTAATTTACTTTGATTAAAGGTTTTGTTATGTAATGATTTTGAACCTTAACTCCACTACAAATTGCTTAACTCACTACAAATCAGTGTGAAAAGATGTTTTCCTCTATATCTATTTCAATTTAGCTTTGATTTTAAGTTAGCCTGAAATAAATACTATTTACAAATTATTTATAATCATTTAATAATTTTTAGTTATACTTATTTGATAGCATCTAACTGGGTAGGCAAATTTTATTATCTGAAAATACCATATAAGATGGGATAATTAGAAGTCCTTTTCCTCATAGTTCTAATTAGTATAGATCTCTACAACTTAGATGAAACATTCTGATAAATATATATGTAATCCGATTTTCTTCATATTTAGTTTAAGTGTTCTATAACAAAAGGACTTGAAGAGGGTAAAAGATGAACTGAGAAAGAATTTGTAAATTGGTTTAAAGTATGGATTAACGCCTGCCAGTCTGTGAAAGAAAAATATTGAAAATCATTGGAAAAAAAGCAAGTTTTAGTTTTCTGGAGGGTAAGAAATTTCTTAGTTATAGGAAAGAAATAAAGAAAGAAATAAGGAAAAAAGGAAGAGTCCTTTTATAGCAGAGAGAGAAAATGGATGGGGAGCCTCCTGGCTTAACACAATGGACTTTTATTGTGTGTGTGTGTGTGTGTGTGTGTGTGTGTGTGTGTGTGTGTGTGTGTGTGTGTGTGTGTTGGCACAGAGCATTTAAGAAATTTTAGGTAATTCACTTACAGCTTGTTACTTGGTGATGCAGAATCCTTTTTTCCTCAGTTTCCACTACCACATGGAACATGTAATTTTAAGTTGCTCTAGAGTAGTAGAGTTTGTACATATATCACTCCAGGCTACCTTCTTTTACATTCTTCTCAGGTGTTTTATTTTTGGGGGAAAGCTTCCTAGTTTACCTTCTGTTATTACAGGTACCCCTTACTATACTAACACAAAACATTCCTGTTTAATATAAATTCATAGATTACTTGAAGGGGTTTGGATATGCTAATAATTTTTTCCATATAAATTAATTCTGATAGTATTCTCAGACACCCAAATAACCAAGCTACTCAGTGATACCAAATGGGACCACTCTGCTTTCTTATATTGGGTAAAACCTATAAGCTAGTCTCTGTCTTGCCGGTTCCTTTATTTCTGCTTGCATATATAAGTGCATCTGTTGATTTTTAGTTCTCTTGCAATCTTTTTTTTTCACCATCCTACAGCTGTCTTTTCTCCTCATAATGGCACATTGTTATCCCACAGACAAAGTGCTGAAGAAAGAAAAACATTTCACAGAGACAGGCATTTTGAATTCTTTCGAAAATGTCTAACATTTCTCAAAATTTTCTTCTTAATTGTAGTTTGAGTTGAATGATAGGCTCTTCTGAGTCTCTGTGATAATGTGCTATTCTTTTTCTCAAGCTCAGTGGGCTCTATTTTTTTTCCTCCATCGACTTGCTCTGCCTGAGTGGACGAGTGATCTGAACACAGTTGTGTCTGCAGGTGTGTGGATCAATGTTGATCCTCATTCTGAGAGAAAAGAATGGCCAGTGTAAATGCAGTGGACAATTGATTTAGATAGAGAAAAAAACTAAAAAAAAAAAGACTTTGCCTTTTGTTGAAAAATATTTCCTGTGCAGTTACTGCAGAGTTTAACAACTACCACACCCAGTTATTTCTTGAGTAGAAATCTGCAATACATCTACAAAGTCTTACTGTTGTACTCTGTCCTCTATTATGTCAACATCTGTTACCCCCCCCCCCCATTCACTCTTTGCTTCTGCAGAGCTCACAAAGCTCAGAAGTTTGGTATGTAAATGCCAGCAAAACTAATGAGTTATATGCCAAACTCCAAAGGTGCAAAAAAAAAGTCTAAGAAGTTAGAACCAAATAAAAGAAACCGGTGAATGATAAATAACCATCAACTTCATTATACACTCATTATAATGCACTTAGAGTATAAACATCACACTTACTGCATCATGGCAGTTTACAATTGCCATAGCAACCCCAGACCAAATAGGATGAGAATCTAGGCATCATTGACACTGAGCAATCACCACCTTACCACCCTTCTTTGTCTCTGAAATTACATGCATATTTTGCCTCTTATTAAAGCACCATATTGCTATCCCTCTATAACTTAGAGGTTCGTTTGAAATAGTGCTAATTTCTTTAGACCTTGTCTACATGCTAACCCTTGTGTATATACTCTCTCAAATAAAATTCTCTCATACTTAGAAACAATGCTTCTTCTCTCTTAAATATGCCTGGACTCTTATGAATGCATACTTTCACTGTAAGAAACTAATTACTGTACTGTATATCTCTGACACACTCTTGAATTATTTTCTTTGACAAAGTTAAGTACTAATTCCTAGAGCAGGGCTAACAGCAGCTAACTATATTTTCTAGAACAACTCCATCAGATCCTCGCCTGCCCTGCTTCATTCCTTCCCCTGATTCTAGCAGAACTTCTCATCTTCCTGTCTCCCCTGGTTCTAGTGCATCTGGGTGCCTTTCTTTCCTCAGAATGATGAGGCTAACACTTTTTCAAACAGTCTTTAAACCAAACAAATAAACAAACAAAAGCAATAACAACAGAAAATAAAAATAACAACTGAAGCTTTACCCTCTAATTGTCAATTCTACTAGGACTTCTTTGAGTTCTTCAGAGGCCCTCAGGAGATCTGTTACAGCCACGAGTGCACTAACAGATGCAAAAAAACAGATATTGTTTTTATTTATTATTTTTCTTTCCAGGTTCCTTTTCCTATTGTATCCCGTGTTTCTATTTCCCAGTTGTTATTTCCCAATAAAACTTCTTATACATAGTTTCTCCTTTTGAATTTTATTTTTAGAGTGAACCATATACAGACATGGGCTATTAGTAACTTAATTATTTCTAAACCCCTTTCTTTTCAAAGCTGTAGTGAGAGCTGCTGGATTGTGAATAAGACGTTTTGCTTGGATCCCCTCTTTACAAAATAGCCAACTTGATTTTCTATATTATTTTGTAATACAAGCATATGCCTGTGTTTTAACAAATTCATTCATAGTATATACCAATAGTGAATTTTCCCATCTTAATTCTTATCAAAGCTGATATTGGCTATGATTTATTTGCAAATATCCTTTTTCCTAATCTGATGAGTTACTATCTATCTTCCCCTGTATCTTTCCCTGAGTATTTGATTTTTGTTGTTGTTGTTGTTGTTTGGTTTTTGTTTGTTTGTTTTAGAGCCACACCTGGCAGGGCTCAGGGATTACTCCTGGCTCTGTACTTAGAAATTGCTCCTGGCAGACTCGGGGATCATATGGCATACCAGGGATCGAATTCAGGCTCATCCTGGGTCAGCAGTGTGCAAGGCAAACATCTTACCGCGGTGCTCTCTCTCTGCACCACCACCACCACCACCACCACCACCACCACCACCCCCCCCCCCCCGCCCCGAGTATTTGGTAAATAAAAGTTCACAATTAGATAGGGAAAGGGCCAGTAGAAAAGGTTGAAAGAAAAATTATGTGCTATATTTCTGTAAAAAAATAGTAACCATTTTGGGACCACGAGAGCCACATGAGGCGTTTACCTTGCATAAAGCTGACCCAGGACAGAGCGCAGTTCGATCTCCAGGTGTCCCATATGATTTCCCCAACCCAGGGAGCAATCTGAGCAAATAGCTTGAGCGTCACTGCGTGTGGCCCAAAAATACAAAAACAAAACAAAACAAACAAACAAACAAAAAAAACAATGAGTAACTATCTTGTTGGTACAAAAATAATTTTTTTTTGATTTTTGGGCCACACCTAGGGGCATTCAGAGGTTACTTCTGGCTTTGCACTCAGAAATTGCCCCAGGCAGGCTCTTGGGGACCATATGGGATGCTGGGGATAGAACCTGGGTCGGCCATGTGTGAAACAAATACCGTACCCGCTGTGCTATAGCTATAGCTCCAAAAATGGTATTTCTAAATAATGCAAAAGAATGAATGGACAAGGAGTGCATTGCCTATCCAAACTAATGTGCATGCCTCTGCTAGTAAACCAAAAACAAAAAAAGGTATTGGTTATCAATTGCATTTTAAAACAAGCTATTGACATAGTATATAAAGCATCTTCTAGTCTGAACAAATTATACACTGTCCACCTTAACTTTGGATGCACTATGAGTTTATATGTTACTTTTTTCCCCACAGGAAATAGAAAAGTCGAGGTATGCAAAACCGGCTTTATTATTTAGATGCCACACTAAAATTTTAGGACCTCTAGTTATGATCTTCAGTAGTTTCTAACTCATAAGGAAATAATACTATCTTGCATTTCCTAGTTTGCTAAAGCAAATTAACTACAGTGTTGACTTTTTGTGATCTCCGTTTGAATGGTAAAAGCAATAAAGATGAAATAATGGTAATAATCCCAAGTTACTAGAAGGTTTTCCTCCACAGTGCCTATGGAGTGCAGAAGCACCCATAAATGAAAACCCATAAGATCAGATTTTCTTCAAACAGGTCACTAATTAGCTTCTATAATTAACAACTTACTACTGTAGGGGGAGCCAGGTAATTACCTGGTATATCTGAAGGTGAGTCACCTCATTTTAAGTAGCCATCAGCCTAGAAATACAATTGTGGAAGAACAGTTTCTGCATGTTTAAAGGAACCATAAACCTCTCTGGTAGTTTTAACTACTGCAGTGTAGTGAAGCAGCTTTTCCTGTCTATATAGGTTAAATAATTCTGGCATAAAAGCTTGCTCCTTTGTTCCTTTGTAACTGCCTTCATTCCTTCATTCGTTCCTTCCTTCCTTATCAGTCTATCTGTAAAGGGAAGATATATGTATATAAATGTACACATTCTTGATCTCTTTTATTCCAGAGACCTGAATTTCCCGAGTTACTGTACAAGAATAAAATATTAACTCTCATAATAATCTTAACCTAATATAACACTATTAACTACTTTACCTATATTAACTATAATCTTATAAAATGTATTAGTTCCATTCTTGTGAGTTATAAATTTGGGTTTTAGAAATATTTATACATTCAATTAGTCAGAATTCTGATGCACTTTTATAAGTGTCAAAATGTCACTTTTATTAACTATTCATAATCTATATTAATGGTCTTGGTTTTCCAGATATATAATAGACATTTTTTTCCTTAATATGAACATAAGAAGGCAGTTATATGAAAAAAAAAAACTATGCATATACTCTAATTCGGTTAACTGCTCTCTGTGTAGAACAGGTCCATAGGCCAAATTCCGTTAGTAACATACTTTTATAAATAAAAGTTTGTAGAACACAATCACACTCTACTGCTTATTTACTTTTTGATGGCTTCTTTTCTACCACAGTGACAAAACAGAGACAACAGAAACTTAGGCTAAACTCTTTTATTTCTGTGGCTTTAAAGAGAAAGCTTGCCAACACTCAGGTGAGACTAGAGACTATTACTATTTTAACTAGATTGATGCATAACATACTCGCTATGCATTCAATATGCATTTCATTAGTGGTAAATCAGAGGAAGCAATTCATGGAAATTAATTTCCAGCAGGTTTTTAGTCTTTTACCTTCATTTTATTGTTGTGATGATTAAAGTGGGTGTTGAACATATACTTGTTCACAGTACTCATATGCTTTGCTGTGGAGCTGTTGTGGCAAGCTTTCATTTTGCTTCTCACACATGTTGTGTTGCCCACAAAGAGATCACACAGGTTAGTGAATTTTCAGCTTCACAGTTGAAAGGCAGGTACTTTTGCCTCTCAGGCATCCCCAGATCCTTCAACTTCATTCTCAACACCTAATCTAACAACAATTTTATTCCTACTAAGTTTCTCCTTTTAACAATATATTCTATAAGGAAAGCTCAAATGTGACTGTAGTACCTGTGTGATAGCACAAATCACCTTAGAAAAGTGCTTCACTTAGACAACAAATTCATTTCATGAGAAAATCTTGTTGTTCTATCTTGCAATGGTTTTTCCACTTAAGAATTCCTTTATTTGCATATTTACATTTTTATTACACTATCAAGTTTATATTTGATATAGTGAATAGAAAAAAATTAGGAAGAAAATTTAGGTAATGCAAGTAGTAGCTTAAAGTTGATTAAGATGATCAGAAGTTTTGACAACTGCAAATTTTATCAAACCATGAATATGTTAAAAACAAAAAATGAAGGAACTACGACAACATTTGTAAATATTAGTTATTCTAGGTATAATTTTTCTTGTGTTAGTCTTTCTTTTCTCCCTTCTAAATATAGGCAGTTTTCAATTTCTCTATTATACATGTCACAAAAATACAATGTTTCCAAAGTGACTGCACAATATGCTGCATCCCACATGATTTTTTATTATGTGACGTTAACATAATAATTGAGTCATACAATGTTTACATTGTTTCCTTGAAATTGGGCCAAATTTTCAAATTTATGAACAAACCTAATTAAAAAATTAAATATAGCAAAGCTATATGTATCCCTACATAATAAAAGAGGCTACACCTTGGTCTCTTAAGGTATATTGCCCATGAAACTCACTCCTCATGTTAGAAGGAAACCGAGTGTCCAAATAGAGAATGCACACTGGACGTGCTCCAGTTAGCAGCACCAGCTGAGCTCTCAGCAAATAGCCAACACATATATGCCCCATAATGCTTCCAGCCTTGAATTCCAGCTATTGAATCACACCTCTAAGCTACCTGTGATCCAGCCAAATGAAGTAAGATGCCCTCAGTAAACCCTAGCCAAATTGCATATGTTGTTCACATGTTTTCTCTGTATGGAATGCCTGTCTTACTTCTACTTTATAACTTAATTTTCACCTATCTTTTTATTTTTTCTAGAAAAACCTACTAGGCTTCTAATCTTGTTCTTTTTCCTTTCCTTTCCTGCTTTGTTTACAGTTATTAAGTATTGGCATAGTTTTATCATGGGCTAATTAAAACTAGTAAAACAAGATTAAAAGCTCAATGAAAGCAAGGTTTTATGTACATATCAGTGTATCTTAAAACTTGCTGTGGAGTATATTATATAATAAAGTTCTTGGTTTTGTCAAATTGATGATAATTACTTTAATAATATTCAAACATATATATCCTTTCTATCCTCTCTGCTGCAGTATATTAGATCCTGGTTCTTTTTATTTTATTTTATTTTTTTTAATGAACCAAGGAAAATATTTTAGCCTTTATGGTATTTACATTTTATTAGGATTGAAAGGTTAAAAAAAAAGCATAAATAGGGGCCGGAACAATAGCACAGCAGTGGGGTATTTGCCTTGCACGCACCCAACACAGGATGGACGGCGGTTCAAGTCCCAGCATCCCATATGGTCCCCTGAGCCTGCCAGGGATTATTCTGAGCACAGAACAAACCAGGAGTAACTTCTGAGCTGAGCGCTGCTGGGTGTGATCCAAAAATCAAAAAAAAAAAAATCTAAAAAAGCATAAATAACTTCATATTATTATACACACTATAGGGAAAAAGATATCAGTAATGGAAGAAAAAGAGGGATGGAGTGATTATTTTCATAGTACTAATTTATAGAATGTGTTTGCCTGGGGACCTGAGGGCAGATATATTTGAGAATAAAACAGATAAAACACTCAAAATCAGAACTAATTGCCCATATGCTAATTAAAAGAAAGCAGGGCAGAGTTAACAGAGAGGTGAGGAAGAAGACTTCATGCAGGAGATGGCTTAGAGGTTATTGATGTCTTGATAACATTGAAGATAATTTAGGTTTTAATTTTTTAGTAATTGGTAGGAAATAATTATGATGTATGGAGGTGATAGAATTCAAACCCCGGACCTCACCTGTACAAAGCATGCAGTTTTCAACTGAGTCTTCTTAGTTCATGAGATACAAGTACATTTTAAAATGGTAATAATCATTTTTGCTTCTGTGTAGTTTCTAAGTGGAAATTATAATTTGTTACATAGAAAAAGTAAGAAAAAATAAAACAACTAGAGGCTAGGACAGTAGACCAGAAGTTGCAGTGGCTTCAACCAGAGGTTTTATAGAAATGTTGAAAAGTATGCAGAAGATGGAACTCTTTAGAAGAGAGAGCCAATGGGATTTACTGAATTAATGAAGCAATAATCTACCCACCAGTTGTTTGATATCTCACATCTTTCTCTTTTTTTCTTCCAATGCCTTTTTTCTGCATTCCTATTCATTCGCACTTTTTTCTCATTATTTTGCTGTCCCCTAGAACTCCAGCCAAATATGCAGGTCCCCTGTAGCTTTTTATATGCATCTGGTGCTTAATGACAAAATTAAAGTCATTGGAGTTAAGAATGAATCACCATTTGCAGGGGTCTAAGTTCTTTAAATTTGCAGGGTTTTTTTCCTTTCTGTAATAAAGAAGAAATCCTCCTTGGGTACTTCTGTTAATATGTATGATTGTATTCTTCCTTCCCACCCATATGAGATTAAACGCAATCTTCCCCCCTAATACACAAGTGCCTATGCAGCTTTACAGGTGAATTAATTGTTCGTTTCATTTGATTTTCTTCAAATGAGCTCCAGTTTATTTCTCCTCAATTTGTCTTTGGCAGATTTATTTTAAAAGACTTTTATTTCAGTTTCTAAAGTATTTATCCTCGGGGTCTATTTTCTTTCCTGTACGTTGGGAGACTAATTATTCTTCTCCTAATGAATGTGGTAAATGTATCCCATATGGTGGCACATGTGTATTCAGACCAAAGATACTTTGGGATAAAATAAGTAAAGTCCTCTCGTGGGGTTTCCTTACAAACTTAGCTTTGTAACAGTGATAAGTTCAAAGATTCATAGACTCTAGGTTGCTATAGAGATCATCTTCTCCCTCCCCCACCTACTTCATTTTGCAGATAGGAACAGAAGTCTAAGAACTACTTAGCTGAATTATGAAAAGTGCTAAGGGCTCGGAATGCAGAAACTTGAGCTCTATTCCCAACTCTGCCACTGACATTTTAAAATGTCTTTCCGATCATAGTCACTTGACTTTTTTTTTTTTCCAGATGAGAAAAGAAAGAAAAGGGGGAGTGTGTAGATTCCTAAGGGGCATTCTTGTCTGGTCCTTCCATTCTAAGGGGGTTTCTTGCCTTCACAGTAATTATCTTTGTTTGTAAATAATATAAATCAAGTAATTACACTAATGAACGTCTGAATCCCTTTTGTAGTGAGAGCTCCATCCTTGTTTATGTTTTTGTTCACCTTGTCTTATAGAGAGTAGGCATTTAAATATTTGCTGAATGATCAGTTATAAGCTATTATGAACTATCAGAATTATAGCAGAGTAACAAACATCTTATATAAATTAATCTTCACAAGAAGCCATCATGTTTGAAAAAATAATGTCTTTGATAAATGAGAAACTAAGTCTCAGAAATTTTAAATAAACTGGCAAAAAGACAGCCCACTGATATGATTATAATATGAATGTCAGTGCTCTGATTTAAAAATCTACATTGTCAGAGCACTAGCTAATAGTTTTTTGTTTGTTTGTTTGTTTGTTTGAATTGGGGCTACACCCGGTGATGCTACTCTTGGCTATATGCTCAGAAATTGCTCCTGGCTTGGGGGACCATATGGGATACAGCGGAAACGGCAGTCCTTCTTAGGTTAGCACATGTAAGACAAATGCCCTACCTCCTGTGCCACAGCTCTGGTCCCAAGTTGTTTTTAAATTGTTTGTAATGCTACATGCCAACTACTATTGTTAACAGTTTTGAATTTTATGTACAAAATGATACTCTAAGTAAAGTAGTTTTATCCTATCAACGAGGCAAAATCTGATATTTCTTTTTGTCAAGGTCTAACAGCTGATAGTAAGGATTTGAATTCAGAGCTGGATGCTAAGATTTGACCCTGGGGGCCAGCACATCCTATACATACAGATAGATTCAGAAGCTGCTTTGTCAAAGAAAGCTTTTATTTTTGTAATTTTGATAAATAAAAACAAATTCACAATGATCTCAAGTCCCAGATTGTTTTAAACAAAAGATAGAGGCATCTTTCTTAACTTTACACTACTGTTAGTGAGTACAAAACCAAAGACAAAAGAATCCTAGGTAACCCCCCAAACTTGAGATAAAACTGGGTGGAGAAATAAATGATGCAAATAGTAAAATTACAAGTTCAGTTTGACTTGGAATGGTGTTTTCTCAATCTTGGAAACCATCACATCCTTAGTTGTGAAAGATGCTGAGAGTGAATTTTGAGTGAGAAACTTCACTTACGATATCCCTAATCTTCCTAGATCCTAAGGAGGATTGATGTCTTATTATTTCTTCAAGTCAGTTCCACAGTCCCTGGAATTATATCCAGGGTTTTTCGATTATATTTTGTTACTAATACAATTTATCTGTACTTCCTAGTAAATTACGAAATTTTTGTAGGTAGCATCTCTACCTTTTTTTCCACTGCCTCCTATTCCTCCTCCAAATTTAAAAATCCCAATTTCTAACTGCTGTATCTATGTAAAATAAAGGAATAAATAAATAAACTTGCATGCTGTCTGATGACATCCAATGTAAGGACTTTCTGATAGATGGGCTTTCTAAATTAATACAGAGATGTTCCAAGGAATTGCTCACTGGTGAAAATATTCAAGCTAGAGACTAAATGATTTTCTAGAATGGTTATGTGCGAAGGATTTTCTACATAGTCAAAATTATACTTCGAGTCTTCCCATTGGGATTTTACTAACATTAACTTAAAGATTAAATTTTTTTCTCACAGAATTTCAACTAGAATTCCATAGAAAATGCTAGTATTAACGAAGCAATAAAAAAATGAAATGTGCCTGCCTTAAAACAAACTTTTTTTTTTTTTTTTTTTTTTGCATTTCTCTTTTGAATCTGAAACTCTGGCAGTCTGGGACTGTTTTGAAGGCAATTGAAGAGTTCATTCAAATGCATTTTTAAGCTTATAATGATTAACTTTCTAAACTTGGAAGTTTCCCTGGTGGTCTCTTCAATAACTGTGGCCTCTACATGACTTTCAGTCTCTACTGGCAAACAAGCACAAGCGGGTGAAGACCATTTTAAAGTAAAATTATTTTGGCAGCAGGGTTTGTTTCCCTTTCTTTTGTTACCCAAATATGCTCTTAGATTCAAATGCCTAATTTCAACTTGAAAGAAAATTCTTAATGTCCTTGCTTTAAATTTCTAGAAGTTCAATAGTGTAGCAGTCCTGAGGTATCAGTCTATTCCTAGATTTATAGAAATATTAAATAGCATTAGAAGGATAAATTGAGGCTCAGAAATTTTAAAAAAATATGATGAGAATTCTGATCACGTAAATAAAGCTCTCTTCACTTTCTAATGTGACTACCAGCTAAGAATTTAATAAGAAGAGTAATTATTATTTTTGAGTATACCATGTCTGAGTTATGGATACTCACGATAATATACGATACCATTTGATTAGTGCTTTCTCCTTCTCTAAAAAAGAAAATGTGGTTTTTAAGAGATACTTACCTGAATGAATAAAATAGGGGGCTAGAATTTCAATTGTTTTCTATCTGATCCTAACCTCATTATAAATCAATGTAAATCCCTGTGATTAGACTGTTTTGGGTAACAAAATTTTAATTTAAGAAGAAAATGTCTATCAAAAGTAAAGGTAAGAGCAAATTAAAACTTTGGGAAGAATTTCTTATCCAGAGTAAAATGATCTGATAAAACATTTTATGAAAAAAAGGAAAATAGAAGAGAATAAAGGTGCTCTAGAGTGGGACTTTTGAATGCTTTTTTAGTTTTATTGATATCAATTGTGGATATTTCAGATGTATATGATAGCTTGAGACACACATTGTACAATGATTAGCATGACATAGCTAATACTTATCTTTTAGGGGGGAATACCCAGCAGTAGTCAGGGGTTACTCCTGGCTCTGTGCTCCCTCAGGAGTCACTCCTGATTGGGAAGTGATGGCCCAATCACTCCTGACTGGAACTGGATGTCTAGAATCAAATTTAGGTCCACTGGGGCAAAATAAGTGATCGATCCACTGTGCTATTGCTCCAAAGTTAACACTGTTAAGACAAGCAGATAGGTATGAACCCTAGACATGAGTTTGGGGAAGTAATAAAATCAAGATATAATCTATAGAAATTACTGTGCAGTTCCAAAGTGTAACTAGACCCTCTTTAGAGATGCAGGAATTGGGGTTTGCTAAGACTCTAAAGGAGGCCTGTGCCAGCTCAGAGAACACTAGAACCCTCAGAAGAGGCAAAAACTTCAGCAGAAACAAATAAGCCTAATTAGAATATGAAAGACCTCCCAAAGCTCAGAGTCCTTCCCTTCAGACAGCGCTGTGACAGCTCTATGACAGCATTTTGATGTCTTATGCATAGAATTCTAGGTGAAGAAATTTGGAGAAAATCCAAATATTTCCAATAGCCAGTCAGGGCTCTCGTCTCTCTCCTCTTAAAAAAAAAGTCTGCTTCTTTTTAAAATGTAATTCTTCAGCTCCCTTTTGTTATTTTTGTTTTATTTTATTTTATTTGTTTTATTTTGTTTTGGGCCATACCTGGCAATGATCAAGGCTTACTCCTAGCTCTGTACTCAAGGATCACTCCTGGTGGTGCTCAGGGAATCATAGAGAGACAGAGTTTAACCCCCAGTCAGCCAAGTGCAAACAAGTGCCCTACTCTCTTTACTATTGCTCAGGTCCCCTTTTCCTCCTTTATTTATTTACTTATTTGTTTATTTGATTTTTGGGTCACACCTGGCAGTGCTCAGGGGTTACTCCTGGCTCTATGCTCAGAAATCGCTCCTGGCCGGCTTGGGGGACCATATGGGATGCCTGGATTCAAACCACCGACCTGCACACAAAGCAAATGCCTTACCTCTATGCTATCTCTCCTTTCCTCTTTCGATCTAGTTCTTTATTTATTTTAAATAAAATTTTCCGTACTTCACTATTTGCCTTATCCTGAAAGTCCTTTCTGCAAGGGTAAGCAATGAACTTGGACAACCTGGAAGGAGGTTATTGGCCAGCTCTGACTTTCCTTATGCTGCAAAGAGCAATTAATTCATCAACCTTGCTTGAGGCCATGGTTTCTTATAAAACCAAAGAGACCCTCAAGTCCTTGCTTTACTGATGCTTTGGGGAGCTTTTTCCATTCGATCACCATCCCTTGAGCACTTTACTGAAGAGATTAAGGGGCTTTAGGTCAGAAGGAAAAAGTAAGCTAGCATTTTCTGTTGAGACTCCTACCTCCCTGGCTTCCCTTGCCTCCCACCACAAACATCATTAATGCCTCACATAATTAATTTTTATGTGTAACTGTGTGTGTGACAACATGTACATTTTACTCTCATCAATTTTATAGGTATGGTACATTTTATTAGCTATAATACCATGTTGTTGGTAGGGTTCTCAGATCTTATTTTTGGATGGGGATTGGATCATTCTTAGCTCTGTTCTTGGCACCTGTTCCAGTTCTCTGATTAAGAAACAGTTCTGGAGATGATCAGAGGACCATGCAGTGCTGGAGGGTCAAAATGGATCCAATCACATGCAAAGCAAGTATCTTAATCCATGTACTACTTCTCATATCCAGTCTTACTCTCAGAGTTGGAAGTTTATATCATTTGACCAACAACTCCCCATTTCTACACCATCACCACCACCACTCTTCAATCTCCAAAACCATTACTTTATTTTTTAAAATTTCTGTGTTTGACTTAATGATCTTATGTCTCTTTTAGGAAGATGACATTTGGGTCAAGAATTGAGAAAGTAAGGGTCATTTAGTAAAGTATAAGGACTGAGCATGAGGGCCAGAATTAGTATTTGGTGCAGATTCCCAAAGCTGACAGAGCATGTTTGGATGAAGTCAGAAAACGGTAGAAGCAAGTGAAGGTGGAGCCCAAGGAGTGGTACCAGGAAGAGTTTATCTCTGAATTGAAGTTAGATGGCAGATGATAAGCTGTAAACTTGATGGTCTATACTATCTGATGGAGTTTGTGAGCCTTTGGGTTAAATTTTTATAATAATTCTACATAGTTCTTACTGGGAAAAAACACATTAAGGGAATATATTTGACCAGCAGGGCCCCAGCTTACAGTTCTTAAATTATTTCAGCACATTTTGTTCAAAGAAAGGATGATGGTTTTTCAGACGTTTCATGTCACAGCTAGCAGATGTCAGAATTTCATTTTTCACACTGACCATTTATTTCCCCTTTCTTTTTGAAATGCGACTTGACAAAAGAGGTTTGAACATAAGCTAGGAGAAACTTAATTTCCCAAGAAAGCTTGGAATGACTTATAAACCAGGAGATATCATTGCATAATCTAAAAGAACAAGTTTGCTTTTAAAAGCAGATCTGTTAAATCCAGAGCAACATCACTAAATCCCCATGATAAGGGATAGATTGCACCACTAGTTGAACTTCCATCAATGTAACTGGGTGAAATGACTTTTGGATCAAGTTAATCCTTTCCTCTTTCTATCTAGTTCTGCAGGTGCTATCATTTTAGTTGATAAGGCCTCTTCTCCCCCAGTATGCATTTATCTCTCTCATCTTTTAGAACAGTAAGCCTTAGGAATGCAGCAAGAGTTTGTCTGTCATTGCCTGCCTTACCTGATGCTTAAATTACTCTTTCTGAAGCATCCTGGGGAGTGAAAATGGCATACAATCTAGTGGAATGTCCCATGTTCCAGGGTCTAGTGCTGTTTGATATCTTTTTTCCCCCACTTCAATCCCCCCAAATATGAAAAGCCTCCAACACAAAGGAAATCAATTTTTTTCTTAACACCTCAGTCATTACCACGCCCTCTTTATCCATTACCGCAAGGGTTCAATCTTGACCATTATTGATCTTGCTAACTCCCAGTTTCTTTTAATTACTGCATATTGCTATATCTTAAATTATATGTGCAGCACAATGGAACAATGCCTCATAGGAGCCAACTGTAGAGATGTGTCTTACATATGTGAGACCATAAGCTCAAATGCTGGCATAGGAAAAAAAAAAGACTTGCAGCCATGACTAATTGAAATGATGGATGAGTGAACAAATGAAAGAATGAATAAATCAACAGATTAAATTTCTTTGTAAGTTAAACAATTTGCTTAATATGAATGGACCGCTAACATGCCATTTGTTCAATCACACTCTGAAATAAAATTCAACACTGAAAATTTATGATCCTATCAATAATGTTTCTTATGCATCATCAGGACATATTGAAGAAATATTTATCTATTAAAGTTAAAAGTCAAAAACAAAAACTAAAATAAAATAAAGTTAAAAGTCAGATATATTAGTAGTTGCCTAAAGGAGATTATTTGAATATAGTATTCTTAGGATTCGCAAAAAGTTGAATTTAATTTAATTTAATTTAATTCCTTTGAAAAATATTATGTTATATTAAACAGTTATATTTTTACTATAGTATTATTTCTTTATTATAAAAGTTAAAATTGGCGATTATATAAATTTATATAAAATTGGCGAAAATAACAAAATGTTCAAAGCTCCCTTGCTGATCAATAGTGGGATCGCACCTGTGAATAGCCATTGCACTCTAGTCTGGGCAACATAGCTAGACCCTGTCTCTAAAAAATAAAAAAAAAGATAAAAAATAACAAAATGTGCTTTTTTTTTTTTTTTTTTTAAAGAGGATTGTAGGCCAGAATAAGGAAAAGTGGCTTTAATAGTTTCATCTTTTTGGTTGCTTCTTAAACTTGTTTTAGACTTACTTTTTTGATAAGTAAAAACCTAAGAATGCTAATGGTAAAGATATTAAATATAAATTTGGACAAAGGGAAGTAGAGGATTAGAATTTCTAAAACTTCATAAACTTTGTAGTCACTACTCACTTTTTAATAGGCGTGAACTAAAAAATTATAAAATCTTTTCAGATTTTCCTTTACCTAATATGTTCAATTTTAAAATTAATCTAGTGACCTCAAATTTATGTTTCTTGTTTTACAAAATAGTTTATTGATTAGCCAAGGTTCTAAACAAAGCTTTCTACATGACTCATTGATCAAAAATAAGATCTAAGAGCTCATTAACTCAGTTGTCAGATACATTCATTTATTCATAAGCTCCTCTTTCCCTACTAAACTTTTACAATAATAAAAGAAGCTTATTTTGCTTTTGTATTTTTCTAGGAATATTCTGTCACCAATTCTCTTTTCTAAAGAAAGTGTTAGTGAAAAGTTACACTGTAAAATAGTTTTAATCAGAGGATGAAATATTCTAAACATATTGCTATGTAAAATTATTTCAGCTTTAAATAAAAAAGAAAATGCAGTTTCTAAATTCTCCTAATTTGATATTATTAGTTACTAGCACAATTCTACTGTTATATGCTAGCTAATCAAGGAAGTGAAGACTATTTTGGAAAGGTTTTGATAGTTCTTATATTTGGGGGCTTGCTGGTAGAAGCTTTTATGTTTTATTACTAAATTTGAATGAAATAGTAATCAAACTTGTCTCATATTTATTCATGGCTTTTATATGAACCTCAACTTAACTTGGGTACATGGTTCCATATTTGCATACATGGGTTTTAATTTATATCTACATGATGACACCTTTTGAAAGAGTAATTATATAATTTATCATCCAAACCAGAACATTTTTGAGAGTAAAAGATAGTACTATTAATTATTACACTGGAACAAACAAGTCCTTTACAGTAGGGACTTCTTTTCAGCCTACATTTAGCTACAGAAATGAAAGACTGCCGGCCCGGAGAGATAACACAGCAGCGTATGGTTGGTTCGAATCCCGGCATCCCATGGTCCCTCGTGCCTGCCAGGAGCTATTTCTGAGCAGACAGCCAGGAGTGAACCCTGAGCACTGCCGGGTGTGACCCAAAAACAAAACAAAAAACAAAACAAAACAAAAAACAAAACAAAACAAAAAAAGAAATAAAAAGAAAAAAGAAATGAAAGACTACATCTAATTGCTGTCATCTGTATCTGATTCCTAATTTTTTGCTAAAATATAAATTTGTGCCTAATTTCACTATGTCTTTTAGCACTCTCATTCTTTCCAGACTTTCTAATCCTATGCATCTCATCTCAGGGTCCACTTTGGCAATGAAGTTTCCTAGTCCCCTAGCTCTCATTGATAAATCTTTCTGAGAAGCACTCAGAGTTTGCTCTGCACATCATCGTTGGCTATGATATTGTTTGTTCTCTCTTAAATGTGTTCTTTCCCAAATATGTACCACAAGTTTCTGAAAATTGGGCATGGAATGCCTTATACTTTTTCTTCTCCAGTTAACAGAGCATGAGATTTACCAGCAATCACTACAGTCATATATTGAATTATTAAACTCATCATGCACTATTTTCCTTCATTCCCATCATCATATTTCTCATATGATGCACACACTGGCCTGTGTATATTTCTTCAACACACCCAGGAACACTGAAACTATAAAACTCATTCAGTCCTCAATCAGCCCATTGCATACTTTTATCAACTATTTGCAAAAATAGATCTTCTATTTGTGTTCAGGCAGACTTCCTAATTAATTTTTTTCTTTTGGGGCTACACCCACCAGTGCTCAGGAATTAGTCTTGGCTTTGTACTCAGGAATTACTCTTGGTGGTGCATAGGGACCATATGGGATGCTGGGCATCATACCAGGGTGGACCGAATGCAGGGCAAACTTTATATTATTGCTCTGGCTTGGCAATTTGAAATTTTGAAGAAAAGAGAAATTTTTAAGTGTTCCTTATAACTTTCTAGATACCCTTTGTTGTTCTCTGGCTTTATAACTCTTCTTTATTACTATTCTTCAGAGCTCCATTTTTTCCTAATGACCAATATACTTATTAAAGATATCACCCTTCCCCCAAATACTAAGTAAGCTTCATATCTTTTCCATCGATTAAAATGCCGAGCAATATCTAATGAATATCAAAAGTTCTTAATATATATCTCTATCTGGGCAGAAAATAAAACAATGCCAAGTAAACAGAGGGAAGTGGGGGTAAAGTTAAGTATAAGCTGTTTATTGAGAGAACATGGGAACCACATATTTTAGAGTATAACATCTCTACTTTTGCACTTTAACTCAGTTCCCATTTTCCATAGTTTTAAGTAGCTACATCATGCTGAGTGATCACCAAAGCTAACATAAATTCTGAGTTGTTTCTTTTAGAAATACAACAGCATATTTCCAAAAGAAGAATAAAAACAAAAAAAATTGGAAATAATTTTTCAGTTGAAGACTCAAAATAAGTAAAAAGAACATTATGTAGATATCACTTTTGTTTGATTCTCATTAAATATTGGGTTTGGGAAGGAAAGGATAAAAAATAACATATTACAGTGGCTTTAGCTCCATTTCACATATCATCACTCCTCAAAAGATTCGTTTACCTCAGTTGTTTTAAAATAATTACATATGGTCAATGAGAATGGTAGACTATAAACTATAGTTTAATGGATCTTCACTTTTGTTTTGTCAATGTAGATAAAATTTAACTGCATCCTTTAAGACCATTTTCTGGAGATGTAGTAGTCATATAAAATTTAGCTATCAGCCCAACTCATTATTCGTGGATGCGGCACCCTTTTTATTTTATTATCTATATTTGCATAGTTATAATAGATACTGCTACCTTTTATATAATCTGAAGAGTGAAGAAGTATCTGAACTCAAACTATCATTATGGCTCAAAATAAATATTCAAGCAAGCTGTATTCACATTTTTTTTTTAATTTCAATCTTTTCCCGGTTGCACTGTTATACCTGATCTCTAGAAATATTTCATCACAAATCCTGATTTTTGGTTCTTCTTTTCAGGTTGTTATTATAAACTATTTTTTAGTTTCCGTCTTTTTTTTTGGGGGGGGGGGTCACACCTAGTAGCACTCAGGGGTTACTCCTGGCTCTATGCTTAGAAATCATTCCTGGCAGGCTCAGGGGACCATTTGGGATGCCAGGATTTGAACCACTGTCCTTCTGCATGCAAGGCAAACGCCTTACCTCCATGCTATCTCTCTGGCACTGTTGCTTCTATTTTGGGGCCACAGATGTCAATACTTAAGGGTTTACTCATAGCTTTTTGCTCAAGAACCATATGTCATGAGTGAGACTGAACTTTGAACTAAGCTCCACTGTCTGTAAGACAACTGCCTTAACCACTAAGTTTTATCTCTTTACCTTGTTTTCTATTATAATAATTACATTGAAATTGCTTTTTATCTGAAAATTAATATTAATGCATTGGAAAAGTTACAAAATTTTTCTTTCTTTTATTAATTTTAATTTTATTTTATTCCTTTATTATTTCTATTTATTTATTCTACTTAATCACATTGTTGCAGAAACCATTTAATTTTAACATAAAATATGTTTAGGTATTTAAAATTTTTTTTTATTATAATAGGGGATAAGAATAACAATAAAAGCTTACATAGATTGGCAGTGACCATTTTAACAAATAACTGAATTTTATAACATAAATATTTATATGAAATTTTTTACATTTTTATGTGTAATCTTCAATAATTACATCATTCAGATAGGCCCCAAAGAGAAATATTTAAAATATACTTACATAAAAATAGTATTTTTATTTTTTTATTTAAGCACCTTGATTATAGACATGATTGTAGTTGGGTTTCAGTCAGATAAAGAACATCCCCCTTCGCCAGTGCAACATTCCCATCACCAGTGCTCCCTATTTCCCTCCTGCTCCACCTGTATTCAAGATAGGCATTCAACTTCTCTCATTCATTAATATTGCTGTTTTAGTTCTTAGTGTAGTCATTTCTCTAACTGCATTCACCACTCTTTGTGGTGAGGTTCATATCGTGAGTTGGTCTTTCCAGCCCTCATCTCTATTGCTCTGGGCATTATTACAATACTGGCCTTTTTTTTTCTTATTTTTTCCCATTTATCCAGGATTGTTTCATGGAATACAGTTTCTCAAAGTAGTCTCTGATTACCCTTTGTATTTCTATATTATTTGTTGTATCTCTATATTATCTGTAGTGATCGCCACCTTTTCATTTCTAATCCATTTTATTAAGTTTCTCTCTCTCCCTTTGTGAGTTTTGCTAGTGGTTTAGCAATCTTGTTTATTTTTTCAAAGAACCAACTTTTGCTGTCTTTGGTATTTTGGATTGTTTTTTGTGTATCCATTTTTTAATTTCTGCTCTAAGCGTTGTTATTTCCTTCTGCCTACTTATTTTGGGTTCATTTCGTTGATCGTTTTCTAAATGTATAAGCTGTGTCAGTAATCTATTTATTTAGGCCCCTTCTTCCTTCCTCATGTGTGCTTGCAACTTTGATTTTGAGTCTGTGTTTGTTCTGACTATTCAGATGAGTTTCTTATATGCAGAAGAATGTTGGCTTTAGCATTTTGATCCATTTTGTTACTCTGTCTCTTAATTGTTGCATTTGGTCCATTGACGTTAAGAGAGATAATTATCACTGGATTTAGTGTCATCTTTGTGTAGAAGTTTGGTGTGTGTGTTGGTCTTCCTTGTCTTAGAGTAGAGCTTTCAGTTTATCTTTTAAGGCTTGTTTTGAATCCATAAAGTTTCTGAGCTGCTGTTTATAAGTGAAATTGTATACTTCCTTCAAACCTGAAAGTGAGTCTGGCAAGGTGCAGTATTCTAGGTGAAGCATTCATTTTGTTGAGTTTTGTCACTATATTCCACCCCTGCCTTCTGGCCTTGAGGGTTTCTTGTGACAAGTCTGCTGTAAATCTTAAGAATGCTCCTTTGGGGGCCGGGCGGTGGCGCTGGAGGTAAGGTGCCTGCCTTACCTGCGCTAGCCTAGGAGACAGACCGCGGTTTGATCCCCCGGCGTCCCATATGGTCCCCCAAGCCAGGAGCGACTTCTGAGCGCATAGCCAGGAGTAACCCCTGAGCGTTACCGGGTGTGGCCCAAAAACCAAAAAAAAAAAAAAAAAAAAGAATGCTCCTTTGAATGTAATTTCCCTTTTTGATCTTGCTGTTTTCAGCATTCTATCCTTATTTTTGGGATTTGTCATTGTGACTAGAATGTGTCTTGGGATGCTTTTCTTCAGATCTCTTTTAGCTGGTACATTTCAGGAATGCAGGATTTGGTTGCATGCATTCTTTAGCTCTGGGAGTTTCTCTGTAGTGATGTTTTTGACTGTTGATTCTTCTTGTTGATCTTCCTGGGTCTATGAGACTCCAATGATTCTTATATTGTTTCTGTTGACTTTATCAAATATTTCTATTTTCAACTGTTCACATTCTTTGAATTTTTGTTTTTATTGTTTGATCATTTACTTTAAGGTTTCTTTCCAATCTCTTCTGATGTATGGAGTTGTTCTGCATTTCAACCGCTAGCTCAATGATTCTGTCCTCAGCTTCTGTCATTATGTTGATGAGGCTTTCCATTGAAGCCTTCGCCTCATCTACTGAGTTTTTCAGTCTTGTTACTTCAGCTTGGAGTTTTCTGATTTTCATCTTTGTATTCTTTTCAGCTCGATCTCTGCTTTCCTTGAGTTCTCTGAACTTCCTCCATATTTCTACTGTAAGCTCCCTTTCTGTCAGGTTAACCAGGTGGTTGGTAATTTTTGGGTCATCAGAGTTGCAATCTTCATTCTCTATGCATGGTGTTGTCTTTCATTGTTTCCCCATTGCCACTCTTGTGATGTGGCTTTTACTATGTGTTGTAGTGGGGTTCATGTGCTAGAAGATGCTCATAACTGCAGAGCAAAACAGAGGCTGTGCTCCTCTGGCTCCACCCTTATTAAATGGAGACAGCTTACCCTGTGCTAGACCCTGAAAAGATTATGTTCACTGTCATCTTCTTGTCTTCCTCATGCAAGAAAACACAAAAGCAGGCAGGGAGTAGTAAGGCAGCAGCTGTTTATAATGGCTCTCTTGTGCCCAAGAACATAGTAGGAATCAGACTCTACCCTTATTGGGCAAGGACAGCTTACCCTATGCTGGACCCTAAAGTGATTAAGTTTACTGTTGTCTTCTTGGCTGCCTCATGCAGAAAAGAAGAAAAGTCAAAAATCAGATTTAAACTCAAAGCATCCATGGCAAATTATAGAATAATTCTTCTGTTTTAGATATTTCATTAGGTAACAATTTATGTAGAATACATACTAAATCAGACATATTACACAGGTTTATTTGGTATGGGCAGGAGAAGAAAACATTCAAAAGCAATTTATAAGAATTGCCTTTGGTGGTAGTCAGGATCTGGAAACAACCCAAGAGTCCAATGACAGATGAATAAAACTCATCTGTACGTACTTACCTGTTTTTGCTCATATGGTATGTGTTATGGTATGTATATACAATGGAATACTGCTCAAGTATGAGAAACGATAAAATATTTCATTTTACTATAATATAGATGGGATTGTGTGGCATCATGTTAAATGATATAAGTTAAAAAGAGACAGAAAAATACTGGATGATGTTACCCACATAAGTAAAACAAGAGCATAGTCAATGACCGATAAACATAATCTCTTAGATTTTTATGACAGAACTGAGCTTACCAAAGTTGGTACAAGGAATGACTGAAGGGGTCCTGAGTTCTTTGGTGGAGGGATATGGAATCCCCTCTCTATGGTGTATGTGGTATAGTAGCATTGTACTTTTTAAACAGTCTACCCTGTAAACCAATGTTACAATAAAACACATTGATAAGGAGGGGAAAAAAGAATCATCTTTGGTAATATAAGTTAAATTTTAATTTAAATTTTTTAATTCCTAAGTTTTAGAAAGTCTCAAAACTTTAACTTTTAATTTCTAAATTTTAGAAAGTCTCAGGAAAACTAAAAATAAGAATTTTTTTCTTTTCTTTTTCTTAAAGTACTATTAAACTGATTCTTGTGGAAGGTGAGTTTGTATTTTATCACACAATTGGCAACAATTGATCCTTCATTGGACATTATATTGTTCTTTGTAATGTAAACAAGATTCCTCCTCTGTAATTTAGCATTTCAAGGCTCCCTATTTTCTGATTCTCTATTTTCATTTCTCACCATTCTTTTATAACTTCACACCATATAGTCTAAGCATATTGAACTCATTACTGTTTCTAAAATATGTTGTTTTAATCTGTATGTGTTTGTGTGTGTGTGTTTTCTAGCATATTTTCTTCACCCCTCAAAATCTGTGACACATTACATTTTAAAGTTGGATATATTTTCAGTAGGTGGACTAAGCTTAACTTATACTTCAACTCCCAAATTTCATTATTAGTTTCTTACCACTGTCTTGCTCTCTAACGGTGGAGAAATTACCCAATATCTTTATCTCAATTTATTCATATGTTAATTGGAAAGCACTAGGAGTGTAAATGTGCACATAGTCTCTGAGAGAACATTATCTTATAAGAAGTTACAATAATTTTGGGAGATATTTGTAAATACAAAGACTAATCCAAGATGAATTATTTATTATATGCTGTTACTTCTTCTTGCCTGATAATGCATAATTAGAAAATATTTGGCCTGTTTGTTTGTTTTGGGTTTGGGTACCACACCTGTCAGTGCTTAAGGGTGCTTTGATTACAGTGTGCTCAGGAGTTATATCTGGTTGTGGTCAAGGGACCATATGTAGGGCCATAATTGAACTGGGGTTCACAGCATGTATGACACACACTCCATCCCCTGTAATATCTATGTGGCTGAAATGCTTTGTATATATATATATATATATGGTTTGGGTTCCATCTGCCACATTTTATAAGGTCCCCAGGCATCACCAGGAATGATCTCAAGTACAGAACCAGATGTAGCACCTGATCAGCATAGTGTATAGCTCTGAAACCAACAAAATACATAGATTTTAGTAAGAAATGACATGTGTGTGTTTTTCGTATGGGCTCTGATTAGGAAAGCCCTGGGACTCTGGTTCTATTTCCAGTGGAAACCTGAAATATCTTTTTATACTCATACTACAAAGATACAACATCCCATCCCACCAACCTAATGATTAAATATATACAAATTTGTTGTTTGCCAACCCCATAGGATGATTTTGAAGATGTGTGTAAAACTACCTTTTTTGATATTTATAATACACAGTCAGATTGGGGGTAGGGCCATCTCCTTTCTCACCTCCTCTTCTTTCTCTTTTTATTCTTTCTTCTCTTATTATTATTTGACGATTGCATTTTAATCTGCCTGGATGACTAAGTGAAATAAACTCAATTCTACCCCTTTTATTCTGCACTCATTATTTTATTGCCATAAGTCTTTGAGTCCTTTTGTGAAAGGTGTTATGCTACCCACGGAGAGTATACTTTGTTTAATATTTGGTCTGAAGGCAGAAGTGGCTTAGAAACAGGAATTCGGACCACCTGGGTTTTTCATCCTCGAGGAATCATGAGCTGTCAGTTAGCAATACTTGGTCTCTGACATTATCCTTGTTTCAACCCCGCTAGCATATGAATAACTTTGTTGCCAACTCTCCAGGTCCTTTGTGAAGCTTGACATGAAATCTTTATTGTCACCTAAGCAAAACCATATTGTTATTTTTTTTGTCAATAGCAATATTAGTAGTCAAGGAGACAACCTAAAAGAGTAAACAAACAAGTAGAAGAATTAAATTGTGTGAAGTAAGTTCTGTAGAGATCAAAAATTGGATGCTTGAAAAAAGGCAGACAGGTGTTGGTCAATATGATGATCAAAATTCTCTTCTTGAGGAGTGAATATGTTTGAATGTTAGGGGGTAAATGTAATGCCAAAAATAACCCTCACCAAACAAAACAACAACAAAAAAAAAAAAAACCTCCAAAACAAACACAAAAAAGGGAAAATAAAAATCACTTAAGAAAACCCAGAACAGACATTTTGGCAAAGGGAAAAGCATATCTGAAGGCCTGTTACAAAGAACCATCTGATATGTTCCAGAGCAACTGCAAGATCAATCCTTAGTGTTGCCCATGGTATGAATATACTAGGCTATTTTCAAGAAGCTATTTCTTCAGGTACAAAGGCTACTGAAGCCCCTTCATCCCCTAACAGTGGTCGGCAACCTGCGGCTCGCGAGCCACACATGGCTTTTTTAATTTGGCTCTTCTGTGTGCCGGGAGGCCGCTCCAGGAGTCAGGACTCTGCTCCTAGCCTCTGTCAGTGCATGCCCTGTGTGGCTCTCAAACTAAATTTCAATCGTGGTTTTGGCAAGATTTGACTTAGTTGAAAAAAAAAAGGTTGCCGACCACTAACACAACTCCTGCATGTGGGTGTCCAGTGTTGCTACAAAAGCACTTGAGATTGGCTGCTTAAACTGAGACAAGCTGAAACCATCCCTTCAGGAGATGATCTCTAGAGCTGTTTCTTGTCTAGAGTTTCTTATTCTAACCCTCTGTGTCCTTTATTTGATGGGGGAATAAATATTTTAGGCTTATAGCATATAGTTTTAGGCTTATAGCATTATATTATTATAATATATAATATATATTAACATATACCAATATGACCAACACTACACAATCCTCTAATTATGATTATCTGTGTTGTGTTCTCAGGATCTCAGAAATTGTTAAGTACCTGAAAATTTCTTGTGGGTCCATGATTTCATAGAGGTGCTTCTGTATAATAAAATGTGTTGTAGAAGTCTTACTGATTTTGTTCCTTTAAACTCCTATTTTATGTTGCCAGAATTTTAAGAGTTGAACTCCAGTATCATGAGCGATACTTCTGTTTTGCAATGTCATTACTCTGTGCGTGCCTATAGACATTTTTAAGTGTTGTATTTAAGAAAAACTAAACAGAAATATAGTGGCTGAATTTTAAACCCTGTCGTTAACACACACTTCTGTGATTCAGAAATCTGAGCACAGCATGACCATAACATGAGCCCAGAAGTTTACAAAGCTGAAATCAAGGTCGCAGGCATTCTTTTGAGCTCGAAGTCGTCAAAGCTTATGTGATTGTACATCATTACATTAATTTGTTTTCTTTTTAAGTGTCTACAGGATGGCATCTCTTAAAAGAAAAGAAGTTCATATTTTGTGCATTTTTTTGGCTTCTGTTTAGTTACTGTTTATTTCTGGGTGAAATTTCTAGTCCTTTCTATAACAGGACATAGAGAAAACCGGATGTGTGTTAATCCTAGTGGATTAGACACAAGTTTTTCAGTGCATTTTTGTGAACATGAGTGTTCACAATTTCCCTCATGTTCCTCCATAAGTCCTCCTGAGTCCCACTGCCATTGATGCCATTTGGTGGAACCACTAGTTTTGGTAAATGCTTTTCATAAAATAAGAATTGTTAAGGGTACCCTATTTGCCGGCGTATAAGACGACCCTTCAACCCATGAAAAACTTCCTAAAAGTCGGGAGTCATATTATATACTGGTATACAGCATGCTGAAACTTGTTCCAGCTTCAGGGACGAGTGATCCGCACCCCTCTTACTTTTAAGAAATAACTTACTTTTAAGACTTTTAGGAAGTTTTTCATGGGTTGAAGGGGTCATCTTATATGCCGGCAAATACGGTAAATCTATCTGCTATCTCTTGAATAGGTTTTGTGAAATTCAATGTTTTACTCACTAATAGTCATATGAAGGGTTGAGATGCTTTTTTTTGTGGTTAAAGACAAGATTACCCTTTTAATCTACCCTTAATTTTATTTTAAAGGACTTATTTCCCAGAATGAGAAATATATACATATATATACATATATATGTATATACATATATATGTATATACATATATATATACACATATATATATATACATATATATATATATACATATAATTGGTTTTTGGGTCCTACCCGGCAGCACTCAGGGGTTCCTCCTGGCTCTATGCTCAGAAATCGCTCCTGGCAGGCTTGGGGGACCATATGGGATGCATGGATTTGAACCAACGAACCTTCTGCATGCAAGGCAAACACCTTTTCTCCATGCTATCTCTCTGGCCCCAATGAGAAGTATATTTTAAGTAAAACCATGCTCAACTGAAGGGTGGTATTTGTGGTCTACAAAAATCATTTTGCTCAGAAAATGTAGCATATAATGCTGCATTTGGGAGAGATGCTGGGCTGTATTGGGTGATGCTCTAAAGTTTCTCCTGAATCATTTGCTCGTTTGCCTATCTTGACAATTCATAGGAGACCATTTATGGTGTTAGGGATGGCAGTGGGGTTGGTTGCATATTAGCTAAGGACATTACCCCTTGTAGAAATCCTTAGGTCCTAATGTTGGACTATTTTACTGAAAATAAATAGTGTTTTAATGATGTTAAAACATCATTATGAAATGAAAATAAATAGTGTTTTAAGCATGTTACACAACACATGCTTTTCTTTTTTAATTGAGATATTTTGTTGAAGAATGCTGTTTTAGAGCTACTGGTTTATATGTTTAAGACCATAACCAGCACTAAAATACCAAGCTCCTTGGTTCACACTAACATTTAATTTCTTAAACTTATTTTTAACTGGTTTATAGTAGTTTAACATTTAAATTAATGGCACAGTGGTTTAAAATTTTAGGAGTATAGGTTTACTCCTTATGACTCACTGCATCCATCAGCAAAATTCCAAAAGTGGAATCTAATGCCATCTAATTTTTAAAATGAGCCCTCTATCCATTTGTCCCAGAGGTTCCTCTTTACTGTCTGGTAATTACCATACCTTTCATAGCCTAAGATGTTTCTTTTATATATCTTGCCAGTTTTCTCATCTCTTAGGTGACTAAATGATATCGACTTTGGACAGTAGTGTTAAGGAGTAAAATTTTCACTAACAGAAATGAGTAGTTCTTGTTAAAGTTTAAATATCAAAAATGTACAACTATCAATCGCTTGCATTTATTAATATTCAATATATGATTTAAAACCTATTTGAGTTTATTAGAATAAAAAGTCGTTTTATCATAGAAAGTTAACCTAAAATTAAACATCATAAGCATAGAAAATGGAAGCCAAATATTGGTCTCCAAAGGAGAAGCAGACACAGCACACATGTTATGTTTAGTTGATAAGGTTGAAAGAATTTCTGCATTGATGCTAAACAGTGAGATAAGTAAAGGCAGAAGAACATGGCTGACATCAGATCTTCTGCATATAAGGAGAGTGCGTTTTCTTCCGTAACAAGAGATTCATAAACAAAGAATAAAATATTACAGAGAAATAGCTCTTTCCTTCTTTCTTCCTCTTTCTTTCTTTTCTTTCTTTCTTTCTTTTTTCTTTCTTCCTTCCTTCTCTTTCTTTCTTTCTTTCTCTCTCTTCCTCCCTCCCTCCCTCCCTCCCTCTCTCTCTCTCTCTTTCTTTCTTTCTTTCTTTCTTTCTTTCTTTCTTTCTTTCTTTCTTTCTTTCTTTCTTTCTTTCTTTCTTTCTTTCTTTCTTTCTTTCTTTCTCTCTCTCTTTCCTTCCTTCCTTCCTTCCTCCCTTCCTTCCTTCCTTCCTTCCTTCCTTCCTTCCTTCCTTCCTTCCTTCCTTCCTTCCTTCCTTCCTTCCTTCCTTCCTTCCTTCCTTCCTTCCTTCTTCTTTCTTTCTTTCTTTCTTTCTTTCTTTCTTTCTTTCTTTCTTTCTTTCTTTCTTTCTTTCTTTCTTTCTTTCTTTCTTTCTTTCTTTCTTCCTTCTTTCCTTTCTTTCTTTTCTTCCTTCCTGCCTTTCTTCCTTCCTGCCTTCCTGCCTTCCTGCCTCCCTCCCTCCCTCCCTTCCTTCCTTCCTTCCTTCCTTCCTTCCTTCCTTCCTTCCTTCCTTCCTTCCTTCCTTCCTTCCTTCCTTCCTCTCCTTCCTTCCTTCCTTCCTCCTTCCTTCCTTCCTTCCTTCCTTCCTTCCTTCCTTCCTTCCTTCCTTCCTTCCTTCCTTCCTTCCTTCCTTCCTTCCTTCCTTCCTTCCTTCCTTCCTTCCTAAGGAAAGTTGTAGCAAGCATTTTTTACCCCTGTGTTTCACTTGTATTCTGCACAGTGAATATAAGAAGCTGTTTTAGTTCCCTCTAAGTAGCCTTAGATTGAGGCTTTTCATTATATTGCCATCTAATTAATGAAGAATTATTAAGACAAGGAAATCTTTTGAGACCATTTAACTTGGTCAGAGGCATAAATGAAGGGAGAGGGATGTTTTCCAGATGTCATCAGGGACTTGTAAACATCAGGACACATACCATCTCATTCCTATCTCCCACCTGAGCTACAATCATAATACAGATCTTTTTGGAGTATCTGTTGGGAGAAAGAAATAATCTTTAGCAGATAATTACTCTTGAATTTTCAGTGAAGAAGTTATTCACATAAATGTTAAACTTGGAAGTGAGAGAAAGGCTCGTTTCTGAAGACAAGAGGCTACTGCATAAGATTCTGAGATAATATAAAAGGAAAATTTGAGAGCTAAAATCTTTTCAAGTAATCAACAAAAAAGAAAACAAAATTTTCTAATCATATTTATGATAAAGCAGAGAATACTAATTAGCTTACACAATTTTCAAGAAAAAAAAGGTTATTTTTCTTTAGGAAACGAAAGAGCTATTATTTGTGTAGTGAACTTTTACTTTCCATCAAAAATGTTCACCCTATCTTTCTGTTCTCCTAAGATCTACATCAGAATAGAAAAATATAATGCTCATTGTATTCATGAGTATAATAAGCATGCATTTATTGTTTTTTGTTTTGATTTTGGGTCATACCCGGCAGTGCTCAGGGGTTACTCCTGGCTCTGCACTCAGAAATTGCTCCTGGCAGGCACTGGTGACCATATAGGATGCTGGGATTCGAACCACCATCTGTCCTGGATCAGCTGCGTACAAGGCAAATGCCCTACCACCATGCTATCTCTTCAGTGTCGGGTGGCTATTATATTTTATAATATATTTTTAAATTTTTGCATTGGGATTAGTTAGTTTCATAGAAGAAAGTGTCTATATTTTGTTTTTGTTATTTTTGTTTTTGAAGACCACACATAATGGTCTTCTGGGTTTATTCCTGGAGAGTTGGGTGTACCATTGGAATCCAGAAATCAAAACTGGATCAGCAAATAGAAAGGTAAATGCCCAACATTTTGTATTATCTCTTTGGCCCCTGAATATTCTATATTTTCTATTTTCCATAGGAGTTTGTATGAAATTATAATGATCACTTACTTCTTAGAAGGTTGGGGAAAACTGGTAAAAAGTAATTTACCTCATTATTTAACCTCTTTAAATATAGATATAAGAAAAGAGAGACCACAAGGCCCATACTGGCTACTGACTGGCTTGGTTGATTAATTATTTACTGTACCCTTGCTTCTTCAGATCCGTCCACCTTGGGTTAAGGATATATCATTAGAAGTAGTACTGCTGGATCATATGGGAGCTCAATTTCCAGTTTTTTGAGGAATATGCATATTGTTTTCAAGAACGGCTGGACTATCGCTCTGATCAGACAAGAAATGACCTTATGATCAGTGTTCCTGCCGGTGATCCTGCCTGCTTCGGAGCTGCCTGAGACTGGATTTCATCAGCGTTCCTGCTGGTGATCCTGCCTGCTTCACAGGTGAATGTCAATATTCTGGTGACCCTGGAGACCACAGTGAAGGTTTTGGAGGCTTCAAGCTCTTTCACCTTTGTCAGTAAGAGGATGAAAAAAATGCTCCACATCACTAATCATCAGGGAGATGCAAATCAAAACAACTATGAGGTACCACTTCACACCACAGAGATTGGCACACATCACAAAGAATGAGAACAAGCAGTGTTGGCGGGGATGTGGAGAGAAAGGAACTCTTATCCACTGCTGGAGGGAATGCCATCTAGTTCAACCTTTATGGAAAGCAATATGGAGATTCCTCTAAAAACTGGAAATTGAGCTCACATACGACCCAGCTATACCACTCCTAGGAATATAGCCTAGGAACACAAAAATACAATACAAAAATCCCTTCCTTACACCTATATTCATTGCAGCACTATTTACCATAGCAAGACTCTGGAAACAGTCAAGATACCCTTCAACAGATGAATGGCTAAAGAAACTGTGGTACATATACACAATGGAATATTATGCAGCTGTCAGGAGAGATGAAGTCATGAAATTTTCCTATACATGGATGTACTTGGAATCTATTATGCTGAGTGAAATAAGTCAGAGATAGAGAAAAATGCAGAATGGTCTCAGTCATCTATGGGTTTTAAGAAAAATGAAAGACATTATTGCAATAATAACTTTCAGACACAAAAGAGAAAAGAGCTGGAAGTTTCAGCTCACCTCTTGAAGCTCACCACAAACAGGGATAAGTTTAGCTAGAGAAATAACTACATTTTGAACTATCCTAATAATGAGAATATACAAGAGAAATAGAAAGCCTGTCTAGAGTACAGGCAGGGATTGGGTGGGGAGGAGGGAGATTTGGAACATTGGTGATGGGAATGTTGCATTGGTGATGGGTGGTGTTCTTCACATGACTGAAACCCAAACACAATCCTGTATGTAATAAAGTTGTTTAAATAAAAAAATATAGATATAAATCAATATTTCAAAATTTAATTGTTGCAGCTTTTAAACTAAAATTATTTTGTATGCTTTTCTAGAAAAATATTATTTTAATCTTAGTTTTTACACTTTGGCATAATCAATACCATGTATTATCTCTTTACATTTGTTATATAATGTCAGCATCTGACTCTCATTATAGTAATTTTTATTTTTTTTAATATTTCCCTTTAACTTGTTTTGCTAGACTAGCTTTTATTGAGAGCTGAAGAGATGGTACAGTGGCAGGGCATTTACTATGCAAGGGGCTGACCCGGGGTGGACCTGGGTTGGGTTTCTGGCATCCCATATGGTCCCCGAGGCCTGCCAGGAGCAATTTCTGAGTGGAGAACCAGGAGTAATCCCTGAGTGCTATCAGATCGGTCATAAACACACACACACACACACACAAACAAGCAAAATAAAAAGAAAAGAAAGAAAGAAAAAGAAGAAAGAAAGAAAGAAAGAAAGAGAGAGAGAGAGAAAGAAAGAAAGAAAGAAAGGAAGGAAGGAAGGAAGGAAGGAAGGAAGGAAGGAAGGAAGGAAGGAAGGAAGGAAGGAAGGAAGGAAGGAAGGGAGGGAGGAAGGAAGGGAGAAAGGAAGAAAGAAAGGAAGACAGAAAGAAAGAAAGAAAGAAAGAAAGAAAGAAAGAAAGAAAGAGAAAGAAAGAAAGAAAGAGAGAGAAAGAGAAAGAAAGAAAGAGAAAGAAAGAAAGAAGGAAAGAAAAGAAGAAAGAAAGAAAGAAAGAAAGAAAGAAAGAAAGAAAGAAAGAAAGAAAGAAAGAAAGAAAGAAAGAAAGGAAGGAAGGAAGGAAGGAAGGAAGGAAGGAAGGAAGGAAGGAAGGAAGAAGGAAGGAAGGGAGGGAGGGAGGGAGGGAGGGAGGGAAGGAGGGAGGAAGGAAGGAAGGGAGGAAGGAAGGAAGGAAGGAAGGAAGGAAGAGAAAAGGAAGGAAGAAAGAAAGAAAGAAAGAAAAGAAAGAAAGAAAGAAAGAAAGAAAGAAAAGAAAAAGAAGAAAGAAAAAGAAATTGCTATTTTGTTAAATTTTATTTTTTTCAGAATAAAATACTGCTTTTTTGGGCAAGAGCCCTGTGGTATATACATACATATATGCTGCTTTTTTATGTTTCAAAGTTATCTGATTTCTTTCAATAAACTGTTTTAATCAGTTTCTAAAAACCTACTCAGAATATTTTAATTTCTTTTATTATTGTTGCATTTTTTCTTTAATTATTTACTTTTTAAACATTTATAAGGCTGAAAGACTATGTAAGATGATAAATATATATTATACAATTTTCCATAGTCTTATTTTATTGAAAAATTGTGATCGACAAAGTCCATTATTGTTGAATTTTAGATATACAATGAGTCAAATCACCTCCCACCAATAGTGTCAACCCAACCTCCCTCCACCAAAGGATCCAGGTTACATCCTATATCACAACCCTTTGGAGAAATAAATAAGGGCAGAACTTAATATTCAATCCACAATTTAATACTACGTAGTTGTCATTAAAAATGAAGTCATAAAATTTTCTTATTCATGAATGGACATGAAAACTATTATGCTGAGTGAAATGAGTCAGAGAGAGAAAGAGACAGAAACAGAATAGTCTTACTCATCTGTGCGATTTAGAAAAATAAGATAGTATGTTAATAATACCCAGAGACAATAGAGATGAGGTTTGAAAGGACCAGCCCATGACAGAGATTTGTGAGTGAAGTTAGAGAAATAACTACACCAACAACTATCACGATAATGGTAGTGAGTGAGAGAAATAGAATGCCTGTTTCAAAGACAGGCCTGAAGTGGGACAGAGGTGAGGTGAGGTGCATTGGTGGTGGGAAGGTTGCACTGGTTAAGGGGAATGTACTTATTTTTATGACTTAAACCCAACTATAAATTGATTTATAATCATGGTGCTAATTAATATATTAATAAAAAATCCAAACCTGGGTGGCCCAAGAACTAGGGTGTTTGCCTTGCACGAGCTAAACTAATAGACAGCAGTTTGATCCCCTGGTGTCCCATATAGTTCCATATGGCCCCCAAGCCAGGAGCAATTTCTGAGAGCATACCCAGAAGTAACCCCTAAGCATCACTGGGTGTGGCCCCCAAACAAACAAACAAACAAACAAAAAACAAGCCAAAGTCAATAATAAAATAATAGAGTCAAGGGACATAAATTTTAACAATCTAAATTTGAGGGGGGCTGATATACTATTTTGCCTAATATGCTTTTATTTGTTTTCTTATTGCAAATGTTTTTGTTTTTGGTTCACACCCAGCTGTGCTCAGGGCTTACTCCTGGTTCTATGGTAATTTTTTGATCACTCCTAGTGGAGTTTAGTGATCAAGCCCACTTTCAATCTTTTATATGATAATTACACATTAAATTGATTCCCTGAGCAACACCTAGTGTAATATTGGTGGTTTCTGAGTACCATTACTGGAAATAGTTCACAGGCTTTCTGAGCACAGCTTGAGAAGCCTCTTCAAGAAAATTCAAATAAACAAAGAATAAGTGGATGATGTTTAAATTATAAACTCAAGAAGAATAAAAAATACGTTAGTGTATAAATTAAAAAGTGGAAGCAAATGAAATGTAAGAAAAGGTTTTTTTTGGATCTTCAGAGACATTTTATATCCAGTTTAATCAAATAGCAACCTTTTTTTGGTCATTTGTTTATGTGGATATAAACTTGGGAAGTGTCAAAATACTTCAACATCAAAGGGGAAATATGTGCCGAATCCAATCTAACCTCTCTAATAGAACATAAAAATAAAATTTCATACATTATTTTCTGTAAAATTATTGCTTAGATATATATGGTAAAATATTTAATCTATTGTTTTAAGTTCCTGAATGTAGTAAGAGTTAAATGTTCACCATTTAGCACCTTTAACAAAATTTCTTCCTTTCTCCAAACTGTCTTCTTTAAACAAGAGCAACAGAACAAAGATTGATGTTATTTATATGTTTTACAGTGATTGAATCCTTAACTGTTAGAGCATAACCATCATCCTATTATTTTTAAAAATCATAGAAGAAATAAACACATGCCCTATTAAATTATTTGTTCTGGGGAAAAAAATCCACTGAATGGTTCCTCTTTTGGCAGTGCTTCTGGATGGGCATCAAGTACATAATTTCTTCTCAGTGAAGAGTTTATGCATACTACTCCTCTGTTCAGAGAAGTGTTCATTCTGACAGTATAATGAAAACTATTGTAATAACATTCCAAAATTCAAATGAACATCAGAAATAATCAAAAAAGAGGGTTGCAAAGACTACAAGCTCAATTTTAACTAGAGGAAAATTATGTCTTTAAAACTTTCTCATAGTTATTTCAAAGTAATACAGGCAGAACTATTATGAAAAAATAAAGATACAAGAGCATCTAGATTTTAGAAGATAATAGATGGGCAAATAAATAATTTGTATTTCCTACTTAATGTGAAAACAATCAACAAAATGAAAGCTTTCCAGATTCCACTTCCCTAATCCCTAAAAGATCTGCAAGAGACTTTTAGAAAATATCTACATATATATTTCAGAAAGTTATCCTTGAAAGTTATCTTTTAAATCATATCCTTCATTTGTTAGAAAAAATATGCATTAAAGAGTTAAGAGGTGGAAGTATGAAAATAATAAGAAATGACAACAAAAGAGAGCGCTTAACCCCGTGATAGTGACAAACATATAGGCAAGTGGTTAAAAGCAATAAATATACATTTTCATGGCATCTTCTATTGTATTTTCTATCAAATCATAACAACAATGACAGAGTTGCAATAGCAATACTATAGAAACAAGAAAAATAGAGGCAGTTGGCTGTGTTATGCAAGAGATATGAAATGTAAAAATCCAAGTATGGCTTAATACTTATTCTTTTGTTTTAGCCTTTACAATCTTTATCATCAATGACATCACTTATACTTTTATTTTTACACATCCTCTTAGCATTTATTTCAAGCTTGAAATTTCATGTCCATTAGTTTTCAGTTTTAGAAGAAAGTAAAAACTATTAAATGTATACCAGACTATAGGAAATAATATTCCAACTCTTGTCCAGATACCATCTGAACGGTGCTTGTCCCTTACTGATTTTAAATGCAGGGCATTTTTGGAGAACTCTGAGACATTTGCTCAGTGTTTCCTTCTCATTTGATCATTATATAAACAAGATTTATTATGTGTAAATCTTCTTTTAGGCACCAGGAAAATAAGAATGAACTGGATTTGTTTGGTGGTCAAACTTCAGTAGGGAAGACATGTAGTCAGATTAGATTAAAACATTGTATGTGTCCTTCTGACTTTGAAATTCTGTGCTTTTCTGAATCTATGATACAAGTTGGAAACCAAACTTAGAAAAATGATAGAGTTCTTTAACTTTCAGTTATCTCTAGAAGGATTTAACATTCATCTGATATTCAAGAAGCTGAAAGAGCAATTTAAAGGGAAAAAGTACTCTTCCCAGAACATATTATAAATCTATTAGATATATAGAAATAAAAGGTCACTGAGTCAAGTGAGCCAGGAAGTTTATATCCAAGAACAATATTTGTAGTTATGAATGTAATGAAATCTTTTGCTTCAAGAATTAATTTCCCCAACGTATAGTAGGCTAGATAATTGGTTTGGTGAAGGCAGAAAAATTTTACATATTTCTCTACAGTAATATTGGCCATTGCTCATTTGAAGGCACTTGTCTTTCTCTGGGATGGCACATGTATGTTCCTATTAAGCAAATTAAGCTTGTGATGGTTGTCTGTAAGAAGCACAGATCTAGGAGAAATTCTGTCACTCAGCATCATTTTGAAATTTAATATCAAATGTTCTTGTCACCCAAAACTCTGTACTTGAGTCCTAACATAGACAATATTTCAGTTCTGATGTTATTGTCAAATGGCTTGAGTTTATGACAAAGAATAATTTAGTCGTGTTGTTCCCAGTGACTATTACAGATCCTATTTAGACATTTCCTTTCCATATTCAAAAGAATTGCTTTTGAAAAAAACTTACTCTAAATTTTTACTCAAAGTACAGGAAGCAGTTTTGTATTTTGCTCTATCAATCACAACTCTATAGTTATTCCAAATGCCCTTAAAAATGACAAACTCAAATGTACCGTTTTCCAGAGAAAAATGTATGGTATAAGACTAAATTATATTGTCATTTAGCATGAAGGATACTTTTTTCATTTGTCAATTCCACTTTGCCACTATCTCCAAAAGAACTGTCCTCAAAACAATTGTCTTGTGACCTCTTATAACAGAGTTTCTCTCTATTACTTATAATGCAAAGAATTAAGTAGACTCAGTATCACCTGACTCTATCCATGTTACTAGACACTTTTTTCTGAAGAGAAGGCAAATCTGCTCAGGGTGCTCCAGAACAGTTTTCTTGACAATTTTCGGTACACAATAACTTCAAGGTCTTAAAAAGTAATATTTAAAGTGATTCTGCCCTTTTAGAATTCTGGTTGTAATGTGAGTAAATCAGTTAAGATGAAGAAGAGAAGTGATAGTAAAAGAAAATTATGAAAACTTAATTGCTTTATTTTGGTTCTATGTGAAAATCATTATAGACATAATTTTTTTTTAAATGAAGAAGCCTATGTGGTCAAAGATAAAAGTCAATATAGGAATTAAATGAACTCAATTTTGAGTTTTCTTTGATATTAATTTAATTTAGGGGCTCCACTTCTCTGCTTTTAGATTTTTAATTAAAAACTAGGTAATTTTGATTTGTCAAATTTTGATTGCTAAATACTATGGTGCCAGATATAAGATAGAAGCATAGGAGTGATCAAAATTACCATCATTTAGGTCAAAGTGATGGAATAATCAGCCCTTAGACAAAACACACATTGATAGTGAAAATCAAAGAAATGTTGAGAGTTAATGTAGGGAGAGTCGTGAATACTACCTTCTCATTTGGAGCTGTCCAGTGACAATCAAAACTCTCCACCAATTAAAACCTTTCAGAATCCTTTAGTTTCCTGAAGTTGCAAAGCCCAAACGTTGCACCTCTGAAGAACCCATTCATTATCTGATTCAGGATTCTGTAAAACAACATTCTGCAAACAAAGCATAGTAGCGGCATGTGTATTTTTTGTTCCTGGACAATTAATTATAAGTAGAAAAGGTTAGTGGTATTAGTGCTAGCTATTTAACCTATGCTCTTTTAGACATTCTTGCCACTTTAAGCTATTTATTTGCAATAATTACCTCAAAAAGAGTATAATTACATTTTAGAAAACATAAAGTTAACCCTTCAGGAACTTTCTTTCTTTCTTTTTTTTTTTTGGGTTTTGGTTTTTGGTTTTTGGGCCACACCTGGTAATGCTCAGGGGTTACTCCTGGCTATGTGCTCAGAAGTTGCTCCTGGCTTGGGGGACCATATGGGACGCTGGGGGATCAAACCGCCGTCTGTCCAAGGCTAGCACAGGCAAGGCAGGCACCTTACCTCTAGCGCCACCGCCTGGCCTCAGGAACTTGCTTTCTTGAGTGTTGTTGAATTCTCATCTCTTAGATGAGAATTTCAAATTGGAAAAAACTTTAAGGTAATCAGTATAAAATTTTTCTAAATAAATACCTCAATTTTTTTCAATTCTTATGTAGTTATAGTATACATAAAAAAGATTAAAATAAGTTTACTCTTTGGAGATCAATTTGATAACCATGGCCTTTACCAGATGAGATAATTTTTCAGTTCTTTCTTATCTAGTAAAAAATTTTCCTTATTTTTATACAAAAAACTGAGGCTTATTTTTAAGGATTAACAGTACTTCTGCCCATATAATCTTCATGGGATTATTAACTCTCACTACTGTTTACTGTGTCAACATGGACTAGATTATCACATGATGTCATGTCTATCTTGTGCTGGAATAAGTGAAAACATGGAAGATTATCATTGGTATTTGGCATTCACATATTAGGGAAAATACAATCATGCATTTGGAAGACACAAAGCATAAAAGATACTTTTAGGCTTAAAATAACTTAGCATGAACTAGAAAGATTTTTTTCATTTTCAAAAATTAGCGTAGGGAATTGGGTGAATGTTTACAGTGGGTAGGGTGCTTGCCTTTCATATGGCAGCCCTGGATTCAATTCCCAGTATCCTATTTGGTTTCTTGGGTATCAATAAAATTGATACCTGAGCACAAAGCCAGGATCATGCCCTGAACAATATAGAGTGTGTCCCACCCTTACCAAACAGATCAGAGAGCCTGTTGTATTCATTTGAATTATTACTATTATTACTTGACTAAGATGTATCCCAACCTAGTCCATTTGTTTAGTTTTACCAATATTTTGAGATAAAACATTTATCCAGGTTAATGAAGATTTAGATTCTTATTAACTGACAAATTCTATATTTCATGTTCTTCCATAATTCCTAAAAAGAGGTCTGATTCCTTATTAATCTCCCTTTTTCTTTATACCCTGGCTTTATAATTATATGCATTAGTGAAATTAACAGCAGTTTTATAAAAATAAGGTATTTATATTATATTAATTTTAAAGAATAAGAACCAATCTGTCTTCCTAAAATGTTTGATGTTCAAGAGCCAAATGTATACAATCAAGTAAGAGTGATGGAGATTTATGACAATACAAATATAAGAGAACATCATTACCATTCATATCTTAAATATTAAAAACATGAATAACTTTAAAATTCACACTGAGTATAATTTCTTAGAAAATGCCAAGAAACCCATATTGCTATTTTCAAGTTAGTCTGAATATCAGAGTAGATCATTGCACAACTGCATCCATAAGATATGCATTTTGTACTACTGTAAAATAAGAGATTTTTTTGTCTTGTATTTAGTAAAATCTATTACTTTTACTGTTTTGTTTTGTTTTGTTTTGGGCCACACCAAGTGGTACTCAGTTGTTACATCTGGCTCTGCACTTAGAAATAACTCCTGGCGGGCTTGGGAGACCATATAGGATGCTGGGGACTGAATCCAGGTAGGCTGTGTGCAAGGCAAATTCCCTATTTTGTTGTGCTATAGCTCCAGGCCCCTTACTTTTTTATTTTAAGAAAATAATTTTTAAATAAAATCAGGCAATCTACTTCCAATCATCTAAGAATTCAAGATAAGTTGAGATGGTACTTCATATAATTTAAAAAGCTCATACAATTTTAAATAAAACATGAGAAAAGTATTTTTAAATACTATTTTATTTAAACACCTTGATTACAAACATGATTGTGGTTGGGATTCAGTCATGTAAAGAACACCTCCCATCACGAGTGCAACATTTCCATCACCAATGTCCCAAATATCCCTCCTCTCCACCCCCACCGCCGCCTCTACTCTAGACAGGCTTTCTATTTCCCTCATATATTCTCTTTGTTAGGATAGTTCTCAATGTAGTAATTTTCCTAACTAAACTCATCCCTCTTTGTGGTGAGCTTCACGTAGTGAGCTGGAACTTCCAGCCCTCCTCTCTTTTGTCTCTGAAAATTATTGCAAAAGTGTCATTTTTCTTAAAACCCATAGATGAGTGAGACCATTCTGTGTTAGATTTGCATTACTACTTCATATAATCTAAGCTTGATTATTTATAAGCTACTTATTTAATCTACCTCTATCGAAGGTATTTTCATTATTTATTCTCTGGTTATTAAATGGCCAAGACAACAGAATTCATACATTGTTATCATGAGTTTATCTAGTGCTCTCCATGTATAAAGTTATATGTTGGATACTGAGTAAAACAAAACAAAAACAAAGTCAGACATAACTCCTTTCAAAGTACCTACCACAGTATTCTGCATTCATTGCATGTCTTCTTCATTAATTACTAAACTTGTCTTTGTTCATAAAAAAATCCTAAAATAGGGAGAACAATACAGATAGCAATAATTACCTATACTTAGAGTAAATTGGCAAATTTCAGAGCAGGACTGACCCCAATTGTTTGTTTGTTTGTTTGTTTGTTTGCTCTTAGTTTCCATAAAGATAAGCTTTCCTAAAAAAGAAAGTGCAGCACTTGAAGTTCGCAAGTCCGTTTTGAATATCGGTATTCCTAGTCATTAGCTATATTACTGCATAAATCACTTAATCTTTCTGTCATAAATAGAAAAGCTACTAGAATTGACTCTCTCTTTGTTTTCTTTTACAAAAAAAAGGAAAGAGAAAGAAATAAAATAAAGAAGAAAGAACAAATGAAAAAAGAAAGATTAAAGACAAAAGAAAGAAAAGAAAGAGGAGGGAAGGATGGAGGAAGGAAGGAGGGAAGAAGGAAGGAAGAAGGAAGGAAGGAAGGAAGGAAGGAAGGAAGGAAGGAAGGAAGGAAGGAAGGAAGGAAGGAAGGAAGGAAGGAAGGAAGGAAGGAAGGAAGGAAGGAAGGAAGGAAGGAAGGAAGGAAGGAAGGGAGAGAAGAAGGGAAGGAGGGAGACAGGGAAGGAGGGAGGAAAGTAGGGTGGGAGAAAAAATGCCTAGAAAGAAAGAATTTACCTATGACATCTGGTAATCTCAACCTTGTCTCAGTCGAGAGAGATAAAATTAGTTTGAGGGCTGAAAAGATAGTTTAAGAACTATAAAGATTGATAGGGCTGGTAAGATGTTTGCCTTGCATGCAGCTAACCACAGCTTTATATTATCCCCTGAGCTCCAACATCTAGGAGTGATCCCTAAGAACAGCTAAGGATTGATCCCTAAGAGCCAGTAGTAAGCCCTGACAAACTCCTGATGTCCCAAAAACAATAGTAAGAAAATGTCTGAGAAATTGAAAAGCAAATATTTCTTTCTCAGTTCCTGAGTGCTCTCAATCTGAGTACAGTCTTGCTACTAGCTTTAGCAAAAAGTGTTCCTTGCCTCTACAGTGAGCGATTACTATGAAAAATCTAGATATAGGAAACGTAACATTGCTATCACAACCTTATGATCATCGTATTGGCAACATTTGGGTTAAACTCTTCACTTATTGCATGTTATTTTTTATGCCTTTGCCTAAGGGAAAGCAATTTGACTTTCTTCGTGTTGGTTTCTTTCTTTTTCTCTTCCTTTCAATGTGTATGATTAAGAACTAATTTATTTAGATCTGACTGTGATTAGTTGAATGAATCTGTTCCTTGTTGTAATTAATTTTCAGACACTTTAATTGATAGTACCTGTACTATATTTAATGCATTTCTTGGTACTAAGAATGAAAGTGTTGCTTCTTTAAAATATTCATTCCACTAACTAGAAACTGATTTATTTGATATCAATAGTCTGTATTTGTATTTTTAATTCCATTTTGGGACGAGAATACTTAAAAGTTAATTTTATCTTTTCTTTCAATATTTATTAGGAAATAAGAAGCAGAAATATTTCTCAACACATCTCTGGGCATGTAGCCTAGGAGAGAATACATTGGCAAAAGATTTATGGATGAGGCTTGGGGAAAGGAAAACCACACATATATGTATATGCACCACATTTCAACACACACATGCACATATACACAAGGGCAGGACTTATTAGATAGATACATAACTTCACAAGTTTTCAGAGCCTTTGTTGGTGCAGTAGTATACCAAGAGCAACAGTAGACTATGTCATCTCAATAATAATAAAATACATATTAAAAAAACTTCGTACTAAATAGTCTTTCAAATGTGATCTTGAATCACCTTTGAGGGTCATTAAAGTACAGGTGTAGAGGGGAGTGATAGCACAGTAAGTAGGGCACTTGACCCAGGTTTAATCCCTTAAAACCCAATAACTCATGATATCACCTGGATGTGACAAAAAATACGGATGTAGATAGGGGCCGGAGCAACAGCACAGTGGTAGGGTGTTTGCCTTGCATGTGGCTGAGCAAGGACAGACCTTAGTTTGATCCTCACATCTCATATGGTCCTCCAAAGCCAGGGGTGATTTCTGAGTACATAGCCAAGAATAACCCTTGAGTGTCACCAGGTGTGGCCCAAAACACAAACAAAAAATTACTTTAAAAATTACTGATGTAGATAATCAATGACTAGATTAGGATTTCTAGATTTATAGTTTGAAGCTTATCTAGGATTCAAATCCAAATTATATACATTATACAACAGGGCATCTTATGAGGTTGTATTTTCATGACTATTGTTATGGAAAATAAACTTAAAACTCAATTAAAATATATGTGCTGATCTTTAATTAGTTTTATTCGTGTCCAAACATTTACAAATGTCTGTTTTTTGAAAAGTAAGGAAATGACTTTTTTCCATCTTATGTTCCTAAATTTTGAATATTATTTTAAAACTAATATCTTCTTGGCTCTTCAGTTTATTTATTTTCCAAAAGAGATTTTTATTATAGACAAAATACATTTACATTTAGATTTAAATTCAATATTATGTTTTATATTTGAATATAATATTCTTGGAAGTGATGAGCCTTTCTATGAATTTTCTGGTCTTCTATTTCTCTCCTCCGAGGGAATATAACATTCCAATTCATCATTCACTGAATGGTATTAAATACCACACTGCATACTTTTGACATTCATGATGATAATCAAGCAACCTACTCCACCTAATATTTCACTAAAGGATCTTATTATAATACACTAAATATTGTATATTTTAAAATATTTTAAAGTATTTCATTATCTTTCTGAAAGTATCCTGACAGAAATACATAGGGAAAAGAGCACTGCAATTTAAATGTCAGATTTCTATTTGGCAGGAAATTCTATATTCATGTAGGTTATAGGGAATTTTCCTTGTCAGTTATCAGCAATCAGTTAGTCCACTTGATAACTTTCAGAAAGATTTTTATGGCATAGAAAACTTGTGGTTTATGGATTTATGATTTTAGGCAAAATCAAGCAATATGCTTATTGAACTATAGAGCAACTGTCAACTTTATTATATAAAATTTAATATTTTAGGATCAGAGAAATAATTCAGCAGGCTAGAATGCATGCCTTACATACAGAACTGAGTTCATGCCTATACTTCTAATTACCATTGGAGGAGAGAATAGAGTCAGTTGTGAACTCCAAACATTAAACCAGCAATAGCCCTTTAGAATAGCCATTTATGACCCAAGGTCCAAAAAATTATTTTAATGATAGATAATTTAACACATATATTACTCAAAAGATGGCAACTTCTATAGAAAGTTAAAATATTTTTTTCTTAAAATATTACTAATGCTTAAAAATAAATCAAAATGTCTAGTCTAGAATTATCCAATAGTCTCTGGTTTATCCCAGACCTCACTCAAGATAGAAAGCTTATAATTCCATCATACTAAAGTCAGGCATGGGATCTAAATTTCTTTACCTAATGAAATGTGAATGTAGTAATATGAGTGATCTCTAGGCCCTATTGCTTGCTATCCAACTCTCTCTTTCCATAATTCTTCCCATGAACTTATAAGCCATCCACACTGACTCTTTATGATAATAAAAGACACTTTTGTGAAGTCTCTACAATTTAGAATTAGTTGTTATTTCTTCACACTGTGGCCTATTTTGAGTGAAACATACCCTTTCTAGTAAAAACAAGTTTAATGTTTGCTCTAGGATTTCAAAATGTGCAACACTTTTGTTTAAAAAATACTTCTGTTTATAAAACCCAAATTAGTATTTCACTGCTCACCACAACATTTTCTTTACAGCTTTTCCAACACTGCATTACTGTTTGTTTAATGTCTCTATGTTAGAATGTGTAGACTAGTAAAATGTACTTTTTCAATAGGGCATACCCAAATATGTATCAAAATTTAAAACAAGAAAGCATATGTCCATGTTGCATAGCCTAAGAAAATAATTCACTTAAAATTAGTAATGAAAATCTTGAATGTGTTCATCTTATTATGAATTTTGCATTCTTTTAGCTGAAGTCAAAAACTTTTCCTAGATAATGAACACTTAGACCTGAAAATAATCTTGAGGATTAAATGAAATATTTCATACAAAGCAACCTTCCCAGAATCTACACCATAAAATACTCCATAAATGTTAATTTATCTTCAGAAATACTCAAGATACTCTCTTAAATTTTAATCAGGTTTGCTTACATATTACAATATCAAATAGCAATCATTATGGTCCTCGGTGAGTAGTGTCTTTCCACAATAGAATATAGTGCTCTTTCCAGACCTTTAAAATCAAATTGGAGTTTAATCCTACTTCCTTTTATGTCAGCTTGCCAAAACAGGAAACTATGCTGGAGTTTGCATATGAAATTACTAAATTTTTTAGTGGACTTTACTTGCATAAGATTGTTTTCTCAATAGAACCACTACTGTTGGAATTAAACTGACAATCCATGAAATAGTCTGGTTTTCAATTTCATTTTCATTAGCAAATTTCACATGAAGTAACCTTAGAAAACACTTATACATAGAGTCTGAATTGTCCAACTAATTGAATTTAAATCTATATACACTTTGCTTTTATTGATTTGTATTTTTGTTGTTGATGTTATCTTTAGAATATATTTCCAATATCTTTTAAAGAGGACATTTTATGTTTGTTTGTTACATTTCCAGGCAAAAAGCCAACATAATATTTCACATTAGGCATTTTATTTATTATATGTTAAAATTATAATATTAATTTAACGAAAATCATCTGGCAAAACACTGTGGTAGGTGATGTCTGTTAGGAAAAGCATCCAGAATTAACAATAGTGCTGAATGTTGTATTATTAATAATACTAATGTGGTTTCCCCTTTCAACCTACTTGAAATATAAAAACTTATGTATACAATACTAATACAAAAGTATCTTTACTTATTATTCCTTTCCAGTGTCATAGATATTTTGCACTGAGTTTTTTTTTTTACTTGTAGATTAGGAAATATATCTTTTCACTCATAACTAGAGCTTTAGAATCTAAAATATATTTTTTGTTTTGTTTTTGAGTCACACCCAGCAGTGCTCAGGGGTTACTCCTGGCTCTATACTCAGAAATAGCTCCTGGAAGGCTTGGGGGACCATATGGGATGCCAGAATTTGAACCACTGACCTTCTCCATGCAAGGCAAACACCCTACCTCCATGCTATCTCTCCGGCCCTAGAATCTAAAATATCTTTGAAAGATCATCTTGATATACCCATTTAGTTTACTTAGCTAGAATGTAAAACTTATAAAGTAATTAGATTAAAATAATGTATTAGTATACACCTTATAACTTTTCTCAAACTGCTTAGGCAGAAGGAAACATATTCTGGTCTACACTCAAAAATAAAATCTACTTTTGCTGGATACTCATAAAAGGTCTAAACTACAAATAGCCCTCATGATGCCAAGTTCTATTAGACTTTAGTATGTCTTCCACAGGTGACACATAAACAACTTACTATCCAATACAAACAAAAAGTAAATGACACAAAATACACACAATAATCACAAAGAAACAAACAAGCTAGTTACATTGTCTTAGTAAACTCATGTAGGCTAAACCATTTCCCCTGAGACATTGTAAAGTAAAATATGAAAAAATATGAAAGGCATTATGGAGGTAAAGTACTTTTAAAGAATGTAAAATAGTCGACTTCTTTTTTTTTTTTTTTTTTTTTTTTGGTTTTTGGGTTACACGTGGCAGTGCTCAGGGGTTACTCCTGGCTCTCTGCTCAGAAATAGCTCCTGGCAGGCACGGAGACCATATTGGACACCGGGATTCGAACCAACCACTTTGGTCCTGGATCGGCTGCTTGCAAGGCAAACGCTGCTGTGCTATCTCTCCGGGCCCTTGACTTCTGAGTTGACATAAAAGAGTTTGAATATTGCTCAGTGGGACATGTTGAATTGAGGTGATAAGCAGATATTTCTACTTTAAAGGAATAAATTCTGATGTTAAATTACCTGAAATTATTCTCAACTCTTTTATTTATAACTATAAGCTGACATTGGACATGCATTTTTTAGCTTGTTTTGAATTTTGGACCATTTCCAGCAGTGCTTAGGGTCTACTTCCAGCTCTGTGTTTAAAATGCTCAGGGGACTGAAAGAACAGTACTCAAAATCAAAGCCAAGCCTCCCACAGGTAAAGTATGTACTGCAGCCCACTGCTCTATTCTTGGACATGCTAACCAATATCCTTATTATTCTGTATCTTTCAACTGTAAAATAAAATAGTAATACTAATCAATTTATAATTAGGCTTCAAAATAAATTATACATAAAAACAATTTGATTAGACTAGAATATCAAGGACATATTGCACAATAAACATAGATGAACACATTTACTTTTTTTCATAATCTTTGGAAATCATTTAACAATTTCCGTTTGAGAATGTTTTTAGTCCTTCCTCTCATATGAATGAGAGTTTTGCTGGATAGTGAACTCTAGGTTGGACGTTTCTTTCATTCAGTAGTTTAAATAGATCATTCCACTGTCTTCTTGCTTGAATTGTTTCAAATGGGATATCTGGTTTGATTCTTATGTTCCTTCCTTTGTACTTGAGGTTTTTTTCTCCATTATTGCTTTATGGAATTAATCTTTCTTTTTTTTTATTTTTTGCTATTTGAATAACTATATGTCTTGGTGTTGTTTTATAAGGGTCTATTTTATTCGGGACACTTTTCACCTCTTGGATTTTCACCAGAGCCTCTTTTTTAGAGGGTGGGAAAGTTTTCTGTTATTATTTCCCTCACTACTTGTTCTTCCCTTTGCCTTATTTCTTCCCCTTCTGGTATTCCTACAATCTGTAGATTATTTCTTTTGTCTTCGTTCATTAAATACCCAACATTTTCTTCCAAAGCTTTATCTATTATTTTTTTTATTGGATTCTTTGTCATTTTTGGTTTGTAGTTTCTCTTCAAGTTCTATGAGATTTTCCAACTGTGTAATTCTGCTATTATGGCTTGCTAAGACGTTTTTTTATTTCCTTTAATTACATTTGTATAGATTTTCTCATCTTCTGTAAAAGTCCTCTTTGAGTTGGTTGATTTATTAATCTATGAATTTGTTGAACTCGCTGGTTAGTGATTCCTTAATTTCTATTGCCATGGCTTTCGTTGCCAGTTTTAGGTCCATGGACTTGAAAACTTGCTAGGATTTCTCTCTATATCCCCAGCTGCTAGTGTCTTCCTTAGTTTAACCATATTTCTTTACATTTGGTAGCTTGGCTTAGTGTTCTGCCTTCGGGTCTCAGCCCTTTTTGTTTTTCACCTGTGGCGTGGAACTACATCCCTTCTCTGGAGTGTGGCCCTAAATGGGAATGATGGCAGCGGTTGCAGAGGTTTTTCCCCACCCTCAGATATCCTTTCTCCCATTACCTGCCCAAAGGTGCAGGTCTCCTCTCTGCCACATCCATTTAGCTCCAGTAATGGCGTCAACCTGCCAGTCAGAGCCTGTCTGCAGGTCACCTCCCTCCCATTACCTGCGTGAAGATGGATGCTGTCAGCTCTCCGTGACTCAGCTCTTATGCACGATTAATGGCGGTGACCACTCTGGTCAGAGCTCACTTAACATTTCTACATACCTCTAAAAGGAAAATAAGAAAATATTTTTTAGGCTTGAAAGATAACACAGTAAGTTAGATGCTTGCTGTCAACTTCCAAGACCACTATGCTCCCTAAGCACAGAGCCAGGAATAACTCTTGCTATTGAATACATCAGCTAGGTGTGGCTCAGTGCCTCCATCTCGCACTGCATAGCTCCTCCCTTCAAAGTAAATAATTTTGTGCTTAGGTGGTACATTAGGTTCGTTTCCTTGTTCTATCTGTGTGATGGTAGCATAATCTGTTGTACTTGAGCTTTTTTGATATGTTCAAGATTCATACTAAAAATCTTGACTCTGTAGACCTTGCTAAAAAACTTCCTGCTATTTTACTTTCTATGTGACAGATTTCAGCTAACCAAGTCTATGACTGCTTTGTAATTTATTCTCCAGAGATTTTTTGGTTCTCAGGTTCCAAACACCTTAGAGTCAGGTATTCAGTGACTTTAAGAGTACATGCCATTCCCTGTTTCTCATTCTATGGACAGCATCTTCCTTTATATTTATTAGGGAATCTGAATGTGGCTTTCAGAGCCATCTCAGATTTAATTCATCTTAATTCAATGCAATCAATGTCAGTTAATGATTTATCATTGAGCAGAAATTCTTTTAATTATGTCAGTTTGATATTTTCTGATAGATTCCTTTGTTTCACTATTAGTACTGCTGACAAATTGTTTAATAATCAGACACAAAATTGACTAATGGGCTTTGTGTGTTAACAAGCTTTATTCTTTTAGCTCAATACTTATATAAAGTTTGCACTAAAACTGATAATCTTGAATGATAAATATTAATGGATTCGAATCTATCATTTATTTACCACTAAAAACTATGTTGGTAACCACTGGGTATTTTCTAGTATGCATTCAGGATGTACTTCAGAAACCAATCTGACCCCAAATCTTTTCTTTATTGCCACAGATTATTAAGCAGTTCCACATTATAGACACAAAGAATGACTTGGGATTCAAATTAAAACAAGTTTAAATAGACTACAAAAGCTTTTCTCAGCAGACTGACTTCTACATTAAATACCCAAATTAATGCACATAACCATTCAGGCAAAGGAGTCACCATTTTTAAGACTATATTCTCTATTCTCAAGAGTTTAAAGTTTACATAAAATGCATTAATTTAACTGCATACTGTGCTAATATATATCATATATGTTCAAGACATCCAAATAAAACATTTCAGCACATTATAATTTCCTGACAATGATTATTAGACAAACATCTAATAGAGAATTTTTAAATTGCTCATAAAAGACAAAACTAATATTGTTTAAGTTAAATATATTTATTTTTTAATTTATCAGTCATTTAACTTCTTTGCAAGACTTTTTTATTGTTAGAATTTATTCAAGAGACAAAATTGATTAACATAATGAGGTAAACTAACATAACATAATATAGTGACATAACATAACATATAATATAATTGATATAATAATACATGTAAGTCAAAGAAAGTTTCTGATTAAAAACATAATTTTTCCATAATGGCTTACATATCTTTCACAGTAGTATTTTAGGTACATATTAACATTGAGTCAGGGGAATACCCATCACCAACTATTTCCTCCCCCCCATTCCAGTTCCCTTTCTACAACCCATAAACCCCACCATCACCCCCCAGGCTGCTAGAGTAGGTGGACCCCTCTTTGTCTGACTTACTACAAGACTTTGATAGTTATTTATTAGTATCTTTTGCATCAACTCCACTTTTTTCTTACTAATATTCTATGTTTGATTCTCAAGTCATTTGAATATTCTTATTTCTAGGTGTAGAAAAATCATTAGTGTAAACAAAAATAGTCATCCTCATTTCCCTAGTGCTAAATTAAGGCTAAAAAATTTTAACATTATAATTCATTATAATTACATAGCAACCATTGGTATCTCTATATCAAATACTACAGAACTCTTCCAGAAAGCAAAAGTTCCTGAAAATAATTAAGGAAAAATAAGAAATGTACAATAAAACAGAAGTATTCTGTCAACAATATTAATAAATAATTGTCATTTTGTTTTATTTCATATGTCCATGGCCACGCTGATATCTGGTCAGTCAAAAGCTTAGTGGCACAGTAAAAATGTATTGCTTAGACTTGGTGAGTGTTCAGCAGACCTGCTCCTGTGCTTTTCTTAATTGTTCAACCATCTGGAAGTTGGCTATCTGTTAGCCTATTAAGATGGCTTTGGTTAGAATAACCTAACTAACTCAATCTGGATCAAAATATCTCTAGCCATTCTGAGATCACTGGGCATTTATTAATTTATTTTGGTTCTTTTATTTATAGTGACCAATGCGAATTACAAGTATTTCACAGTTATATTCAAGGTACAAAGTGACAGTGAATTAGAGCAATTTCCATCACCTGTGTTGTCCTCCCTCCACCGCTGGTCCCAACAAGTATCCCATACCTCCCACCTTTCTACCTTGATGTAGATTGAGTATTGCTGATGCTTTTGTGTTTGGTGTTTGGGACCAATTTTTTTTTATTTTCACTCAATGTTCATATGACTGTTTGCTCCTGGTACCATGCACTTTTCCCCCCTCCATTTATGAGGCAAAGCAAGATGATTCAAGCCCTGTGGTTCTGTTGGAAAAAGGGGAAAAACAGAAAGAAAGAAAGAAAGAAAGAAAGAAAGAAAGAAAGAAAGAAAGAAAGAACGAAAGAAAGAAAGAAAAAAAGATAGAAAGGGAAGAAAGAAAGAAAGGAAAGAAAGAAAGAAGAAAGAAAGAAAGAAAGAAGAAAGAAGAATAAGAAGAAAAAGAAGGAAGAAGAAAGAGAGAGGAAGAAGGAAGGAAAGAGAGAAAGAGAAAAGAAGAAAGAAAAAGAAAGAAGAGAAAGAAAAAAAAAAAAGAAGAAGAAAAGAAAGAAAGGAAGGAAGAGAAAGAAATAGAGAAAGAGAGGATGAAAGAAAGAAGAAGAAAGAGAAAAAAAAAAGAAAGAGAAAAAAAAAAGAAGAAAGAAAGAAAGAAAGAAAGGAAGGAAGAAAGAAAGAAAGAAGAATGAAAGAAAAAAAGATAGAAGAAAGAAAGAGAGCGAAAAAGAAAGAAAAAGAGAAAGAGAGAGAAAAAGAAAGAAAGAAAGAGAAAAAGAAAGAAAGAAAGAAAGAAAAGAAGAAAGAGAGAGAGAGAAGGAAGAGAGAAAGAAAGAAAGAAAGAAAAAAGAAAAGAAAGAAAGAAAGAAAGAAAGAAAGAAAGAAAGAAAAAAGAAGAAAAAGAAAGAAAGAAAAGAAAAGAAAGAAAGAAAGAAAAGAAAGGAAGGAAGGAAGGAAGGAAGAAAGAAAGAAAAGAAAGGAAGGAAGGAAGGAAGAAAGGAAGGAAAGAAAAAAGGAAGGAAGAAAAATGCTGGGAGGGGTCTGTCTAGAAGCTATCAATATCAATTTAAAAGGAGAAAAGAGAAAAAGAAAAAGAAGAGGAAAAAAGAAAAGAAAACAACCAGGCACCAACAAGAAACAAGACATCAAAAATAAACACCAGCTAAAATGACTACAATTAGAGAAAAGCAAAAAAGCATGGGGGAAGGAAGGAGGATTGATGTGGCAAAGTTTTGTTTCTCTCATTTTTTTTTCTTTTGCATAAGCACAGTAAGTATTGGGAAAATTAGAAAGGAAATTCCCTTGGCCTGAAAGATACTGGGTTTCTCCACTCTTGAAACATATTGTTATAGGAACGACTATAGGCTCTGGACAGGCTCATTGACGAACCCCAAGGTCCTTTTCTGATGCCAGGAGATGTTTTTCTCAGTTGTGATTGACAAAAGCAGTCCTCTGTAATTAGAGATCTTGCACAGGTCACAGGACAAAGTCTAAGATTGAGTCTTTCTTTATGGTTTTGGAGATCTGCTCTGTCACGGTTGTTATAGTCAGTCTTCTGTAATTAGTGTTTTTGGTTTTTGTATAGATCCTAGGACGAAGCCTAGGATATAGTCTTTCCTTATGATTCCAAAAGTTCTGCTCAATCATCATTGTCAAAGAAAGACCTCTGGAATTAGAGAGCTTGGCTGGGCATTTATTATTGATGATGATTGGTAAAAAGTGGTAATTCTCCAAATCATTGCTTTCTATGATACTTGATAATATTCGTTCACCTTAAGCAAATCATTCACCTATATATAATCATATAATCTAATTTGGAGCTAAAGAGGGAAGATTTAATAAAAATTATAAAGCATAGCATATAAACATAAAGTATTAAAATAGGAAATGCTATCATTATTCCAAACTTACTTTATTTTTACAAATATAGCATTAAAGTTCAATTACAATAACTCAATTTTGTCTTGATTTTAGTTCTTTACTGTATTTTTCTTTTATGTTTTCTAGTCTCTATTTCATAGTGACTATTCTGTGTCTTCTAATTAAACTACCTCATGTGTACATTTTATTTAAATTGAAGCCACCTGAGAACATGGTTTGCAAGGAAACTGGCATTTGCCTTGAATAGGATGCTTCCTCTCCTGCAGGAAAACAAATGCCAAGTAGAAAAGAGTCTCAAATGGAAAAGGCCTTGATTGCAAAAATCTATTTTTGAAATCTTGTATCTTATACTTAATATTTTATAAGCTTTGGAATGTGCCTAAAGCCTTCAGCTCCACATTTCTTCCAATGTATAAGGGAAGCCTAACATGAAAAGTTTGTAATGTTGTTTGGGAGATCATATTTGATAACATATTAAAATTTCAAAGCAAATATTTGGCTTAAATATGTCATTAGTAATAGGAAAATATTCTTCAATTCTATCATTAAGTAGATAGAAATATAAAAGTTACTTTTTCTAGTAAATATGCAGACTTGACATACATAATTGTGTTAGGTGAGAGAAAAATTGTAAAAAGCTGTATTACTTTTCTTTCATGTTGAAACTATCACTATGAATATAAATATGAGCAGGACTTTCTATTTAAGCATCCAATACAACTAATTTGTTTTGATTTTTTTTTTTGTGGTTTTTGGGTCACACCCGGCAGTGCTCAGGGGTTACTCCTGGCTCCATGCTCAGAAATTGCTCCTGGCAGGCACAGGGGACCATATGGGACGCCGGGATTTGAACCGATGACCTTCTGCATGAAAGGCAAACACCTTACCTCCATGCTATCTCTCCGGCCCCTTGTTTTGATTTTTAAGTCTATCTTTTGCTACATGATGCCAAAGTTATTTGCTTTTTAGTATCTGCCAAGGGTTGTGTGTAGAGAAAGGAACATAAAGGGGTAGTTTGACTGTATTTTCCATTTGGGAATTGTGTCTAGCCATCTGCTTTTATGTCTGCTCTGTTTTCTGTTAGGTATTGTTATAACCTCCTGCTGGAACCCTCCATTTTCACATAGAGCTTCTAAAAAACTCAACTTTGCTCTCAGAATTTTCTGTTCTGGCTCAAGTATTTCCTTTATGCCAAGGTCATCTTTCCTGCTCCAGGTACTAATTTGTGCTGCTCCTGATCCATTCATATTATTGATAGTAGAGTCCTTGGTATGTGTTATATTGAAATATTACTAATGTATGAACTGTAACATTAAATTTCTAATCTAATCAATCAAACTGCATACATATGCAGTAGATGCTTGGCTGGTAAAAAGATTAATTGCTATGTGCAATGAAAACTAACTCTCTATAAGGTGAAATATTGCATGTCTTCCACAGGAAGATGGAAGCCTGAACAGTGTGTTAGCCTAATGACTACTTCTGCCATTCAACCATATGGATTGCCTTTAAGACAAACCAAAATGAAGATTAAAGGCGTGTAAAATCAACTCTCTATTAAAGCAGTTAGGGCTTTTCTCCAAATTCTTCAGGAAAAAATATGCAATCTGTTGCAAAACTAGGCATTTGTCTCCCAGATGGTGCCCAGAATCTATCTGAGCAAACACTTCTTCCCTGCTCTGTGTAACAAACCAAGCATAGTTGCATAGTTTTGATTCTCTGTGCCTGATTATGCATCTGAAGACATTTACACGGAAAGGACCTTGTAGAGTTGCTGCGGATTTGCATTGTAAAACTCCACAATGTTGTAATTTACACTGAAAGCAAATCTAAAGTTATGAAGTAAAAGACAATGCTGTTTTTAGAGATTTACTGATCTGCTGTACTCTGAATTGTTGGCTGGCATTTTTCTTGCAAAAGAATTATTCACTCGACTGATTGGAAAATATGGCACCTCCAATCGTCAATGATCTCTTGTTTATTGATAAGAATCTGATAATTTTTGGAGGCCTATTGTGAAAAATTGATAGTCAAAAACATGCTTGTAATAATTGCTTATAGAAATTAGGATAGAAATGTTATTTATATATGAATGTATACTAGAAAAAAGGTTTAATTTTTTTATAAATAATTTTTATTGTGACCAACGTGAATTACAAAACTTTCACAGTAATATTTGTGGTACATTAGTGGCATTGAATCAGGGGTATCCCATCACCAGTGTTGTCCTCCCTCCACCCCAGTTCTCAGCATCCCCTCAATTTGCCCCCCATTTTTTTTATACCAAGATAGTAAATTGGTTTGTTTACATACTTAAGGAATAGTGACTGTTGGTAAATGGACTTGAACATAAATTCAATACATATTATATATCTTTTTACCTACTACTTTTGCCTCAATTCATGCCTGTCATTTATTTCATTTCTTCCTGAGTTGGCTAAAGCCATGTGTTGTCAAGCTCCTGTTAGAAGATCTTATTCTAGGTCATATTTCTTATCACCTAGAACTGAGATAGTTAAGTACTTTTGCTTTCAAATTAATATTAATGTGACTCTTCCTAGTAACGTATCATTCACTTCTGGCACTGCCAGATTTTCCTTGAACATAGAACCAGAAATAAATATTGGGCACCCTTGAGTGTAACCTAAAGGTAAATAAAATATTTTGGGAGGACTAGGCTTTGGAGAACAATGTGCTTCTAGATTTTATTTGCAATAACTCCACCTGGCTCTCAATAAAAAGATTTGAGGCTAGAAGTTTGTACAGTGTGTAAGGCATTTGATTTGTATGGGGCTTGGTTTCAATCTCCAGTATTGCATTTGATCCCCTACTAGTGGTCCTCAAACTATGACCCGCGGGCCACATATTGTATTTGTATCTGTTTTGTTTCTTTATTGCAAAATAAGATATATGCAGTGTGCATAAGAATTCGTTCATAAGTTTTGTTTTTACTATAGTCAGACCCTCCAATGGTCTGAGGGACAGTGAACTGGCCCCCTGTTTAAAAAGTTTGAGGACCCCTGTGGCTAGTCCCTCTAGGAATAATCCCTGTGCACAAATCCAAGAGTAAGCCCTGAACCCCATAAAGTGTGGCCTCTAACTACAAAAATAAAATTAAGAAAAATAACATTCTGGATTAATACCTTTAAATTTGGCAGAATGGTGACAAAATTAATTATTTTTACATACTTTGAAAGTATTTGAAGTCTTTGAAGTACTACATATTTGAAGTATTTTCAAAGGAAAAGTCATCATTTTGAATTCTTCCCACAGCTTTTTACAAAACAAAGGTTTATGGGTCAGATAATGGTATAAGAGTTAGGGTGCATGCCCAGAATGAGCCTGGCCCAAGTTTGATTCTTGGGTCTACTTTGTTCCTGAGTATTGTTGGGTGTAGTCCTGGAGGCTTCCATACAACAAGCAGTCCTGGTCCCCAGTACTGCCAGGGTGGCTTGGTTATCTCCATTAACGCATGGCACGAGCAACATTTTTCTTTAGGCCATTGTAGGAAATCACCTTACCACTGGACCAAGAATCACTGGTGGGCCCCCAAATCTCTAGAACACTGATTGTGAGACTCCAGGAATAAAAATAAAAACCAAATAAATAAAAATACTTGCCAAACAAGAGGAAAAAACACATTAAAACAAAACTCAGCAGAACATTATTTGATTTGAAGCCAAAGTCCCCCGCTCCAGATTCCTACAGACTCACCTACAAAATTCAGAAAAGCTGAGAATCAATTGTGAAGGTCACATCATATGTCACAAGACATTGGAAGACTAACAGCTATAGAATTATAGAAACTGAGTTATTTTCAAATCTTGCCATCACAAGTTATATATATATAGTTATATATATAACATATAATATATATATATATATATATATATATATATATAGAGAGAGAGAGAGAGAGAGAGAGAGAGAGATAGGAAGTTACAGCTAAACAGCTGCAAAGTTAAACATCTCCTTAAGAAATTTTCAGGGAAACCCCAAAACAATAAGACACTATAGTGTCATATATATGAATATATATAATATATTATATGAATATATATAATATAATTTATTATATTATAATATAAATTTCATATAGTATAAATTTCTTGAATTTTACACCCACAGAGTCACTCACTCCCCATGTCCCTCCCCCCTAGTGTAGGGAGGAGGGAAGCCTGAGGACCCCTATTAGAGTCCACATGGCACCCACTTCTGGCCATTTGGGCCGGCACCCAGGGAAGGCCTAGAGTCCAGGGGAGAAAGAGGGGGATGGCTGGGGGCCTGCCAAGCCTCTCAGCACCACCTCCCCAAGCTAAGGAGAAGGCCTATGGCCCGAGGCCTCCCCAAACCCCATACCTGGTCAGAGCTAGCCTCCAGAATCAAGGAGGGAACTGGAAGCCAGACATCTGCTGTTCCTCCCCGTGCCCCTCTCCCCTAGTGTAGGGAGATGGGGGGAGCCTGAGGACCCTTATAGAGCCCACCTGGCACCCACTTCTAGCCACCTGTACATCAATCGCCATATTTGTCAGTGAGAGTACTCCAACTCAGATAAACATCAGACCTCATCAAACGATTTGGTTACCTTTACCATTTTTAGTGATGTGTGAGGGAAACACAGTAATGCTAAGTTAATTCATTTGAAAAATTTAATTATCTATTTGAAGGCATCCCCAGCAGTGTTTTGGGAGATGGGATGGTAGTCATTCCCAGTGATACTTTGTTCGACAATGTGACATTGCTTATGCATGGCAGTCCTCTGATACTAGACAGGGCATGTGGTGCCCAGTTTTGAACACATGAAACCCATATGCAAGGAATGCCCTTATCTCATACTTTTTTATATATATATATATATACATATATATATATATATATATATATATATATATTTAAGTACCATGATTACAAACATGATTATAGTTGGGTTACAGTCACAAACAGAACATCCCCCTTCACCAGTGTAACATTCCCCCCTACCAATGACCCCTCCCCCCTTCTCATTCCCTGTCTGTATTCAAGACAGGTATTCTACTACTATAGTTATTTGTTTTTAAGTTCAGTAAAAAAATTTTTTCTTAAAGGATAAGGGTTAAAAAAACCCACAATAGGAAAGGTTTGGCAGTGGCAATCGCTGTTGATTACATAGGCCCAGAAAAATATGGAGAAAATGGAAAAAAAACCTTGGCCTGATTATAAGAAGGCCTCACCCCAGAAGTTTATTGGCATAAGACCTACACTGGGCTCCAGGCATACCAGTCTGTACAACCCGAGACATTCTCTGTGGTCCTGGTGAAACTTTTTCACACTGTTGTTATCAGGTTCCTATATTTAAAGTTCTGGATTCTATGCATTTCTTTCATCGAAGTCAGGCTGATGTGGAGCATCCTCTAGTTTCAGCACATCATTAGATGCAGAGCGACCTGCCCTGTAAGTAGGTTGTTGCTGAGTCGTCTGGGTATTGAGAGCATTCTTTGGAGTAAGTCAATGCCAGAACAGTGGTATGTCTTCCCTGATAGAGGTTTCCATCTTGATAATGCTATAGACAATTGTGATTGTTTTCATAGATTGTATCCATTGTTCACAGGTGTATGGGTAATGCCCATTCTTCTGAGGCCTAAGCCAAATCATTATGCCAATGTTCAGGGTATAAGGCCTAACTGCATCACCAAATTTGTGTTCCCATCACTATTAGATAAGAATTTGTCTGAATATGTATTATTTTACCATTTTAATTTCCCATTTTAATTTCAAAAAGAAATAATGCCACAAGATATTGTTGGTACATCTGTGGTCCAAAAGATAAAGTCCAACATACCCTGTAACTTGGTTCAAACATGAATTCTATACAGAGATACTCTTCTACCAGTATTGCTTATAAAACAGATCTCAAAGAGGGAAAAGCAAACAAACAATCAAATAAAGAAACCAGTGAGTGCATGGGGTTTGGCCATGCCAAAGGCCTCTTTAACCAGGCCTAGAAAGGGTTGCGGGACATAGGTCACCCCAGCACCCCTCTACCTCCTTCCTCCAGAACTCCAGGGCTTCCCCTGGCCACATGCCTGGGCAAGCCAGCGAGGTGGGTCCCTTGGAGGAGCTTATTGGTTTCCCTAGGCTTTACTCATTTCCCTTCCAGCTCCAGAGGGAGGGTCTGGGGTGGGAACTTTGACCTTCTGGCCTAGCTCTGGAAGGATCTCCTTCCTTCCTGGGAGCCGGGAGGTTCTGCCAGCATGGGGTTTGGCAGGCCTCTGCTATGCCAAAGGCCTCTTTAACCAGGCCTAAGAAGGGGTGCGGGATATGGGTCACCCCAGCACCCCTCTACCTCCATCCTCTGGAACTCCAGGGCTTCCCCTGGCCACATGCCTGGGCAAGCCAGCGAGGTGGCAATAGCAGCACAATATGTTCTGGCTTCAGGATTTACCAGGGAAGTTTCCTTACTAAACCTGTTCATTGTGAAGCCATGTGGGGGTGCTAGCCCCCACACGGAACATATAAACAAATATTTGGATATCATTGTGCTTCATTTGTTTGTCATAATCTGAAAGCCGTCCAGAAGTGCGTTTTATTCCTTTACTCCCTCACTCCCATCTCCTGTCACCCCACATTTAACCATTTTTCTGTACTAATGATTTTTGTTTTGGCCAAGGTGGATTACATATCTTTCACAGTATTTTTTTGGGTGAAGTCTGAAGCTTCAGCAGGCAACACATCATGGCAAGGCTCCATTCTGTAGGCTTTTTGGCCAAACTAAGGGGAAGATGCAGCCTCGGCTGCCCCCCATAGCCTTCTCTCTCCTTCCTCCCGGTCCCCAGGGTTATTCCTGGGCATGTGCTCAGGGTCTAAACAGGTGGGTTCTGGAAAGGTGCAATTTAAAAGAGACCCCAGGCTTCCAACGAGCTGGGAGATGACTGGTGAACTTCAAACTTCCAGCAATTAGGGAGCAAATGCTTCTTGGGGAGTCGGAAGCTTCAGCAGGCTACACGGGGAGAACATGGCTCCATGTGCTCTTTGCTTGTCCAAATCACAGACCAAAGTGGTATCTCGGAAACAACACCCTCCCTCTTGACTATTTCTAAAACATAAAAGGGACCCATGTATCTCCTTTGTATATCTCAGATGTATTCCCTTAACATCTATAACTCTTTTCGAACATCCTCATATAGTGACAATTTTGCCCACTGGTTTTGTTATTTGATTGTTTGATTCCCCCCCCCCTTTAAGATCTATTTTATAAGCAATACTGGTAGCATAGTATCTCTGTATACGTTTGAACCAAGTTATGGGGAATGTTGGACTTTATTCATTGGCCCCCAGATACACCAACAGTATCTTGTGGCATTGCTTCTCTTTTGCATAGGCACATTAATATGGGAAAATAATACATATGCAAACAAGTTCTTATCTAATAAAGATGGGAACACAAATTTGGTAATGCAATTAGGCCTTCTACCCTGAACATTGTCATAATGATTTGGCTTAGGCCTCAGAAGAATGGCCATCGCCCACACACACCTGAACAATGGATACCATCTATGGATACAACCACAATTGTCTATAACATTACCAGGATCCAAGATTCTACCAGGGAAGACCGACCACTGCTCTGGCATTGACTTACTCCAAAGAGTTCTCTCAACACCCAGACAACTCAACAACAGCCTGCTTGCAGGGCAGATCACTCCGCATTTAATGGTATGCTAAAACTAGAGGATACTCCACATCTGCCTGACATCGATGAAAGAAATGCACAGAATCCAGAATCTTTAAATATATGAATCTGATACCAACAATAGCTAGAGTGTGAAAAAGTTTCACCAGACCACGGAGAATGACTCGGGTTGGACAGACTGGTATGCCTGGAACTCAGAGTCGGTCTTATTCCAATAAACTTCTGGGGTGAGGTCTTTTTGTAATCAGGTCAAGGATTTTTTCCATTTTCCCCATTTTTCTGAACCTATGCAAACAATGGCGATTGGCACTATCACACCTTTACTATATATTTTACTCTTATCCTTTAGAAAAAAAATACAATTTACTGAAGTTAAAAACAAATAACTATAGTAGAATTCCTGTCTCAAATACAGGCAGGGGATAGGTAGGGTGGAGGGGAAATGTAACACTGGTGAAGGGGGGTGTTCTGGTTATGACTGTAACCCAAGTATGATCATGTTACTTAAATAAAAAATATATTTACAAAAAAAAGTGAGCAAAATTGTCACTATATAAGAGGATATTCAAAAAAGAGTTTTAGATGTTTAGGGAATACTTCTGAGATATACAAAGAAGATACATGTGTTCCTTTTATGTTTTAGATATAGTCGAGAGGGAGGGTGTTGTTTCTGAGGCACTACTTTGGTCTTTGATTTGGCCAAGCAAAGAGTGCCTAGAGCCATGCCATCCCTGTGTTACCTGCTGAAGCTTCCAACTCCCTAAGAGGCATTTGCTTTTTAATTGCTGGAAGCTGGAAGTTCATCAGTCCCCTCCCCATCCCCTGCAGGATTGGGGAAGCTTAGGGTCTCCTTTAAACTGTTCCTCGCTGGAACCCACTTGCTGGAACCCTGAGCAGGAGGCGAGGGGTTAACCTTGGGGATCAGGAGGAATGAGAGGGAAGGCTGGGGAGGGGGGCAGTCGAGGCTGCATCTTCCCCCAAGCTTAGCCAAAAAGCCTACCGCCAGGAGCCATGTTGTCCCTGTGTTGCCTGCTGAAGCTTCTGACTTACCCCCAAATCATTACTGTGAAAGATATGCAATCCACCTTGGCCAAAACAAAAATCATTCGTACAAAAAAATGGTTAAATGTGGGGTAATAGGAGGTGAGAGTGAGGAAGTAAAGGAATAAAATGAGCTTCTGGGCAGTGTTCTGAATATGACAAACTGATTAAAGCCAATGATATCCTAATATTTGTCTATATGTTCTATATGTCCCTGCGCAGTTTCACAATGAACACGGTTAGTAAGAAAACTTGCCTGCGACTTCCTGAAGTCAGAACCTCTTGTGCTGCCGTTCGCCGTGCTTGGAAAAACTCCTGGCTCCCAGGAAGGAAAGAGATCCTTCAAGAGCTGGAAGCCCGGAAGTTCAAAGCTCCCACCCAACCCCTCCCTCCAGAGCCGGGTGAGAAATGGAGAAATCCTGGGGAACCTTTAAGCTCCTCGTCGGGACCCACCTCACTGGTTCCCCAGGCATGTGGCCCAGAGGAACCCCTGGAGTTCCGGAGGAAGGAGGTGAAGGGGTGCTGGGGTATCCCACACTTTCTTATTAACTTGGTATATCATATATTTCAATACATTATACAGGTACATAATTATATTGTGTAGCTTTGAGTAGCAACAATGAAAAAAAAAGCAATGTATGCTGAGTAGATGTATATAATAAGGTCACATGAAAGCAAGAATTTAGACTTACTATGGTTATTATGCTAAAGCTAAAGGCATCCAATAAAAGTACAAAACAAGGGGCTGTAGTGGTGGTACAAATGTAGGGCATATGCCTTGTGTGTGCTAAACTAGGACAGACCACAGTTCTATCCCTTGGCATCCCATATGGTCCTCAAGTCAGGAGTGATTTCTGAGAGCACAGCCAGGAGTAACCCCTGAGCATCACCAGGTGTTGCCCAAACACCAAACACAAAAACACACACACACAAAAAAAGAGCGAGAGAGAACCTAAAAAATATGTAAGAAAAGCCAAATCGTTGTATCTGTAAGAAAATTCCAGAATGAAAATTACCAGAGATAGTGGTGGAAAGATGGACACTTTGGTGATAGTGGAATGTAATAACTTTTTGTGTCAATGCTATAAATATTAACTCTATTTTAACCATGTTACCTAATTCTAATAAAATAAGGTAGAAAAATGTATCAGAAAAAAAACTAAGCATAAAAAGACTTTTGGAATTAAAATTACAATTTTTAGAAAAAATTTTTTAAAAAGTAAAGGTAAGTCAATAATTATAGAACATCTTAAAATTTTAGAATTCATTGGACTCAAACATATTGAACTTTAAAAGTTAATCTATATAATATATAGATTATATGTTATATATAACATTATATATAATATAATATATTGTTATACTATTATATAGATTATATATAACAGTATAACAAGTAGGACACTGATTTGCATATGACTGGCCCAGGTTTGATCTTTGATACTGCAAATAATCTCTTGAACCTGCTTTGAGTGCACAGTGCAGAGTAATGAAAACTGAGTGTAGAGTTCAGTAGTAAGGCCTGAGCATAGCCTAGTGAGGCCCCTTTCCCAAAAAACAAATAAATTAATCTCCTGGAAAAAAATGTGACAGTGAACAACTTAAAAGTTAGAAGGAAAATAAGATTAGGAAATTATCATTTTGTGGAAAGCTATAAAAGCAATTTATATATGACTTTGTCAGTTTTTCCTCTGAGAAATATATTTAAGGAAAGTTGATTATAGAGCTAGATGTCTTATATATTCAGGCAGAGGGCCAATTATTTTTAATCAATTTTTTATTTATTATACCTGTGTAATACTAGCTCTTGAGATTTGACCCTAAATGATAATTGTTTTTACTTTCATATATTGCATATTATCTAAGACTTATTTCAGAAATAATTTCAAGTATATATTCATTTACTTAATAAAATGTTCACCTTGTGGAAGTGTCGTAATTAGAAATATTTTTGCTTTACTTTTCATTTCTTTTTAATATCATGGACTTCCTTTCAAAGGGAGAAAGACTTCCATGTAATAGTTTTATATAAATACGATTTTAGACCTCATTTGACCAACACAGCTATCTTAAGTTATTATCTAAAATTTTATCAAATTTGAAATTATGTCTTTTCAAAGTCAATAGGTTCAGTGTGAAGTAAAGTCTCTTTAACTTTAAGTCTCTGCATTTGTTTGTATAAATTTGACCTTAATAAAGCTTTTAACTTAAAGGTAAAGACATATGTAAATGTACATGTATTCTCTATGATTCTTTAAAATCACCTCACTCTTCATTCCAACTCTTTTTCTATAATAACTCACACTGAATTTTATAATTTCAAATGTACTTAATATATTTTTGTCTATGTTTTGCCAGCTTTGTCAGTAAAAGTCCTGACAGAAAATACATGTAAGTCTCTGCAGGTCAAGTGATCTGATTTATCATGCAACTACTTTCTGGAGAGATTGTAAAGAGGGAAAGAGTAATAAGGGAAATAGTAAAACTGTTTATATAATCAAATGGGTTACAGGTGGCCCAGAAACATGAATCTGTTGACTCTTAAGAAAATAATAAGGGTACTATCTAACATAAAATGTAAATTTCTTCAGTGAATAATGCTAAGTTGTAAGTTTATACAGAATTCAGATTAAATATGCTTAATTTTCTAGTATTTTTGTTGTTGTTTCATAATGCTCAGTGCTTAATAATGGTTCTGAGCTCAGTGATTGTGTCCTGCAGTCTTGAGGGATCACATGTGTTACTAGGGATGGCTTCATGCAAAGCAAGCACCAGGCATGCTGTACTATAGATCTGATAGTAAATAAACTTTTTTATTCAATCTTTAGTTGGTGTGATGTTGAGCCTTTACTTTCTCTTTATTACTTATTATGAGTAAAAGATATTTTATTGAAAGCACCAAAAGTGATGTGAAGCTCATTAAAGAACATCATGTGGGCCCTGAGCAATAATACAGAAGGTAGGCCACTTGTCTTGAACATAGTCAAACCAGGTCTGATCCCTGCACCCTATATGGTCCCCAGAGCTTGCAAGGTGTAAGCCCTGTTAGTTTGCTTCTTATCCTTTTGAATATTAATGACCAAAAGAAAGTAAAAAGTAAGATGCACTCAAAATGTAAATCAAAATAAGTAGATTAGTCAAAGAAAAACAATGTCAAGAAAAAGTATTTGAGTATATTTAAGTCACAAACTCTGCACAGCAGTAAAAATTCAAACTTTGGACTGTATTGTCTCCAACACAAGAAGAAAACTCAGACAATAATAAAAAAAGGCTTTGAAAAATATTTTAGAATGTTTAATATCTTAAAAGTAAGTATTATTGTGTTTCTACTGAGAAAACTTCCTCAATTAAAGAGAAAATCTCATCTGGCATACTAGCACTGCCCCTCGATAAAATGCTGTCACAGGGGATTTTTCCTTTTAATGCTTTCAGAGTGGGACTTTGTAAAACAAATTAAAAATTTTTTCCTCTTCTCTTTTGTTTGTTCCTGCTGCCATATCTAGGCGTCACAGGCATTGTTGTGCTGCTCATATATTTTATTGGAGGAATTTGCTGAGGGTTACACACATCTGATTACAGTGCTCCAATACTTGATCAAAGAACTCAGCTGAGTCCCATTCTTTGAGTTGCTTAATTGGTTCTCTGCAGTACTAATATACATGCTTGTAATATTGGCAATTGTGCTTGCACACCTCTGCTGACGAAGCTGCCAGGGTGTGGGAATGTTACACACTTTAATTGTGTTACTCACTTATAATTGCCTTGTGCCAGAACTTACACACCCTACCGTAGTACCAGGAGTGTCAGACAACAGACCTGCCAGCTCCTCACTTGGTGCATGTGAGCATCACTGAGCATTAAACTCATGACCTGACACACGTACTTGCTACTCAGCTAGCCTCAGGTCTATAACTTTTTGTGTTTTAAAAGTTAGTTATGAAATAGCAACCCAAGAACCATAAAATTGTTTTATTGATGCTATCCTATTATTTTAGGTGCTCTAGGATAATGCTGGGAGATGCTGCTAAATTAATAAGCTAAGTATGAATTAAATTTTGAGAATTACAAAGAGATAATTATAATAGAGTCTGATTCTAGTTTTCTATTTTAATATTTGTTTTTATTGACTTTAAAAAATTTTATTGTACTGGAAGTACCATGATCTACAAGCTGTCTTTTAAAAAATGTAATCATAAATTACAAAGTTATTTATATTGGGGTTTTCGGTATCTGTAATGTTCCCACACCAAACACTAATCCCTTCGCTAGCATGTACTTCCTCCAATTTTACTCTCACCTACTAATCTCACTCTATGACAGGAACTTTAAAAATGAATTCTTGAGCACCGTAGTTTACAAAACTGTTATTGATAGGGTTTCACACATAATACTTCACCACCTTTCTGCAACCCCGCTTCCTGAGTGACTGCTTCCCTCATGATTATTGTGGTGTTTTAGTCCTAGTCTTACCCCTCAGTTCTCTTCCCCACCACACACATAGCAAGCTTGAGAAATCCAGTTTCTGATGTTCTTCATTTTTATTGCCTCTGTTAATTTGTTACCCTCTATTATAATTCTTTATATTCTATGGATGTGAGAGATCTTTCTGAGTGGGTCTCTCTCTTTCTAACTTCACTCAGCCTCACAGTCTCTAGATCCATTCACATAGCAGCAAATTCCATGACTTTGTTTTTCTTCCAGTTGAGGAGTAAGAAAACTTTGTATAAGTACCACAGTTTCTTTATTGTCAGTCATTCTGTTTTTAAGTACTTGGTTTGTTTCTACATTTTGCTTGTGAATAGTGTTTCAATAATATAAGTTGCAAATTACTTATTATTGTCTTATATCATGGAGTCTTAAGGTTTTAGTTTTAACAGTCTATGTGAATAATTCCTGATACTACTGACCCAACATTCCACCAAAATGGCTCTTCCTACATCTGCCTCTGTCTTATTTCCATCTAATAAATACCAGTTTCCATGGCTACCTCTAGTTCTTGATATTTCATGACTGGCAATCATTGAGCCTCACTTTTCTTGTTCCCCACATCAGAGAAAATTGGTAAGAAAGCCTGGGCCTCCCTTCTTTGATATTAGCATGAAGTTAAACAAGTCAAGACCTTACCTACAAGCATAGTTTTATTCTGGCCATGTCCTCTATAAATTAAAACTGGATTCACTCATTTTTGGCTATCATAAGCCACTTTGTAAATATTTGAGAGATCTTTATATTTACCTAAGATAGTTCAACTACATAATATTGTCATTCACATTTGTGTGTATGTGTGTAGGTGGAGGACATCAATGTTGATATTGATATTTGAAACCATAATTAGAGCTATGTATTAGGAAAACATTTCTAGATTTGTTCTACATGGAGAGAAGAAGTTGGGTCATGAGCAGAAGCCCTATGACATTTTGGTCAGCCAAGGAAAATTTAAGGACAAGTTCTATAATTTTATGAGAATTCAAGAGCATTGAGTAAGGAACAATGTGTCTATGATGTGTGTAGACTTTTTTTTAAATAATATCTTTATTTAAACATCTTGAACACAATATGATTGTGATTAAGATTCAGTCATGTAAAGAACACCTCCCTTCACCAGTGCAACATTCCCACCACCAATGTCCCAAATCTCCCTCAATCTCACCCCACCACCACCTGTACTCTAGACAAGCTTTCCAGTTCCTTCCTTCATTCACATGGTTATGGTAGTTCTCAGTGTAGTAATTTCTATAACTGCATTGACCACTCTTTGTGGTGAGCTTCATAAAGTGAGCTGGAAGTTCTAGCCCTCCTCTAATTATCTCAGGATTGTTGCAAAGATGACTTTTATTTTTCTTAAAACCCATAGATGAGTGAGACAATTCTGCATCTTTCTCTCCCTCTGACTTATTTCACTAAGCATGATAGATTTCATGTACATCCACATATAGAAAATTTTCATGACTTCATCTCTCCTGATGGCTGCATAATATTTCATTGTGTATATGTACCAGTTACTTTAGCCATTCATCTGTTGAAGGGAATCTTGGTTGTTTCCAGAGTCTGGCTATTGTGAGTAGTGCTGCAATAAATACAGGTTTGAGGAAGGGATTTTTGTATTGTATTCTTGTGTTCCTAGGGTATATCCCTAGGAGTGAAATAGCTGGGTTGAATGGGAGCTCAATTTCCAGTTTTTGGAGGAATCTCCATATTTCTTTCCATAGATGTTGGACTACATGGCATTCCCACCAGCAGGAGATAAGAGTTCCCTTCTCTCTACATACACACCACCACTGATTGTTCTTGTTCTTTGTGATGTGTGCCAATATCTGTGGTGTGAGATGGTACCTCATCATTGTTTTGATTTGCATCTTTCTGATGATCAGGGATGAGCAGCATTTTTTCATGTGCCTTTTGGCTATTTTTATTTCTCCTTTATCAAAATGTCTGTTCATTTCTTCTCCCCATTTTTGATGGTATTAGATGTTTTTTTCTTGTAAAGTTCTGTCAGTGCCCTGTATTTTGGAGATTAGCCCCTTATCTGATGGGTATTGGGTGAATAGTTTCTCCCACTCAGTGGGTGGCTCTTGTATCCTGGACACTATTTCTTTTGAGGTGCAGAAGCTTCTTAGCTTAATGTATTCCCATCTGTTTATCTCTGCTTCCATTTGTTTGGAAAGTGCAGTTTCCTCCTTGAAGATGCCTTTAGTGTCAAAGTCATGGAGTGTTTTACCGACGTGTTGTTCTATATACCTTATGGTATCAGGTCTGATATCAAGGAGTTTAATCCATTTGGATTTTACCTTCATACATTATGTTAACTGGGGGTCTATGTTTGCTTGTTTGCAAGTGGCTAACCAGTTCTGCCAGCACCACTTGTTGAAGAGGTTTTCCCTGCTCCACTTAGGATTTCTTGCTCCTTTGTCAAAATTTGGTGCTTTGATCTGGGGAACATTGTCTGAGAAGTCAAGCCTATTCCACTGATCTGAGGGTCTGTCTTTCTTCCAATACCATGCTGTTTTGAAAACTGTTGCTTTGTAGTTTGAAGTTGGGGAAAGTAATGCTTCCCATACTCTTTTTCCCTAGGAGTGCTTTAGCTATTCGAGGGTGATTATTGTTCCAGATAAAATTCATAAGTGTTTGATCGACTTCTTTGAAGAATATCATGGGTGTTTTTAGAGGGATCACATTAAATCTGTATAATGCTTTGGGGAGTATTGCCATTTTAATGATGTTAATCCTGCCAATCCATGAGCAGGGTATGTGTTTCCATTTCTGTGTGTCCTCTCTTATTTCTTGGAGGAGGGCTTTATAATTTTCTTTGTATAGATCCTTCACATGTTTTGTCAAGTTGATTCCAAGATATTTGAGCTTGTTTGGCACTAATGTGAATGGGATTGCCTTCTTAACGTCTATCTCTTCCATATCATTATTAAAAGGCCATTGAATTCTGTGTGTTAATTTTGTAGCCTGCCACATTGCTATATGAATCTTTTGTTTCTAGAGTCTTTAGGGTTTTCTAAGTAGAGTATCATGTCATCTGCAAACAGTGAGAGCTTGACTTCTTCCTTTCCTATCTGGATTCCCTTGATATCTTTTTCATGCCTAATTGCTATAGCAAGTACTTCCAGTACTATGTTGAAGAGGAGAGGTGGGAGCAGACAGCCTCGGCTTGTACCAGAATTTAAAAATGGCTTTTAGTTTTTCTCCATTGAGGATAATATTTGCCATTAGCTTGTGGTAGATGGCTTCAACAAGTTGAGAAAGGTTCCTTTTATTCCCATCTTGCTGAGAGTTTTGAAGGATAATGGGTGTTGGACCTTATCAAATTCTTTCTCTGCATCTATTGATATGATCATGTGATTTTTATTTTTGTTGTTGTTGATGTTTTTTATTATGTTGATAGATTTACGGATGTTAAACCATCCCTTGCATTCCTGGGATGAAAACTACTTGGTCATAGTGTATGATCTTCTTGATGATGCATTGGATCTTATTTGCCAGGATTTTGTTGAAGATCTTTGCATCAGCATTCATCAGGGATATTGGTCTGTAATTTTTTTTTTTTTGCAGCATCTCAGTCTGGTTTTGGTATCAAGGTGATGTTGGCTTCATAAAAGCTGTTTGGGAGTATTCTCGTTTTTTCAATTTCATGGAAGAACCTGGCTAGAATTGGTAGTAGCTCCTCTTGAAAGTTTTGAAAGAATTCATTAGTTAGTCATCTGGGCCTGGGCTTTATTTTTTAGGCAGATGTTTGATTACAGTTTAAATTTCCTCCATAGTGATGGGGGTATTTAGATTTCCTACATTCTCCTTACTTAACCATGGAAGGTTATAAGTGTCCAGGAATTCATCCATTTCTTCTAAGTTCTCATGTTTAGTAGCATAAAGTTTCTCAAAGTAGTCTCTGATTACCCTTTGGATCTCTGAAATATCTGTCGTGATCTCCCCATTTTCATACCTAATATGGGTTATCAGGTTTCTCTTTCTTTGTGAATTTTGCCAATGGTCTTTCAATCTTGTTTATTTTTTCACAGAACCAACTTCTGCTTTCGTTGATCTTTTTTTATTGTTTTTTTTTGGTTTTTACTTCATTGATTTTGCTTTCAGCTTTGTTATTTATTTTTGTCTCCTTATTTTTGGTTCCTATTGTTGGTCATTTTTTAATTTTGTGAGCTGTGTCATTAAGTTTTTCAGGTATGCCCCTTCTTCCTTCCTGATGTGTGCTTGCAAAGCTATAGATTTTCTTCTCAGGACCGCTTTTGCTGTGTCTCATAGATTCTGGAAGTTTGTATCTTTATTATGATTTCATCTTTGACCCACTTGTTGTTCAGTAGCAGGCTGTTTAATTTCCAATTGTTAAAGTTTTTTCTGTGTCCCTTTGTAATTCACATCTAATTTCAGAGTCTTGTAGTTAGCAAAGGTAGCCTGCAAGATTTCTATCCTCTTGATTTTATGAAGGTATGTTTTATGTGTCAGCAAGGGGTGGAATGACCTAGATATGTCTACCAGTCCTTTTTCTTCCATTACTTTTTTAGGGCTAGAATGTTTTCATTGGGTTTCAGTCTGGTTGACCTATCAAGAATTGACAGGGCCTTGTTGAGATCTCCCACAATTATTGTTTTATTATTGATGTCTTCTTTCAGATTTGTCAATAATTATATTAGATAGTTTGCTGGTCTCTCATTGGGTGCATATATGTTTAAAAGTCTGGTTTCTTCCTTGATTAGTATATAGTGTCCATCTTTGTCCCTTACAACTTTTCTGAGTATAAATTTGGTGTCATCAGATATTAATATGGCCATCCTAGCTTTTTGAAGAGTGTTGTTTGCTTGGATGATTTTCCTCCAGCTTTTGATTTTGAGTCTATGTTTTTTTCTGATTATTCAGGTGTGTTTCTTGTAGGCAGTAGAAGGTTGGATTCTTCTTTTTGACCCATTTTGTCACTCTGTGTCTTTTAATTGGTGATTTTAGTCCATTGACATTGAGGGAGATGATTGTCATAGAATTTAATGTCATCTTTGTAAATTAGTTTGCTGTGTTTGTTGGTCTCTCTTATCTTAAAGTAGACCTTTTAGTTTTTCCTTTAAGGCTGGTTTTTCATCTGTGAAGTTTATGATATGTTGTTTATTTATGAAGCTATGTATCCTACCTTAAAACCTGAACATGAGTCGGGCTGGATGCAGTATTCTTGGTGAGGCATTCATTACATTCAGTCTTGTCACAATATCCCACCACTGTCTTCTGACTTTGAGAGTTTCTTGTGACATGTCTGCTGTAAGTCTTAAGGATACTCCTTTGAATGTAATTTTCCTTTCTTGATCTTGCTGCTTTCAGTATTCTATTTCTATCTGTGGGATTTGTCATTGTAATGAGGATGTGTCTTGGGGTGTTTTTCTTTGGGTCTTTTTTAGCTGGTTCCCTTTGGCCATGCAGGATTTTATTGCATGTAGTATTTAACTCTGGGAGTATCTCTTTGATGATGTCTTTGACAGTTGATTCTTCCTGGGGGTCTCCTACCTGGGCCTCTGGGACTCCAATAATTCTTATGTTGTTTCTGTTGAGTTTATCAAAATTTTTTTTCATCTGTTCGCATTTCTTGAGTACTTTTTCCATTGCCTGATTATTTGTCTTAAGCTTCTTTTCCAATTTCTTCTGTTGTGTTGAGTTTTTTGCATCTCATCTTACAGCACATTGATTCTGTCCTCAGCAGCTGTAAACCTGTTGAAGAGGCTATCCACTGAGTTTTTCAGTTGAGCTACCATGTTTTTCAGATCTGCTATTTCAGTTTGGAATTTTCTGATTTCTGTCTTTGTGTTCTGTTCAGATCAATCTATGCTTTCTTTGAGTTTTATGAACATCTTCCATATTTCTATTCAAAACTCCTTATCTGAGAGGTTAATCAGATGTTTGGAATTTTTTAGGTCATCTGAGCTATCGTCTTCATTCTCTGTGCGTGGTGTTTTCCTGCGAGGTTTCCCCATTGTCACACTTCTAGTGTGATTTTTTTCTGCATGTTGTGGTGGGGTTCATTGGTTAGAAAGAGTGCATTCTGACGAAGCAAAGTGGAGCAGCTGTGCCCTTCTGCGGCCTCTAGATGACAGTTTTTTTGGGGGTGCACTATCTAGGCCTCTGAGGAGAGCTTCAAGTATTCAGGATTTACAGACAAGCAAAGCAAAGAGTTCCCTTCAAGGTCTCAGAGTCATCCAAGGCACAGCACGAGGGCAGAGCCAGCCAACAACTCTCTGTAGCAGGCAGGATCACCGGCAGAAATGCTGATGAAATCCAGTCTCAGGCAGCTGGAAACACCATGGCCCAAGATGGCCTCTTGCCCATTCTGACACCCAGCAGAAACCAGCAGTAATCAGTGTGTTTACGTCCAGACCCACCTCTGAAGCAGTCAGGATCACCAGTAGGACTGCTGAAAAAATCCAGACTCAGGCAGCTGGAAACCGCATGGCCCAAGATGGCTTCTGCATCCTTCTGACTCCCAGCAGAAACCAGCAGGAATCACTGTGTGTACGTACTGACGAGGAACATCAGCAGGAACGCTGATGAAATCCAGTCTTAGGTGACTGGAAACACCATGGCCCTAGATATGTGTAGACTTATGAAATAATAGAGGTTGAGAACTTAAAAAAAGAGAGAAAGAGAAAATAACAGGTAATATTGCAGGATTAGTATTTGAAGAAAGGATTTAGGTAAATATATTCTTTTGGGGTAGGACAGAATGATAATCTTGTGAGCAGGGAAATTGCCTGCAATTAGTTTACAGCAGGGATCTCAAACTCGCGGCCCACGGGCTGCAAACAGTCCTCTGTACAACATTTTGTGGCCCTGCCCTAGAATAATCTTTTTTGTTTTGTTTTATTTTAGTTGTTTGGATCACATTCCTCAATATTCAAGGCTTACTACTGACTTTGCACTCAAGGATCACCCCGACTTTGCCTCCTGTAGCCCCCTGGTAAATTGAGTTTGAGTCCCCTGGCAGGGTTTTATCATCAGCATTCAATAATACCAGTAATACCAATAATCACCAGGAATTATTTCTGAGTGCAGTCAGTAGTAATCTCTGAGTAATGCTGTGTGTCCCCACAAAATATTCTTTTGAGTCTATTGAGATTTGACTTTATTTATTTATTTATTTATTTTGGTTTTTGGGCCACACCCAGTGATGCTCAGGGGTTGCTCCTGTCTATGCCCTCAGAAATTGCTCCTGGGTTGGGGGCCCATATGGGACGCTGGGGTATTGAACCTCAGTCCTTCCTAGGTCAGCGATATGCAAGGCAAATGCCCTACGGTTGTGCCAATACTCCACCCCCAAGATATGACTTTTTTTGATGAGTTATCCTATTAGAAATTACTAATAGATAATTGAAGCTAGGAATACCTAGCAAAGGACTAGAAAAAGAGATAAACATATCTCAATAGAAGAAATTATATTATTAGAAGATATGATATTAGTAAAACTCTTAAGTATAGATAATGTAAACATAACAGGGTTGTGTTATTACTATTTTACATGTTGTAATGATATGTCAGAAACGATACTAAAATAATTAAAAGAGCCTATGAAATATCTCAAGAGAAAAATAAGCATTTCTTTTAGAACTACTGATCACCAACACCAATATCAGCTATCAATACCAGTTTGCTCAGATTGCATTCTGTCAAAATCAATTCTTTAAATTTATTAAAAGTTTGAAGTGCTAATGCAAATGTCATTAGCTAGGAGTATAACTTATTTATTTAATTGTTTCTGAAAAGAGTCAATAAATTTAGAATATGGCTGATAGGATTTTTAAAATTATCAGGCTAGTCAAACATTCTGGCCAAAATGGCTAAGAGGAGGAAAGAGATTTATTATTTCCTGGTTCAATAACATAATAAGAGCTATTAACTTAATTAGTCATTATTAAAGTAAAGTTGTATCCTAGAAACAATAGTGATTCTTTAGGGGAAAAGTGATTTCAATTCCACCTAAAATGTTTTCATAAATTAAATATGTCAAACCTTTATGTTAAGAATTCATGCATGCTGTTCTCTTGGGTATACTTGGACTTAAGAAAATTATGTCCTTGAAATATTGTTCTAAAATGCATATAAGTAAATTACACCAAGATGACTACTTAAAAAGGAAAGCATTAAAAGGAAGTCTGAGACACATTTAACTTAACCATGAACGGGAAATAAAAGGGAGTCAGCAAGATATTACTATTTGACTTATATAAATATCTCTGGAAAGAAGTCAAGAGAACCTTCCTAAAACAAATAATATAAATATATATTTATTTATATATAAATACACAATAAAACACAATAATAATGATCAAGGCTGATCATCATGGAAAATAACATGATGAATCATATTTGCTTTCTTTAAGTATTAAAGATAATAACAAAGGTGAATTAAACATAAATGAACAAAAAGAAGAATAAGTAATCGTTATAATATAGTCATGTAAGTAATAGATATATCAGTTAGTTTTTTCTTTTATAGCATACTATTTTACCACATTGTATTTAAAACATAAAATTTAACACATTTTAGTAATTCCTAGAAATTGACTGATAAAAGATGGATGTAACTGCTCAATATGTATTTAGAAAGTACTAAATATAGTTCTAGTACTACTACCAATGTTAGCAGTAGAAAAAAACTTAGAAATAGGGTAAATTTGATAACAAGTATAATTCTAAATGTTAAATTTTTTCCAATTTTCTGGGTTTTCTTATCAAAATTATATCCTAGCAACATGTAGTTATTTTTACCAATTCAGAATAATCAATATTAAATTACTAAAATACATAAAGGAAGCACAAATATAAAAACATGGTGGAATATCAAATCTATCAATATTTGCATTTTTAGAAGCTGCAGAGCTCAGAGTAAAGCCATAATCTATAGTGAGAGTAACTAAAGAGAATTAAGTAAAATATCAACATGAAATTTTTACAAAATTGACCAATTAGTCAAATAAATGTTATTTTGAATATAGTTTTTTAGAACAGTCAAACAGAATATTTAATACTAAGAAATATTCATAGACTTTAAAGCTACTATTTTTTAATTTATGGGTTGTATTTTAAAATTGTACAATATTTTTAAATATGCTTAATGTAATAAGCATATCAGAATCTTTTCCTCAAATGCCAAATATATAAATAAAATATTTAAGGGTCCAAAGATATAATTTAATGGATAAGCCACTTACCTTTCACACAACCCAATTGGGTTTTCTGAGCACTGTCAGGTGTGTGATTCCTGAGTTCAGAACCAGATGCATCCCAAAACCCAAAACCTACAAAGAAAAACCAATTAAAATATTCAGTTCATCCTGTGAGCACCAAATACATTTAATTTCACTTATAATAGCAAAATTAGGTCATTGTGAGATGTTCATAAATAAAAATGTGTTCAAATCTATAGTAGTTCAAATCATAGTATTTTATAGTATTCAAACTACTTGTAGTCAAATATTTCATTTCAATATAAATCAGAATCACAAAATTTATTAATACTGAATGTAAATAATTGCTAGCTTTCTCATGATGATTCACAATTACTGTGGGTAAAATATCTTTGATAATTAGCTATAAGGCTGGCCAATAAACTCTGTCTCTATACAACTGTACTTCATTCTAGGTAATGTGTCTTGCTGTAGAAATTTAATCTTCATATTAACCTAAAAACTTATCCTACAATATCTACTATTTTTGTATTGCTAGAAATATAAACTCTTCAACAACATTGCTAAATATTTATTATATTTTTGTTTAAAGCACATTGTATTTTATCTGAGAATTAACAACATATACATAATGAAGGGTAAAGGGTCCATTATAACTCTGGTATAGCTTACACTAAAGATTTAAAAGAATTAAATCAAGCATAGAAGAGGAAGGAGGAATTAAGAACAATCATTTAGTTCTCTTTCATATTTTCAAATGGCAGATTTATATGTTATTTCTTTTTTTTTTTAATTTTTTTTTTATTTAAACACCTTGATTACATACATGATTGTGTTTGGGTTTCAGTCATAAAAGGAACACCACCCATCACCAGTGCAACATTCCCATCACCCAAGTCCCAAATCTCCCTCCTCCCCCCCCCAACCCCCGCCTGTACCCTAAACAGGCTCTACATTTCCCTCATACATTCTCAATATTAGGACAGTTCAAAATGTAGTTATTTCTCTAACTAAACTCATCACTCTTTGTGGTGAGCTTCCTGAGGTGAGCTGGAACTTCCAGCTCTTTTCTCTTTTGTGTCTGAAAATTATTATTACAAGGGTGTCTTTCATTTTTCTTAAAACCCATAGATGAGTGAGACCATTCTGCGTTTTTCTCTCTCTCTCTGACTTATTTCACTCAGCATAATAGATTCCATGTACATCCATGTATAGGAAAATTTCATGACTTCATCTCTCCTGACAGCTGCATAATATTCCATTGTGTATATGTACCACAGTTTCTTTAGCCATTCATCTGTTGAAGGGCATCTTGGTTGTTTCCAGAGTCTTGCTATGGTAAATAGTGCTGCAATGAATATAGGTGTAAGGAAGGGGTTTTTGTATTGTATTTTTGTGTTCCTAGGGTATATTCCTAGGAGTGGTATAGCTGGATCGTATGGGAGCTCGATTTCCAGTTTTTGGAGGAATCTCCATATCGCTTTCCATAAAGGTTGAACTAGACAGCATTCCCACCAGCAGTGGATAAGAGTTCCTTTCTCTCCACATCCCCGCCAACACTGTTTATTCTCATTCTTTGTGATGTGTGCCATTCTCTGGGGTGTGAGGTGGTATCTCATCGTTGTTTTGATTTGCATCTCCCTGATGATTAGTGATGTGGAACATTTTTTCATGTGTCTTTTGGCCATGCGTATTTCTTCTTTGTCAAAGTGTCTGTTCATTTCTTCTCCCCATTTTTTGATGGGGTTAGATGTTTTTTTCTTGTAAAGTTCTGTCAGTGCCTTGTATATTTTGGAGATTAGCCCCTTATCTGATGGGTATTGGGTGAATAGTTTCTCCCACTCAGTGGGTGGCTCTTGTATCCTGGGCACTATTTCCTTTGAGGTGCAGAAGCTTCTCAGCTTAATATATTCCCATCTGTTAATCTCTGCTTTCACTTGCTTGGAGAGTGCAGTTTCCTCCTTGAAGATGCCTGTAATGTCCTGTAGTGTTTTGCCTATGTGCTGTTCTATATATCTTATGGTTTTGGGGCTGATATCGAGGTCTTTAATCCATTTGGATTTTACCTTTGTACATGATGTTAGCTGGGGGTCTAAGTTTAATTTTTTGCAAGTGGCTATCCAATTGTGCCAACACCACTTGTTGAAGAGGCTTTCCCTGCTCCATTTAGGATTTCCTGCTCCTTTATCAAAAATTAGATGGTTGTATCTCTGGGGAACATTTTCTGAGTATTCAAGCCTATTCCACTGATCTGAGGACCTATCCTTATTCCAATACCATGCTGTTTTGATAATTGTTGCTTTGTAGTACAGTTTAAAGTTGGGAAAAGTAATTCCTCCCATATTCTTTTTCCCAATGATTGCTTTAGCTATTCGAGGGTGTTTATTGTTCCAAATGAATTTCAAAGGTGTCTGATCCACTTCTTTGAAGAATGTCATGGGTATCTTTAGAGGGATGGCATTAAATCTGTATAATGCCTTGGGGAGTATTGACATTTTGATGATGTTAATCCTGCCAATCCATGAGCAGGGTATGCGTCTCCATTTCCGTGTGTCCTCTCTTATTTCTTGGAGCAGAGTTTTATAGTTTTCTTTGTATAGGTCCTTCACATATTTAGTCAAGTTGATTCCAAGATATTTGAGTTTGTGTGGTACTATTGTGAATGGGGTTGTTTTCTTAATGTCCATTTCATCCTTATTACTATTGGTATATAGAAAGGCCATTGATTTTTGTGTGTTAATTTTGTAGCCTGCCACCTTGCTATATGAGTCTATTGTTTCTAGAAGCTTTTTGATAGAGTCTTTAGGGTTTTCTAAGTAGAGTATCATGTCATCTGCAAACAGTGAGAGCTTGACTTCTTCCTTTCCTATCTGGATTCCCTTGATATCCTTTTCTTGCCTAATCGCTATAGCAAGTACTTCCAGTGCTATGTTGAATAGGAGTGGTGAGAGAGGACAGCCTTGTCTTGTGCCAGAATTTAGAGGGAAGGCTTTCAGTTTTTCTCCATTGAGGATAATATTTGCCACTGGCGTGTGGTAGATGGCCTTCACTATATTGAGAAAGGTTCCCTCCATTCCCATCTTGCTGAGAGTTTTGATCAAGAATGGGTGTTGGACCTTATCAAATGCTTTCTCTGCATCTATTGATATGATCATGTGGTTTTTATTTTTCTTGTTATTGATGTTGTGTATTATGTTGATAGATTTACGGATGTTAAACCAGCCTTGCATTCCTGGGATGAAACCTACTTGATCGTAGTGGATGATCTTCTTAACGAGGCATTGAATCCTATTTGCCAGGATTTTGTTGAGGATCTTTGCATCTGCATTCATCAGTGATATTGGTCTGTAATTTTCTTTTTTGGTAGCGTCTCTGTCTGGTTTAGGTATCAAGGTGATGTTGGCTTCATAAAAGCTATTTGGGAGTGTTTCTGTTTGTTCAATTTCATGAAAGAGTCTTGCCAAGATTGGCAGTAGTTCCTCTTGGAAAGTTTGATAGAATTCATTAGTGAATCCATCTGGACCTGGGCTTTTGTTTTTCGGCAGACATTTGATTACTGTTTTAATTTCATCAATGGTGATGGGGGTGTTTAGATATGCTACATCCTCTTCCTTCAACCGTGGAAGATTATAAGAGTCCAAGAATTTATCCATTTCTTCCAGGTTCTCATTTTTAGTGGCGTAGAGTTTTTCAAAGTAGTTTCTGATTACCCTTTGAATCTCTGTCATATCAGTAGTGATCTCTCCTTTTTCATTCCTGATACGAGTTATCAAGTTTCTCTCTCTCTCTTTCTTTGTTAGGTTTGCCAGTGGTCTATCAATCTTGTTTATTTTTTCAAAGAACCAACTTCTGCTTTCGTTGATCTTTCGGATTGTTTTTTGAGTTTCCACTTTGTTGATTTCTGCTCTCAGCTTTGTTATTTCCTTCTGTCTTCCTATTCTTGGGTCCTTTTGTTGAGCATTTTCTAGTTCTATTAGCTGTGTCATTAAGCTACTCAGGTAAGCTCCTTCTTCCTTCCTGATGTGTGCTTGCAAAGCTATAAATTTTCCTCTCAGTACTGCTTTTGCTGTGTCCCATAAGTTCTGAGAGTTTGTGTCTTTATTGTCATTTGTTTCCAGGAACCTTTTGATTTCCTCCTTGATTTCATCTCGGACCCACTGGTTATTGAGCATGAGGCTGTTTAACTTCCAGGTATTAAAGTGTTTCTTCTGAGTCCCTTTGGAGTTCACAAATAATTTCAGAGCCTTGTGGTCAGCGAAGGTAGTCTGCAAAATTTCTATCCTCTTGATCTTATGGAGGTATGTTTTATGTGCCAGCATGTAGTCTATCCTGGAGAATGTCCCATGTACATTGGAGAAGAATGTGTATCCAGGTTTCTGGGGATGGAGAGTCCTATATATATCCACTAGGCCTGTTTCTTCCATTTCTCTCCTCAGGTCTAGTATATTCTTGTTGGGTTTCAGTCTGGTTGACCTGTCCAGTGTTGACAAAGCCGTGTTAAGGTCCCCCACAATTATTGTGTTGTTGTTGATATTATTTTTCAGATTTGTCAACAGTTGTATTAAATATTTTGCTGGCCCCTCATTCGGTGCATATATGTTTAGGAGAGTGAATTCTTCCTGCTCTACGTACCCCTTGATTAATATAAAATGTCCGTCTTTGTCCCTTACAACCTTCCTGAGTATAAAGTTTGCATTATCTGATATTAGTATGGCCACTCCAGCTTTTTTATGGGTGTTGTTTGCTTGGATAACTTTTCTCCAGCCTTTTATTTTGAGTCTATGTTTGTTCTGACTATTCAGGTGCGTTTCTTGTAGGCAGCAGAAGGTTGGATTGAGTTTTTTGATCCATTTAGCCACTCTGTGTCTCTTAACTGGTGCATTTAGTCCATTGACGTTGAGAGAAAGAATTGTCCTGGGATTTAACGCCATCTTTATTTCAAAATTTGGTGTGTCTTTTGGGTAGTCTTGTCTTAGATTAGGTCTTTCAGTTTTTCTCTTAAGACTGGTTTTGTGTCTGTGAAGTTTCTGAGCTGTTTTTTGTCTGTGAAACCATGTATTCTTCCATCAAACCGGAAAGTGAGTTTTGCTGGGTATAGTATTCTGGGTGAAGCATTCATTTCATTCAGTCTTGTCACAATATCCCACCACTGCTTTCTGGCATTGAGCGTTTCTGGTGACAGGTCTGCTGTAAATCTCAGGGAAGCTTGCTTGAACATGATTTCCCCTTTTGATCTTGCTGTTTTCAGAATTCTCTCTCTATCTGTGGGATTTGTCATTGTGACTAGGATGTGTCGTGGGGTGGTTTTTCTGGGGTCTCTTTTGGTTGGTACTCTTCGGGCATGCAGGATTTGATCACATATATTCTTTAGCTCTGGAAGTTTCTCTTTAATGATGTTCTTGACCATTGATTCTTCCTGGAAATTTTCTTCCTGGGTCTCTGGGACTCCAATGATTCTTAAGTTGTTTCTGTTGATCTTATCATAGACTTCTATTTTCGTCTGTTCCCATTCTTTGACTAATTTTTCCATTGTCTGCTCATTTGCTTTAAGTTTTTTGTCCAATCTCTCCTGCTGTATGGAATTGTTATGTATCTCATCTTCCACAGCACCAAGTCTATTCTCAGCTTCTGATACCCTGTCCCAGAGCTTATCCATTTTGTCATTCACTTCGTTTACTGACTTTTTCAGTCCTGTTAGTTGACATGTTATTTCAGTTTGGAGTTTTGTCATTTCTGCCTTCATATTTTCTTGGTTCTTATTAGTGTTCTGTTCAACTCGATCCATGGTTTCTTGGAGTCTGTTGAGCACCTTCCATATTGCTAGTCTAAAGTCCTTATCTGAGAGGTTGATTAGTTGTTCAGTCATTATCTGGTCCTCAGAATTGTCATCTTCATTCTCTATGTCTGATGCTGGCCTGCGTTGTTTCCCCATTGTCACACTTGTATTGTGGGTTTTTCTACGTGTTGTAGTGGTATTCATTGTCTATATGATGTAGGCAGCACACTCCTCTGGCTCCTCCCTTTCTGGATGGGCTGACTTGCCTCTAAGGGAGGGGAGTCCTCCGTGGATGAAGCCTCACACTGGGACAAATCTTAGGCCCGAGCATGCAACAGAGAAGACAGTCCAGAGAGAAATGTTTGCTTCTGTGATATAGCGCCGTTCTTAGTGTGATTTTTCCTTCTTGTTGCAATGGAGTTCTTTCCTTAGAAAGAGGCTCCTCTGAGCCTCTTTTTGCCCCACTCGCAAGAGTTTCACGCAAGAGGACAGTAGACAGACATAGACAGGTCACACTCACAGTCTTTCACAGCTGAGCCCCACTGGGCCGGTGTACTTTTGCGGATTTTCCCCGCCTGGTGTCACACACAGGGAGCCAGCTTTTGCAAAGGTTAGCCGGTTTTTATGCTCTGAAGTCCCTCCCTTATATGTTATTTCTAAAGAAGGTAAATCAATGTGTTTTATGTATCTACACAGAGAGATTATGATCTGCTCTGCTTCTCTGGTTTTGACAATAGATTGTGCCATGTTTATTGTAGTTCCTAAATTCTGAGTCCTTATGAGTTTATTTTTTTCAATAATATCTTTATTTAAGCACCATAATTACAAACATGTCTGAACTTGGGTTTCAGTACCTTATGAGTTTTAAAGTTTAAGATAAATGAAAATAAATCACCTTAAAGAAAGAAAATGTTTGTATATATTTTTTTCTATCAATAGACTAACTACCCTATCCCCAGTTTTTATACGATAGAGGGAACATGCCAAAAACTGTAATGGTATAATATCTTTACAATTTCTTGAATTACAAAAAGACAAATTTGTACGCTTTATTACTAGCAAGGTGATATTTAAAAGGCTTACATCTATATCTTATGAACTTTCCTAATAAAAAGGCATAATCTATGTTTGCAGGTATTGAGCATCTTTTATCAGTTGACTTTTAGGAATTACTAAAATGTGTTTTCTATTTTATTTTTAAATAATTTTAAGTTGCCAAGACATTGTTTATTTTATTTACTTCTATTTTTTATTAATATATTTATTCAAACACCGTGTTTACAAACATATTTGTGTTGGTTTCAATCATAAAAAAGTACATCTCCCTTCACCAGTGCAACCTTCCTACCATCAATGACCCCCATCTTACTCCTCCCCCACCCTGTGTCTTTGAGACCCTGTCTTCAAGACAGGCATTCAATTTCTCTCAGTCACTACCATTGTCATGATAGTTGTTGGTGTAATAATTTATCTAATTGCACTCACCAATCTTTGTGGTAAGCTTCATATCATGAGTTGGTCCTTTCAAACCTCATCTCTATTGTCTCTGGGTATTATTATTATACCATTTTTTATTTTTCTTAAATCCCACAGATGAGTAAGGCTATTCTGTTTATCTCTTCTCCCTCTGACTCATTTCACTCAGCATAATAGTTTTCATGTCCATCCATGTAAAGGAAAATTTCATGACTTCATTTATTCTGATGGCTGCATAGTATTCCACTGTGTATATGTGCCACAGTTTCTTTTGCCACTCATCAGTTGTTGGGCATCACATTCCCATTTACAAAAGTGCCACAGAAACAAAAAATACCTTGGAGTCAACTAAAATGTGAAGGAATTCCTCTAAGGATACCATGACATTCTTCAAAGATTTGGATCAAACACTCCTGAAATTCATTTGGAACAATAAGCACTCACAAATAACTAAAGCAATTCTTAGAAAAAAGAAGATGAAAGGCATCACTTTCCCCATCTTTAAATTGTACAACAAAGCAATAGTCATTAAAACAACATTTGGTATTGGAATAATGACAGACTCTCAGATCAATGGATTAGACTTGAGTATTCAGAGAAAATGTTCCCCAGACATACAATCAATTAATCCTTGATAGAAAATCAAGAGACACAAAATGGAGCAAGGAAAGCCTCTTCAACAAGTAGTGTTGAGACAACTGGTCAGCCACATGCAAAAAAGCAAACTTGGACCTTATCTAACACCAGGCACAAAGGTCAAATACAAATGAATATAACACCTTGATATCAGACTTGGAACCATAGAATAGAAGAATACGTGGGGTAATCACTACATGACACTGTGACTAAAGGCATCTTCAAGGAGGAAACAGCACATTCCAAACAAGTGGAAGCAGAGATAAACAAATAAAACTACATTAAACTGAGAAGCTCCTGTACTTCAAGGAAAATAGTGACTAGCAGTAAACACTGAAAAGAAGATTCAGGGTACCCTAAAATAAAATAATTCAAAATTACTGTTGTGTTTATACATGTATAACTATGTATATCTAAGCTTTGAGAGACAAAAACTGAGGAAGGAGATTGTGCATTATTGCATCGCAATTATAAATGCCACTCATCATAGGAAATGCAATTAAAAACAAAATTAAATTTAGTGTACGCTGGTTTGAGATTATATCACGTTTGGGATTATATCATTGATAGAATTCCACAAACTCTGTATGAATAATGAACATTTTTATTCTGTCATGGAATTATTAGGTTTGATAGTGAAAACATAGGGGTCTTTTTGGGAAAATAATTACAATAACCAGAAAATAATTAAATTATCAGTATTCATTTCTCTTATAACTGTAGTCTCTTCAAAAGTGTTCATAAATCAATGTAAGACTATGATATCAACTTGATTTGTACTTATTGATAAATTTACTTTGTACTTTTTTGGGGGCACACCCTGTGACATGCAGAGATTACTCGTGGCTACACAGAAATCGCTCATGTCTTGGGTGACCATATGGGACGCCAGGGATTGAACCCAGGATTTTCATGGGTAGGCTGCATGCAAGGCAAACGTCCTACCATTGTGCTATTACTCCAGCCCTGATAATATTTATGCTTGATCAATTTTCTATCAAATAACCTTAAATAAAAAGTCTTTATGCCACTGACTATTTTGGAGGTAACTATTAACAAGGATGTTTATGTCCCAAAATTAAAATAATATAAAATCCCTATATTTTTTATTATATTAATTATTAATTGTATTAAGAATTGAAATAATTTTCTAGATAATGATGAACTGTTCTTAATATTATTTACATGCAAAACATTTATTAATATCAGTTCATATAAGCTGAATTATAATACAGCTATTTTTAAAATCTATAACGTATACAGCAAGTTGACATACTGAAAAGAACATAAAGTATAATTTTGTGCTTCTGTCAACTCATTTTTACCTTCCTCCCAATAAATTTAAAAAACTGTTTTAGTTTTTCAATTGTCTGTGCTTCTGAATAAAGATTTTTAGAACGATCATATTCATAAGCCCTACTTTTTTATTTTGCATTCATTTACCTGCCCCAAGGCGTGCACAATTTGCAGCTAGTTTAAACAAAGCATGATTCAGTTAAAGCTCAGCTACATTATTCTGAAATTCACGCTTCAGTGAATTTGTGGTTATTGATTTATCAAAATAGTATTTTTTAATTATGAGCCATTTACTATGCTCTTGCTACCATCTTTTTTGTTTTGCATTTTCTATATATTCTGCTCCCTCTCTTTTGACATTCCCCAGGATGTTCTTAATGAATCTATGAATAGTCATAAACATTTACAAGTTGAGTGAACTATTATGGTACTTGGAAAAAGCATGTTTTGGGGGCATGTTTGTTTTTAGTTATCCTCCTTTTGATGTTCATTGTGTTTATTGTTCTTGTTGATTAAGTCTTAAAAATAAATATGTATATATTGTGTACTCATAGTTTAAAAAGATAATTAGATTCAAAGATCTTTTCCCTTGAATTGGACTTACATTGCTTTGGAATTGCCTTGATTTGCAAATAGAGTGCTAACTAAATTGAATTATATAGATAAAGGATTCTGTTTTACATTAACTGATAATATTAACAATAGGTAATTATTGACTTGCCCAATAGTTTAATCACATCAATACAAAAATATTCATTCTGCATTTTGTCCTCTATCTTCTCCTTCAGTCATCAGATTTGAATTCTGGACATGTAGAGCAGGGCAAAACGATCATTGTTAGATGATTTAACACTCTTTGATGAACTTTTTTTGTAGTGTACATTCTTCAGGTTCTTCTTATAATTTTATCATAAATGAAGATATCCACAACAGACTGGATTAGAATTATACCAAGACAGAAGAGTTCAATAAATGTTTTCTAAGAAACTAGTAACTTCTGTCACTGTAATTTGATGTTAACCATTATTTAGCTTGTGTTCTAAAAAAACACCTTGCCATAACCTTGCAAAGATAGAACCCTACATATTTACCTAGTTATATATTTGTAAAGTTTATCTTATTAAATTGTCATTACTATGCTTACTGTGAAAAAATGAGTATTTCACTTCTGCATTTTCTCCAAAGATATAGAAAATATATGGAATTTTCATATTGATTTGATATCAATTTTGTTCATCTCAATTTATTATATTAGAGGCTGAGAGATAGCACAGTGGTAGGGCTTTTGCATTGCATGTGGCCGACCTGGGATGGACCCAGGTTCGATTCCTGGCATCGCATATGTCCCCCGAGCCTGTCTGGAGCAATTTTTGAGGACACAGCCAGGAATGACCCCTGAGTGCCTCTGAGTGTGACCCCCCACTATTTTGTTAAATTAGTCATATTTTCCTGTTATTGCAAGTAATAAAATCCCTTTCATGATAAGTCTGTATTCAAATAATTGCAGGGAGAATTAGAATGTCCTGAAAAACTTTGGGATGAGAAACACTGTATTTGTTGTCACTATAGTTTCTGTTTTTACACCTCTGTATTGTCTCTACTTCTATTAATCATGTTTTCTCAGTCCCTCCTACAACAGTGGATGTCTTCCATTTTTATTACTCCTGTTTCATGTATTTAACCAATAAAGGCATTCTTTGATGCTGTCAACCTGTAAAATTAGCACCCTAGCTGTCTATGCTTAAGTCATATTTCAACTTCTGATTAAAGCATCATAAACAAAGCAAAGGCTATTGTAGTATGTTCTGTGTAGGCAGATGTCAAATTTCTATGGTCAGAAAATAGGCTCTGTTGCAGAAAATGAAGTGAATTAGCATAGCCAAGACAGTGACATTATTTAACTAGTCTATTATTTTTTAATAGATAGATGGCTAGCTAGTATTGACCATTTTATTACAAATAAGCTTCATTTAGCTCAGCATAAAACTCCTGTTTAATTGACACCACATTGACATGGTGATTACAAAAATCAACAAATAAAATTAATAAAAAAACAAGGAAGTATTAAGACTTTGATGCTCCATATGCTAAAATTGGAACAAAGAATATTGACATGAACCCTGTACAAGGAAGACATGAAAATTCTGATTTTTTAAAATTAAATAGCTATTATATAGTTAAAAATTTGTCAATGTTTGAGTTTTATTCATACAATTTAGCACCACCCACCCCTTCACCAATGTTTATTTACTCCTACCAACATCAATTTCCCACTTCCCTCCTGTTCGCCTTCTGATCCCCCAAATTAGTCTGTTTCTATGACAGACAGGTCACGTCCCTCTCCTCCCTCTTTTAAGGCATCAGCTGTGGCTTACAAGACTGTTACTGAAGGGTATCATGAATATCACCAAACCATTTTTCAGACCCTATTCTTGTCCAGAATTATTATTTTAACTACTATTCATAGTGGTCCCTTCCTTTTCCTAACTATTCATTTTTATTGTTTTTGGGTATTATTCTAATATTATTCTCATATTTTTTTTATCATACAAATGAGTGTAATCATTGTTTGTCCCTCTCCCTCTGACTAATTTCATTTAGTTTGTTACTCTCCATCCCTACCTATTTATAAACAAATTTCATTATTTTTTTCTAGTGACTACATAGTATTTATGTGGATGAAACAGGTTTTTTTTATACATTCACCTGTTCTTGGGCACTTGGGTTGTTTTGAGATTCTGGCTGTTGTGAATAGTACTGCAATATATATAAGTATGCAGATACCTTTTCTGCATTATGTTTTGGGCCATCTAGGATATGTTTTCAGGAGCAGCATGGCTTGATAGAAGCTCAATTTTTAGTTTTTTGAGTAATGTTCATTTTTGTTTTCCCAAAAGATTGGACCATTAAACATTCCCATCAGCATTGAATGAGAATCCTTTTCTCTTTTTATCTGCCCTAACACTTTTTTTTTTTAATACTTTTTGGTTTGTGTCAATCTCTGTGGTATGAGATGATATCTATTGTTGTTTTGATCTGCATCTCCCTGTTTTTGATGTGGAACATTTTTTTCATGTGCCTTTTGACCATCTTTATTTTTATTTGAGGGTGTTCCCATTAATTGCTTATTTTAATTTTTTGATGTTCTTGGACATTTTTTTTCTTAAGCTCTACTAATGCAACATATATCTGAGATATTAACCCCTATTAAATGGATATTAGGTAAATAATTTCTCCCATTTCATTGGCAGTCTTTGTACCCTGGATATTGTTTCCATTATGTTGCAGAAAATTTTTTAATTTAATGTAGTTCAATTTGTTTATATTTGCTTCGCTTGCTTTGTCAGTATTCATTCTTGCAGAAGTCATTAACCTCAATATATGGAAAGTTCTTCCAAATGCTTTCGTCTATGTACCTTTAGTTTCAGGGTCTGATATCAAGATCTTTAATCTATTTTGATTTAAATTTTGTGCAGTGCATTAGGAAGATATCTGAGGGTTTTTATTGTGTGTATATGCGATAGTTGATGAATTTACCCAACACCACTTTCTGAAAAGTCTTTTTTTACTCCACTTCATATTGTTTGCTCCTTTATCATTTTTTTTTTTTTTTGGTTTTGGGGCCAAACTTGGCAGTGATCATGGGTATTTTCCCATAGAAATTTAAGGAGTGTTTGTTTGAGATTTTCTTTGAAACACATTAGGGTATCCATTTAGGGGATGTATTGAATTTGTACAATATCTTGGGGAGTATTGGTATTTTAATTATGTAAATTCCCCCAATTCATGAGCATTTTTCAATCCTGGAAAGCTCAAGAGATGCAAAATGGATCAAGGAAAGGCCCTTCAACAAGTGATTTTTGGGACAACTGGTGAGCCACATGCCAAAAAGAAAACACAGACTTTCAACTAACACCATGCACAAAGGTCAAATCTAAATAGATTAATGACTTTGATACCCAACCCAGAACTATATGGTATATAGAACAACATGTAGGTAAAAAAAAGCTCCATAACATTGAGACTAAAGGCATCTTGAAGGAGGAAACACCACTCTCGGAACAAGTGGATGCAAAAATAAACAGATAGGACTATACTAAGCTAAAAAAAAAAACTTCTGCTCTTCAAAAGAAATAGTGATTAAGATACAAAGGCCATCCACAGAATGGGAGAAATTATTCACATAATACCCATAAGATAAGGGGCTAATATCTAAGATATACAAGTTACTGACAGAACAAGAAAAAGTACATCTAACCCATCAAAAATGAGAAGAAATTTACAGTTTCTCAAAGAAATACATATGGCCAAAAAGTTCATGAAAAATGCTCCATATCACTAATTTACAGGATATTCAAATCAAAAGAACAATGAGTTACCATTTCATGCCACAGAGAATGACACACATCACAAAGAACAAGAACAATTAGTTCTGGCAAGGATGTGGGGAGAAAGGAACTCTCATTCACTGCTGGTGAGAATGCAGTCTAGTCTAACCTATGTGGAAAACAATATGGTGATTCATTAAAAATCTGGAAATTGAGCTCCCATATGATCCAGGGATCCACTTCTAGGGATATGCCCTAGGAACACAAAAATACAATGCAAAAATGCCTTCTTCACACCTATCTTCATTGCAGTGCTATTTAAATAGCTAGGCTCTGGAAACAACCAAGATGCCCTTCAACAAATGAATGGCTAAAGAAACTGTGGTATATGTATACACTGAAATATTATGCAGCCATCAGAAGAGATGAAGTCATAAAAGTTTCCTATACCTGAATGGTCATGGAAACTATTATGATGAGTGAAATAAGTTAGAAGAGAAAAATAAAAGACATTATTATAATAATGCCCCGAGTCAATAGAGATGAGGCTTTAAGGACCAGCTCATGATATGAAACTTACCATAAAGAGTAGTGAATGCAGTTAAAATAATAACTACACTCATAACTATCATGACAATGTTAATGAGTGAGATAAGTAGAATTCCTGTCTCAAATACAGGCGGGGGGTATGAGAAGGAAAATGAGGGATATTGGTGATGAAAATATTGCATTGGTGATTGTGAGATTTTCTTTTTATAACTGAAATCCAACTATACTCATGTTTGTAATCAAGGTACTTAAACAAAAAATATTTTAAAAACATTTCCTTAATAAAATTTTATCTAATTGATCTATCAAGAGGCTAGAGAGATAAATATTAACCCCCTACTACTAATTATTTTATATCAATATCTTTCTTCAATCATTAGCAGTTATTTTGTGTATTTTGTTGGCCCACATTATTTGTATATATGTTTAAGAGAGTGAGCTCTTTGTGGGATACATGTTTCTTGATCATCAATAGATGAACTTCTCTGTTTCTTAAAAATTTTTGTGAACCTGAAGTTTATGTCAATTGATACTAGTAAGGCTATCTCAGCCTTTTTGTCTAGCTTGTTTCATGAAGAATTATCGTTCAACCTTTGACTTTGGGTCTGTTTATTCTGACTGTTCAAAAATTGTTTTTACAAGGAGCAGTATGTTATATTCAATTTTTTAATAATCTGTGCCATTTTGTTTCTCATAATTGATGCATTTATTCCATTGACATCAAGAGAGAATATTTCCATTGAGTATTGTGCTGTTGTTCCATAGACTTGGTGTTTATTAAATTTATTTTGCCTTAAAGTAGCCCTTTTGTAAGGTGGTTTGAGTCTCTTCACTGGTGCAAACCCAAAATGAAGCAAAGAAACCCAAATAGAAGACCAGAAGGCTAAACGAGTATTAGGATAATTTGATATTTAAAGATACTTCCAGAATTGGCATTCATTGACTCATTTATATCAATAGCCTGTCTAGGAATTTTAGGTAAGTAGATGTTTTTGAATGTTTTATCAAAATAACTTATCTTTGTAAATTTTTATAACAAACACAAATAAAAATATAGTATGAGTATAAATGACTATTTACAAAGTTGAATATTGTCTGAGCTTTTAATAAATCCACTTGATGCATTGTCAGGCAGACAGAAAGACCAATGGAGAAGTTACATTTTTCCAGATGTTAAAGATTTGTAAACAGGTTAAAAGAACAGCATAATTTGCTCTGAATATCTTTGCCAACAAGATTGCTAAAGCTAAAGAAAAAAGAGAAATAGAATACCTAAGCAACCCAGGGGATTTTCCAGTAAGAGGATATGAAAAATGTTTCCTGGTACAGATAGCTACATGGGATAAACCTGGTTTTATGTTTCTATTTACATATTAATTGTAATTCAACGATAGCATAATTAGAAAGACTCAATACAAGGTTGTATAAAAACACCAGTTGCATAAACAATAAGTATTGGGATTTTGAGGATTGATACAAAGTTTAGTTAAAATGCTGTCACAGTTCTTGTCTCTTGATTTTATTCATGCATAGTATCCATTTTAATGATTGATATATTATTTCTCATAAATTGAAATGAAGTTACTTATGGCAATATTTCTCTCATTCTCTTATCATTTTACAAAGATAACTTTTATTAAGGGCTTTAGACATCCCTGTTAGTTTTTTAAGGTAACAGAATAAGCATAATCTTTACCATAAGAAGTTGAAAACTATTTGTTTTATTCCTGGAAATTAGAACAGTATATTAAACTAATATGCTGTATTCTATGAAGGCTCACAAAGAAAAAATTAAAGGTTTTAGACTTTAAAGTATTAAACAATTAACAATTCTAAAATTTGAATGAACATATATAAACTACTCATTTTTCAAAATTAGGTTTATATTTACCATTCCAAATTCTTATTAAGAATATTTTTTTTTGTTTTGTTTTTTGTTTTGGGGCCACACCCGGTAATGCTCAGGGGTTAATCCTGGCTATGCGCTCAGAAGTTGCTCCTGGCTTGGGGGACCATATGGGACACCGGGGGATAGAACCACGGTCCGTCCAAGGCTAGCACAGGCAAGGCAGGCACCTTACCTCTTGCGCCACCGCCCGGCCCCATTAAGAATATTTTTGCCTGTGCATTCTTTAACTGTATATTGAAAAAAGATTTTTGTCTTAAATGATAGTATTTTTGGTCTATGGTACAGATAGTAATGTGCTTGTCTTGCACATAGCAGACTATTTCATTCCTATTACCACATATAATTCCTTGAGTACAACTAAGTGTTCCTCCTGTACACAAAAAGCTAGTATTAGTCCCTGAGCACTGGTGGGTATAGCCATATGTATTTTAAATACCCAACTAGCAATATGTATTTTAAATATTAGGTTATATAACTTGCTAAGCACAAATACTATAGAAATCTCAATACAAGATAATATATTTACTATGAAAAATATTAGCACTAACAATATGGCCATGTTGTCATTCTTTTGTTTTGCTTTTGGTTTTGGGGGTCTCACCCAGGGTGCTCAGGGGTTACTTCTGAATATGTGCTCAGAAATTATTCCTGACACACTCAGGGACCATACACCTGGGATGCCAGGGATGGAACCAGGGTCATCTGCCCCCATCTTGTATCTCTTTCCCACTTTGTAAAATTATTATTTCATTGATTTGAAGCACACTGATGACAAGAAACCTAAAACATTTTCTGTCCTGGGCATTAAAAGTATTGTAAGGACATCAAAAAAGAGCAAGAAAAATCAGTGCTGATGGGATGTTGGGAGAAATGAACTCTTATTCACTGCTGATGGAAATGCCGTCTAGTACAGCCCTTATGGACAACAATATGGAGGTTCCTCAAAAAACTAGAAATAGTGCTCTCATATGATCCAGCTTTACTATTCCTAGGGATATACCCAAAAATAGAATACAAAAATCCCATCCTCACACCTATCTTCATTGCAGTGCTATTTACAATAGCCAGACTCTGGAAACAATCAAGATGCCCTTCAACAGATGAATGGCTAAAAAAACTGTGATACATATACACAATGGAATATTATGCAGCCATTAGGAGAGATGAAGACATGAACATTTCCTATACATGAATGTACATGGAATTTATTATGCTAAGTGAAATAAATCAGAGGGAGAGAGACACAATATTCTAACTCATCTATGGGTTTTAAAAAAGATAAAAGATATTATTGAAATAATACCCAGAGATGAAGACTGGAAGGACAGGCTCATGATATGTTTGTGGTGAGTGTAGTTAGAAAAATAACTATACTGAGAACTATTATAACAATGTCAATGAGTGAGGGAAGTAGAAAGCCTGTTTTAAATACAGGTGGTGGGGAGGAGGGAGTTGAGGGCATTGGTGATGGGAATGTTGCACTGGTAAAGGGGGGTATTCTTTGTATGACTGAAATCAAACTACAATCATGTTTGTAATCATGATGTTTAAATAAAGACACTATTTAAAACAAACAAACAAACAAACAAACAAATAAATAAACGTAGTGTAAGTGCACAGGGTTAGGATTTGCCTTTCACGCAGATGATTCAGGAAGAATGGTAGTTTGAATCCCGGCATCCCGCATGGTCCCCCAATCATGCTAGGAGCAATTTCTGAGCGCAGAAACAGGATTAACCCTGAGTGCCACAGGGTGTGACCCAAAAACAAACAAACAAACAAACAAAGTAGTGTAAGGGAGCTATATTTATAGCACATCTTGTAGGTCAATTACCTTGCATGTGTCCGACCTTGGTTCGACCCCCTGTATCCCATATTTATGGTCCCTGAGCTTGCCAGGAGTAATTTCTGAGCACACAACCACGAGTAACTAACCATTGAGTGCTGCTGAGAGACCCCAAATCAAAAACAAACGAACAAATAAACTGAAGTATTATAATACTCCTCAAAATATATCATCAATGTTCACCACTTTATAAAAAATGCCAACACTATCTCTGACAACCACAAATATGCTGTTTTTTGTTTTGTAAGATTCTATATATAAGGGCTGAAGCGGTAATGCAAGGGATAAGGTGTCTGCCTTGCCCATGTTAGCCTAAGACGAACTGCAGTTCTATCCCCCTGCGTCCCATATGGTCCCCCATGCCAGGAGAGATTTCTGTGTGCATAGCCAGGTATAACTCCTGAGCTTCACTGGGTATCGCCCAAAAGAAAAAAAAAAAAGATTCTGTTTATAAGTGAATTTACAATATTTTACTTTCTCTTTACAGCTTTTTTTACATATCCCAATGCCCTTCACAATTATTTTTGCTGTCCAAGAATCTGGATATTTTTTATTAATGAACAAATAATATATCAGTGTAGTTATAATTGTATGATTTATTAGTTATGACACAGGTAAGAATGTAAAAGTAAAATAAATATCATTTATTGCTAATTTAAAATTAACATTAATGAATTAATCCTAGATTCTTTCTAAGGGAAAAGAGCTTGATTTTTGGAGCTACTCCTGGCTTTGTACATTTAGGGATCTCTCATAGTCAGACTTGGGGGAAAATATGTGGTGCTGGGAATTAAACCCAGGTTGACCACATGCAAGATAATTACCATATCCATTTTACTATCTTCCTGTCTCAATTATAGGATTTTTTAATAGAAAACTTGTCAACTTGCTATTCTCAAGAAACCTAAAAATGATAAAATGTGTCCCATTTCCTAAATCCTCTGTGGGTAAATAAATAGAAACAAAACACAAAATTATTTATCTATGACATGAAAATTTTAATATTATACATATGTAATGCTATTAGAACTTCCATTTTAACTTTAAGATCATTTATATTTAACTCTTAGAAGTTTTATTATTAGTTTAAACTAATTGCAAAAAACTTATAGAATTAGTATTTCTACCTTTGCTACTCAGTGATATCCTTGTAGTGTTTCAGTTAAAATACAACTGAATATCCTGTGCTAAATTAGAATCAGATTTAACCTTTATACTATTCAGGGTATTGAGGGTAAGACAATTGTCTTCATGTAATTAGCATGGGTTTGATCCTCCCTACATAATTCCTCAAAACTCTGCCAGCAGAGATCCTGAAACTAGAAGTAAACAATGACTATAACATGTATGTTCTCCTCCCCACCAAAAATATAAAAAAGATTTTTTAATCTTAAGATCAGATAGTACAGAGGTAATGCACTTAGCTATAGCAGACAATCCCCAGAACCAGCTAAGGTCCCCTGACCATGACCAGAGGTTACTTCTGTGTGCAGAGTCAGAAATAGCCCCTGACCATCATTCATTTTTAATACCCACAAAATTAATTAAATCTCAGACTATCAATGAATAATAATTTGACACAATTCATACCATATATTTAGGGATATAATAGATTCTATCTCATTTGAAATGCAGATTTAATTGGGAGCCCATAATTAATCTGCTAAGACTAGTAACCCTAAATGCTCCAACTAACAGAATTAATGTCACCTGTCATGTTTACACTGTGAGCAATGTAAAACCTTTAGATCCATCTTTCACATAATGAAACACAAAAGTGCATGTCTGTTTCTCAGTTCAGCTTCACCTATAGAAAACTTGGTCATTCAAAAATAAAGCTGATAATAAATTTTCCTTTGATAATTAGAGCACTTAGTTTGCAGTTGACCACCCCCAAATGTGAAGAAAGAAGTGAATTCAGATGCTTATCTGGTTACCTGGAGGAATACAGTGATAGAAATTCTTAATGACTGTTCACAATTGCTGGGAGCATAAGTGTGAGAAAAAGGTGGTAGCAATCTTTTCCTTCTTTTTTTTTTTTGGGGGGGGGTTTGGGTCACACCTGGCGGTGCTCAGGGATTACTCCTGGCTATCTGCTCAGAAATAGCTCCTGGCAGGCACGGGGGACCATATGCGACACTGGGATTCGAACCAATCACCTTTGGTCCTGGATAGGCTGCTTGCAAGGCAAACACAGCTGTGGTATCTCTCCGGGCCCAGGTGGTAGCAATCTTACAGTAACCCTGTGCTTTTGTAGGTTTTGCTCATATGGAATCCTCTAGGTTTTGTGGTGTAAACCCAAAGCTACCCCTACTGGTTTCTTTAAGGAGAAGAAAAACATTTATAATATATGTCTAGTAACACAAAACTTAATAAAAAGCCAACATTCTGGGATCAACTAATTTACCAACTCATCACCCCACATAAGAGTAGGGAAATTTCTCGAAGTTCAGCCAAGTCTAAACTTTCTTTCTAATTTCAATGAAATGACTCCAAGGAATACCTTTAAGGGTCATAGCTCAGAAAAAAGACCAATGTTGCTATTGAACATAGGTTTAATACCAGTAAGTGCCCCATTTCCCTTATCTTAGCACCATACTTAACAGGCTCCAGTTTAGTAACAATTTATGCATAAAATACCTGCCTCACAAAAATCTATAACTGGGGAGTTTCTGAAGAAGTTCCAAAACAGTAGAGGAAAATGATATACTAGAGAATATGAAGTTTCAGGCATACCTGTAGGAAACAGTAAACACAGATCAATTTGTAGATAAAGTAACACAATTCCAGTAACACTACCACGCAGTAGCTCAGTGATGGGGCATTTGCCTTACAAGCGGCTGACCAAGGTCAGACCGCGGTTCAATCCCCCAGCGTCCCATGTGGTTGCTCAAGCCAGGAGCAATTTCTAAGCGCAGAGCCAGGAGTAATCCCTGAGTGTCACAAAAACAAAATGCTTTTTTCACCTCCTATCATCTAATATATTATGTCAAGTTTTAACATATATATATATATATTTAGATATATATATATTTTTTTTTAAAGATAAAATTTCGATACTAGCAAACAAGAAAAAAAAACATTCTCAAGAAAAAGAACAGGATCCAGAGTGAGACTCAGAAATAATAATCGTTTTTATAATTACTGAACCATATAAAATATCTATGATTACTATGTCAAACGTGGGTTTGAAGAAAAGGGAGAGATAGACTACTTTGAAAAAATAGCTGAGAAATGTAAGTAGAAAGATGAAAATTCTAAGGAGGAATTTAAAGGAAATGCAAAAATATTAAGCATTACAAATAGAAAGTTTGAATACTTAAGGAATCTGAAAACCAGTGGAAACTAAGTTCACAAGAAAACTTCACAAAGATACAATCAAGTATATCACTGTCTATAATGCAAATCCAATTGGGACTAGATTTTTATTCTGAGTCAGGAAACTAGAACTCATTGGATATTTTTCATGGTTTACAAGAGAAATTTATATATATATATTGTATATATATACAGATATATACATGTATATACACATATATACATACATAAAATTCTTTCTAAATGATACACAAGAATATCTGACTTCATTCTAAGTATAAATACTGCAATCTAAAGATCTCTTGTACAGATACTACTGATATTAATGAAACAGTGATTGGAATAGTCATATGTATAGAGGATGTTCCTGTTTGTACAAAATGTAAGGAAAATGAGTTGGGTTAAAAGCACTACTGAAAACTTTTTATTTCTAATTCTTGGATTATGAGAGTATTATAAAGATCTAATGTTCTAACTACAAAGAAAACATCTAAAATGATATTAATATCTAGAAAATAGAAGGTAAATCAAATCTGGTCTGACAGTTTTATTCTCCCCTTCTCATTAGCATCACTCTTTGACAGTGCCTTCAAAGTTAAAAAGTTGAAATTCAGAATTAAAATCAGTCCTTATAACAAAACTCTGAATTTAGAAGTTAAGGATCATCATCTCCAATTTTTCAACTAAAGAAAACTAAAACTTAAAACTTTGAGAGGTAATGTAACTTATTTTAGGTCATATGACTAACCAAAATCGCCTGCAATAGCATTTAAATTAAGCTTCATAAATTAGAAAGTGAACAAATAAATTAGGGCATAAATTTGTTGATTCAAAGTGCGTTTAAATGTAAACAGAAATATCTACTGAAGAGTTTAAAATATATCCAATAAAAGTCAAATCTTTGCATGTTTGAAAATAATAATTTGTTTTTCTGATAGAAGAGCAGTGCCTTATATTTTCATCATAATTTCTGATAAGTGGGGAAAAGAAATAGATTCCTTTGAAAATCAAATAGTTATAAGCTAAAAGAGAAAAAATGAAGTTTTTTTTTAAGCTATAACCATCTAGAAGTTATTGTGCAAGAAGTGTATTTTACATTGAGGCAATCTTCTTAGGAAATGTTACAATAAACCCAATTTTCTTGTAGAAGAATCTTTACTGTTTTAAATCTCATTTTCTTTTATTTTTCTAGATTTTTTTTTTGTAATATAGCTCAGGAGATTGGTGACAAAAACAACATAATGAATTTTCAGACTGCATAATTTATGACTTCATACACATAGCAACAGTTTTAACCTCCACTCGTATTTACATTTGCCCTCTATTTTCCAGATTCAAATGGTCTTTCTAAGGAGATTGGTTTCATGCAGAGACAGGATAGTAATCAGAAATTTCTATCTTACTCACAATAAATCAGAGTGATTTCTGTCCACATTTGCAACCACCATTGAAACAAAATGCACCCCTGACGGGGGGACACATGTGGGCTATTAGCTGCTTGAGTTTTGATTTCCAATAAAGATAACTTTTCAATATATTCTATGCTTCCAAAATAGGGGTGTGGTTTCCCGACGCATTAACACAATTTGGCTAACAGCTGAAGTCCTTACCAGTTCATAAGTCCCATAATTATGGCAAATGTTTTTGATGCAAAAAGGGAAAATAATAAAAATGTAAACAGAGAGGCCTATATTGTTTTGACATTTTAAAGAGTAAATTCAAAACATAAATGCCTTTTAAAATTATACTTTCTGCAATCAATCACCTTAAATAGATTGGAGGGATATGAGGGGATCACAACAGAAATGCTATCAACAATGGCAAAATACGAATAAATTATTTGAAAATTTGAGTCGGAAGAAATTGACATTCAAAAGACCGAGGCAGCCCAGACAGTCTATTACCTATGTAACCACATAACTGACTCAGATCCAACTGCCTGAATCATTGCTGGCCTAGGAGCTTTAGCTAAGAACTATCTGCAGCAACTAGGCATCTGGTTATCACAATAGCTAGAATGAGGATGAGATAATTTACAAGGAAACCTAAAAGGATGGAGATATTTGCTTTTCCAGAGAGAACATTTGTATGAATTGTTGTGCCTAAGTGAATAGGAATTGTTCATATTGAGTATGAATTGTTGTACCTAAGTAGGACACATTCCCTGGAGTACAGTGGGGAATTAGTCATTCCATCTTTAAGTCTTCAATTAAAATTCTGATTTGCTCAAAGCATCATATTGACTTGAAGTTTTGTAATATCATTTAATGAAGAAAAACTTTCAATTGGTTGATGAGGCTTTCCCCCGTTTTTATTATTAAAAATTAACCTACTCCCTAATTTGTGCCTAAGTAGTAGCTTGACATTTTTTTTTTCTTTTTCTTTTTGGGTCACACACCCACATTTCTGGCTATGCACTCAGAAATCACTCCTGGCTCAGGGGACTATATGGGATGCCGGGGATTAAAAGGTCCATCCTGGATAGGCAACGTGCAAGGCAAATGCCCTACTACTGTGCTATTGTTCCGGCCCCTAGTCTGACATTTTTTATATGCAGTGTTAAAAAGATATGAAAGGGAAAATCAAGTCAGATGCTAAGAAAATTTTTTTAGAATTGATAGTGCTGGAGAGATAATACAGTAGGTAGAGTTCCCTTTAAAAAAATTAATATCCGTGGCCAAAGCAATTGCATAAGTAAGACATTGCTTGATTGGTTCCCCGAGAATCTCAATTGGTCCCAAGCTTGCTAGGAGTAATTTCTGAGAGCCAGGAGTAACCCCTGAACACCACTGGGCATGGTCCCCAAACAACATAAAATTGATATGATATCCTGTGATTTATACAATATTGTTAATGATTTTACATAATTTCACCATACCCATCACCAGTGTTTCCTCTCTTTTTCTCTCTCTCTTGCAAGATCCTCATTGCCCCTTCCTTTCCACGAACCACCTCCTACCAACACACACACACACACACACACACACACACACACACACACACACACACACACACACACACAGAGTTTTATTTTTAGTTCAGTTACCCTGGCTTAATCCTTACATCCTATGAGCCCCACCCTGTGCACAGAGCCTCTACTAATACCCAAGCACCACTGAGTGTGACCCTGACGCCAAAAAACATAGAGATTAATGGATAAATTATTGAGATTATTTGAACTTAATCTACATCGTGATAGAATACCTTATCTATCCTGGAATCAAATGATTAAAAGCATCCCCAATATGAAAGGCACATATTTTTTCTCACAGGCTCATCTGGTGGTTTATAGGCATTGCCGCACACTCACTTATTCTGCAGATTTCAGTCGACAGCCATGATCTTCCAGATGCATTTATAACAAACCAAACCCCGTTTATTCATGATTATAATTTGGTAATAAAGGTAGGATTTTTATTAAAATTGCTTATTTTTGTTTCCAGCTCTCCTCTGTTGATTCACCAATACAACTAAGATTGTTCCATCATTTATATGCTTATAAAACAATATTTATACTAAATTTTGAGAGTCACTCTTTAATAGATGAGTAAGATGCAAGTAAGATTAATAGCTTGTCAATTATAATATGATATCCTGAGTCAGAGATGTCTTGATTACACTCTCTAAAATTAATTATATTAATAAATTAAAATTTGTTCTTAACTCATGTTAATTAGTTATTTAATTATTTAATTTTAGTGTTTGGACTACACCAGGTAGCTCTCAAGGGTTATTTCTGGCTCTGCACCTAGGGATCACTCCTGCAGGCTCAGAGATGAGATATGAGATGCCAGAGACCAAATCCTGTTGGCTACATTTAAAAAAAATAGCATGTTTTTTTATTTCTATATAAAGCTTATATTATCTAAAAATGTTTTAAAGTAAATACTCAAGGAAAATAAATAATTTGAATTTTCAGAATAATATTGCAAAGGTATAGGATCAATTAATTTTAATATTAATTAAGCTTTTTTTTTTCTGTGCAACCTTCCTTAGGGGTATTGGTCTTAGTGAAATTCTTTTTTTTTAATATATATTTTATTTAAACACCTTAATTACATACATGATTGTGTTTGGGTTTCAGTCATGTAAAGAACACCACCCATCACCAGTGCAACATTCCCATCACCAATGTCCCAAATCTCCCTCCTCCCCACCCGACCCCCGCCTGTACTCTAGACAGGCTTTCCATTTCCCTCATACATTCTCATTATTAGGACAGTTCAAAATGTAGTTATTTCTCTAACTAAACTCATCACTCTTTGTGGTGAGCTTCCTGAGGTGAGCTGTAGAAGTTTCCTTTTTGTTAGTCTCTATGCCTTTCCCAGTTTTGGGAGTTTAACAGTTGGGCACAAATAATGAGTCCAAAGGATTTATCCATATATATATATATATATATATATATATATATATATATGGATATATATCCACATTTTCTTTTTTTTTTTTTTTTTTTTTTTTTTTTGGTTTTTGGGCCACACCCGGTGACGCTCATACTCCTGGCTATGCGCTCAGAAGTCGCTCCTGGCGAGGGGGACCATATGGGACGCCGGGGGATCGAACCGCGGTCCGTCTCCTAGGCTAGCGCAGGTAAGGCTTACCTTACCTCCAGCGCCACCGCCCGGCCCCTATAGTGCATTTTCTTAGATGTAAGATATGTGGAAAAAATATATATATATATTTATATATATAGTGCATTTTCTTAGATGTAAGAGTTGGAAAAATGAGACAGAGAGCACAGTGAGTAAGACACTTAACTTGCACAATGCCAAACTGGGTTTTGTCCCTGGTATCCCATATGGTACACTGAGGACCACCAAGAGTGATTCCTGAGGGTCCCTACTCAGGAACAGAGTAGGAGCTAGAGCCATAAGTAAATTCTGAGGCCTACCAGGTGGGCTCAAAAATATATATAAATTAAAAAATATTTAAGACACTATAATAATTATACCTGGGCCCATAAGTCCCTTTACATAATAGTTATAGAAAATATATTGAAATAATTTCTATACTCATTTTTATAGAATATATTTATTATACTTGCACTCATATCTTATTACACTTGTGTCTGATTTGTTTTACTGGTATCTTTGAGTTTAGTTCATATTTTGAGTATAAATAATTCATTTTTTTCATGGCCATGCTGCTGAGGGATTTCTGTCCAATCTTGTCTCCAGATACTGCAGAGGACGTAACATGCTATATTTGACTATGGTCATAGCAAACAGTTTACAAGTTTTCTAATGACAACACAAAATACTGTATTGTATTTTTTAAAGGGAGGCAAAAAAAAAAGTTTTAAAATAGCTAGATAAAATTGATAGAAATCAACTGGAATGGTAAATCCTCAATGTAGAAATGTGTTCTTTAAACAACAGAGGACAAAAAATTTATCATAAGTTAACTTCATTCTCTTAATTATTATTAATAAATAAAAGCAAACCCTAGGTTGTCTTGGTAAAGACATGTGTCAGCTGGCAAATTTCCATAGCCTAAAACCTATGGCTTTATAACAAAAATCAGAAACATGTTTTTGAAAGATGAAAAGAAAAAAAAAATTCTATTTTGTATATTTAGTGCAAACTCAAAAGTAAGGCTGAAATTATTTATTGGAAGTTTGGATGTCATAAAGATACATGGAAACATTTCATTGCCACAGGTCACATAAAAGCAAGAAACATAAACAATGAAAGACTTTCAAATTAGATCGACTCAGTCAACAAATTGTTTATTATGGACATAAAATTTAACCTCTAAATGGAAATATAATGTATAGATAGGCTCAGAAAAAGTAGGGAATTTTAAATAAATGCTCTTGTATTTGAGGAATAGATGCCAAGAAATGGAATTTCTGTCTTATATGGAATGTCTATTCTTACTGTTTTAAGGAACTCTCCATCCTGTTTGAAATAGATGCTGAACCAGGACACATTCCAACATAGTGAGCAAATGTGGAGGACAGTAATCTTGTGCATCAGTTTTACAAGCTATTTACAATTTTTATTTTGCTTTTGGACCACACCTGAGCACTGCCACCTAACTGCATTCAATAATCATACCTGGCAGGAGGTGGGGGCACATGATTTGCTGGGATCAAATAGGGGACAGCTGCCTGGAAGGCAAACACTATTAAAATTTCTCTGAGCCTCTGAGTCCCATAAACTTTGACACTATTATAACCATGTTAACTATAACTAATATAAAAACTTTTTTTTAAAAAAATAGGGAATTTTGTAGTTTATAAGTTCTCTGTTTTTGTGATTTTCTTCTCAGTGCTGAGCTCTAATTAATTAATTATTTAAAGAGTCAATTCCTGATGCTTTCCAGTAACTTTTGAGTCTTAAAATTTGCTAGAGGTAATATTAAGCAACTAATGAAATCAAAGTTTTCTATGGGGGAGTGAATTTTATGTTTCAGTTATGTATATATGATTGATACAATATGTAGATTAGCCTGACCTGCATCTGATGTATGTGTAGCGGGATCTATAAAATAATGAAGGAATATATTTCAAATATAATTTTTTCTTGCTTATTTTCATTTGTATGCTAACACAAATGTTAGCAATATGAAATGAACTATTACTTTATTTTGAGAAATGGGATAACAATAATAATTGATGATGGTGTGATGATGACAAACACAAGATAAATCCCTCATGAAATTTCCTTTTCCATTTGAAATTATCTATTAATTGTAATAATCACCTGACATTGAAAAGATCATGTCTTGTCTATTATTTAACTTTCCCAAGTATCTGGCCTTCCTTTGCAAATGTACTAGTTAGTAATAGTACACATTCTTTTGTTTTGTTTTGACATAAAATTACAATATAGTATGCTGTGCTTGTAATAGCCACTAATGTTTTACAATGTTTATATAACTAATGAATGGTCTAATTCAGGGATAGGCATGCTAAGTATGGAGGGAATGAGGCAAGCTTGGACAGAGATGCTTCAAGGACTCCAAAAGCCCAATTGTTCCTCTTTTGATTAACATCAACTAAACTGTAACATAAATGTTCATGTATGTTTTTCTTCACAGTTTTCATTCTAGTACTGAAAATTTCTGAATACTTAGTTTATAGTATAGATGTGTTTGATTCAAAGACACCTAGCTTTGTATGAGTTCAACTGCATTCCATATTGAAAGATAAAAGTCACAACCAAAAAGCTAAAAGCCTTAGTGTCATTGATTCTCAGGTTGGCTCCTTCTGATGTGTAGGCAAGAATTAATTTAATCAGAGCTAAAATCTGCTTTTAGCAAGGATTCAGCAGTTTAGGAAATTGTTCCTTCTGCTATGCTTACTTTTGAATATATCATTTGAAATCTAAAGTTAGAATAACGTTTTTGTAGAGATATGAATTATCTATCTAGTGTGTTTGTGTTTTGTGTTTGTAAATATTCACATCTAACTTTACTTGAATGGCACATTGACATTAAATGACTGAATTATATACTTTATATATTGTATGATAGTCGAATAGATGACATCATATTTTAGGTTATTTTATTATGAATAAGTAAAGTTATTTTCAGAAATGCTAATTATAATTTCTGATACTTAAATTCTTTATCTCTTAAGTTATGATAACAAGAACAGAATTTTAGAGGATTGTGATGTTTCAGACAAGTGCTATAGCTCTCATCTGCCACTGCTTTTTACTTAACTTTAATAAGTGATTGATCTTGTCGGATGCATTGATTTTCACATATACCAAGACTGAACCTTAGAAAGAATAAATTGGCCAGAGAATTGCAGTTTCATTGTACCGGAACTTGTATTAAAATTCTCATTTACCAATGCTCCACAAATATTATCTTTAGAATAAGTACAGGAATAGCTAAAATTGGGGCTAGAGTGATAGTACAATAGGCAAGACACTTGCCTTGAGTGTGGTGGAACTGGGTTGATACCTACATTCTATATGGTCCCCCAAGCCTGCCAGCATTGATTCCTGAGCACTGAACCAAGAGGAACCCTGAGTGCTGCTGGGTGTGGCTAAGGAAACTTACAAAATGCTAATAACAAAGTATTAGGAGTAAAAATTATACAGAAGTAAATTCACAAATAGGAACACAGCAAGTCCTGAAACAAGAATGCCCAAGAGAGAAATAAAGTAGGTCATATAGGTAATTGTTTGGAGTGATTGCCTCTGTCACCCTTTAATTATGTTTATTTTATTTTAACTTAGTTAATGGGAAAGTGAAGATGTAACACATTCATGCGTGTTGCTATATAACATTATCTACTTCTCAGTTATAACTCACATATGGAAGTTAAAAATTACTGAAAATATTTTAAATGGAATTTCAGGATAATTTATAAGTAGCTTATTGCTAAGCCAGCATTACTAATGCATTAAAATATAATTTTGACAATAAAAATCATAACAGGCATAAAAGTGGTCCTTTAAGAGATCCATGCACCAATCTGTAAACATATTAGGCTATATGACAATGGGCAATAAGGTTGCAAATGGAATTAAGGTTGCTTAAGAATAGACTTAAAAATTAAAGGTATTGGGTTGGAATGACAGGAGAGTAGGTAGGGTTCTTGTCTTGCATGCTGCCAATGTGGGTTCATTATTTCATTTTTTATCAGCTTCCTAATATTCCATTGTATAGATGTACCACAGTTACTTTATCTATTCATCTTTTCTTGGGCACTTGGGTTGTTTGCAGTTTCTGGCTATAGTGAATAGTGCTGCAATGAACATTGAGCACAGAGGCTTTTCTTGTATTCTTGGGCCCTAAAATATAGTCCTAGGAGTGATATTGCTGAGTCATATGGAAGATCAATTTCTAGGTTTGTTTGTTTTATTTTTTGAGGAATATCCATATTGTTTTTCAAAAAGGCTGGAGCAGTCCATGTTCCCACCAGCAGTGAATAAGAATTCTTTATTAATTGTATCTGTGCCATTACTGATTGTTCCTCTTCTTTTGATGCGTGCCAGTCTCTGTGGTGTGAGATGATATCTCATTGTTGTTATTTTTGTTTTTGGGTCACAGCCTACTCAGGGGTTACTTCTTGCTCCACGCTCAGAAATCGCTCCTGGCAGGCTCAGGGGACTATATGGGATGCTGGGATTCGAACCACCGTCCTTCTGCATATAAGGCAAACGCCCTGCCTCCATGCTATCTCTCTGCCCATCATTGTTGTTTTAATCTGCATTTCCCTGAGAATTTTATTTGCCTTTTGGCCATCTTTGCTTTTTCTTTAATAAAGTTTCTATTCATCTCTTCTTCCAATTATTTTTGTATGGGGCTTGAAGTTTATTTCTTGTTAAATTCTACCAGTGACTTATATATCTTAGATATTAACTTCTTATCAAATTGGGTGAATAGTTTTTCTCATTTTACAGGCAGTTATAGATGA